>NC_083723.1:86530064-86833095 GCF_028564815.1 Eubalaena glacialis | reverse complement strand
TTAGGAGCGGATGGAGCTTACAAAGGACTGATGCTGAACCTCTCAGGCAGATAATTAGCAAGTGAACTGAAGTGCTGCAACTCCTGGGAGGGGGAAGGCGTTCTGTCATATGCACACACTGTAATTTCTCTCCCACTCCCCCCATTCCTCCTTGAGTGTTTTGGCAGCTGGTTTAGGACTTCTGTTTAAGTATCCTGAAGTGTATAGGTTGTTTGAGATGGGACAGAATTAAGAATTGAGATGCTTTATGACAAAACAGCAGAAAACTCTATGAACGCAGCTCTTTGATCAACAGAGCTACTGAGTCTTAGGAACCAAAGAAAGCACTTTTTACATTCTACATTTTTTTAAAAATCAATATACCTGTAATAAACCACCCAAATTAGGAATTCTTCAGAGTAGTTTTGTTAACTGATTTTCATTTGAGGTAACTTCCCCCTTTTTATTATGAAGACCAAACGAGAAAAACCTGATTACCTCCTTTTACCTTCCTGGCTGTGCCTAGTCCTTACCCAACTTTTCTAGGTTTGTGATACCCTTATTCTTGTCTCAGTTCTCTTGCTCTTTTCCTTTCAGTGTCCGTTTCAGTCTGCTTTTCATTATCACCTCTTGTCTCCTAAACTTGTGGTGTCTTGTTAGGGAAACCGACATTGTTCGTGGGCATTTGGACTGCAGCTTGTGTTCCTTAGCCTATGTTTGCCCATCCTACCCAATTTTGACTATCAGTTGGCAACACTTAAGTATGAAACCCCTGAGGATCTGGGACTTACCAGCCGTTGATGAAAGTTTTGTTTGTTCTGTTTATTCACATTATTGAATGGCTTCTTTGTACAATCAACCTTCAACATGACCCTGTGCAGTCTAGTTCCTATCTCTCAGCTTGTCCATGTAGTAGACATTTTATTTAGCCCCTGCAAGTTTATACTTTCATGTTACCTTTAGACAGCAGAATTCAAATTTCATATGTTGGCCTAGAAAATGTTAACTAGAAGGACTTCTAAGTACCTTACATATTTGGATTGTTTATTATCTACTTTTGACCTCATACTGTTTCTTTACCCTAAACTCTAAGACTTCTGGGCTTTAAAAACTTTTAGTACAGGGTTTCCCTACCGTGGCATTATTTTAGGACGAATATTTTTGTTGTAGGAGGCTGTCCTGTGTTGAAGGATGTTTAACCTCATCCCTGGCCTCTACCCACAAGATGCTAGTAGCATCCCTCCCTAATTGTGACAACCAAATGTCCCCTGGAGGGCACAGTTGCTCTCATTTGAGAACCACTGGTTCAAGGTCTTCCAGGTTATATTTCCACTTCTACAGTCATCTCCTCATAGAAATATAGAATGGTTCCAGAACTACAAATACCTGTGTATCTAAAGTGGTTAGAGAATGGCATGTTTAGGGTCGTGCCATTCATTCATTCACTTATTTATTCAGTGTACATTTATTGAATGTCTACCAGATACCATGCTAGATGTTGGAAAGAGAAAGATGAGTAACACATGGTCCTGGTACCTATCTTAGTATTGAATACATCAGTTATTCAGATTACTGTGTCTTACTAGGGTGCTGTGTTTGTACAGAGGAAGAAAAGATGTAGTGCTGTGCATGTAGCAGACTTAATACTGAATGTCTGTTGATAATTGAATGAATGACCTTATATAATAGAATGAGCATGGACTCTGTAATCAGACACATCGGCATTCGAATCACAGTTTGCTGTTCACTACTTTCTTGTCGTATAACCTTGAGCACATTACTTAACATTTCTGAAGCTTAAGTGATATAACATGCACAGTTTTTGGTGAAATCCCAAACTCACATAAATGTGTCAACAAATAGTGGCTGCTATTATTATTATTATTATTTATTACTACTTATTATAGAAAGGATCCCTGAATGTCTAATCTTGAATGAGTGAGTGACAGATCTATGTGGATAAACAGTTTTTTAAAAAATGGAATTAAATAAATTGTCTCTTTCTTGGCAAGGAAGGCAGCTGTCCAAGTCAGCTAGCGTTGAAATTGCCTGCATAGTAGGAGCCAGAGGTTGAGGGCTAGAGGCATAAGGATCCATGAGACTTAGAAAAGAGAGGTGGTTGAGAGAATCATGTATCACATTTGCAGAAAGGATTTAGAAAAGGTTTATAAGCAGACATGGTCAGATAGGAGTTCAAATAACAGGATTTAAGACAAACTCAAACACTTTGTCAGTTTAGAATTGAATCTGAAAGCTCTTAAGGGTTTACCTGAAATCCTCTCAAATGTTTCTCTTCCTTCCCTGACCCCTAGGTTATTGTCTGTATCTTTTGTTTTTCACATTTAAGCTTATACAACCTCGTATTAGTACTCAAATCTTCATAGGACTGCCTTACCTTCAGAGCCAGATTAGAAGCTGGTTGAAGGCAAGAACAATGTATTTATACAGATGTTTTTCAGATCCATGTACCTATTAGCAGTATTCCTGTATTTGTGGAATGAAAGAATGCAAATCAACACAGTTTTAAAACAGTACACAAGTAACAATATTTCAAGTTATTCTTACCTCTTTAAAGCATTTTTGAGATCTAAAGGCAAAACTGACCTCTCCTTAATTTGGCATTTGATATACTGATATCTTACATAGTAATTATTTTTTTAAGTCTTGGCAAGAAAAAACTTGATTTTCTTTAATCTTAACCTATAGCCTAAAATTAAGAAAAGCAACTAATAAATATTGAGTGACATTACTAAAACATGCTTGAATGTGCACATATCATTTATTTAATTAAAAAAAATTTTTTTGAGATATGTAAGACAGTGTTGTCCTTTTACTGATGGCTACCTTTATATATAGTGTCAGATTTCAAGATTGTATTGGCTTTGAAAATGCCTTGGATTTTACTTTGATATTGTTAATACTATTAAACTATATCCTTTCTACGAAATCCACATTCTTGGTAGAGTTGAGTGTTCAGATTATTTATGTATATTATCTCACATCTAGATTAGACTTTGGTCGTCTAAATGGTTTGAAGCTGAGGATTTTTATAGATAATTTAGCATATGTACATTCTTACAGAAGTGACCGTGTCTAGCTTGACCAAAGTTTAGTAATATAGTCTTTTAATATTTAAAATGTCTTTTCTAAAAATTGTTGCAAAATTATAAAGTTTACAGAACCTTCAGAATACTTTTCATATAATAAGCAATTTGCTTCATCTGGTATCTTTTGTTATTTCTTTTGTTTTGATTTTGTTTATTAACACAGAAAAGCTTCACTGGCCCGAGCAAGAACTTGCTAAGAAGTCTATTCTAAATGCAGAAGAGTCCTTGATCATTGACAGCAAAGGAAGCATTTCACATTTATCTCCTGGAATACTAAAGGACATTTTCACAACTGGAACCAGTAGTTACAATGTCCTACTACAGAGCAAAGAGGAGAAAAAGCATCATTCACAAAAACAGTCTTCCTCCACCTACTCCAAAAGATGTAGAAAACCCAACAAATCTCCTAGCTCTTCACGTAGTAAAGATCTTCGCAAGATGAAAGCCCCAGTGCCTGTGATGAGCAGTGATACTTGGTACTGCCTAGAAAGGCAGCCTGCTGTTTTTGTCACTAGTTCAGTGTCAAGTCCTGTAAAGTTTACACATGGTATCTCTGTTACAGGAAACAGCACAGTACTGCCACCTAAACCCAAAAATGAAAGAAAGGTCAAGCGACGCCATTTCTCCACTCTTCCAAAGCCAAAGCCGCGGCCTCAGCTGTCTAGAAGTTTTGAAAAAGGAGATGACTTTTCTGGAAAGAAATTTTGTATACTGACTGCTATAAAGCCCACCAACTTGGAGAAAGAAAAAGTGAGATTCTTTAAGTCTGACTATACCTACAATCCTCAGTTTGAATATGCTAATCCTTCTCTGCCAAGTGTGTTAGCCAAGCACAGCAACGCAACTGACCGGTTTCTTAAGCAGGTAAAATGCTACTTCAGTAGTGGTATTTCATTTTATGTAATGAAAACAATTATTTGCCATCGTATAGAAAGCCAAAAAAAGTTGTTTTAAAATATTCCAATTATTTATAGTTAACTCCCATCCAGGACATGTAAATATGCGACAAGAAATCTCCAGGTGAGTGTCAACAGTTCATATGTAAACTACTTTGCACTAATCAAAATCTATAAAGAATCTATTATATAGACGTTGTGTCAGGAAGCAACTATATTAGGAAAAAGCTTCAGATTCTGGTTCCAAGCTTTCATTTGGGAGTTACAAACTTATGGCCCATTCGTCAGCCCACAGACAAGTGTTTGTTTTCTTTTTGATTTTGAATGCGTTAGATGGAGCATGCAGTATCTCCGGTTCTCCCTGTTATGTTACATTCTCAGCTTGCTTAGGCCCCTAAAGGCATTTTGGGGACTAGGCTTGATACTTGCCAAAGGACTTTTTAATGCTTTACTGAAATTGTTAATAATCATCAGATATTTAAGTACTCATTTAAAGAAGAAAATAATGGAATTTTAAAAATTATCTTCAAGGTTAGCAAATCACGATGTGGATGATATAAGCAACTTTCCAAATTGCTCAGTTTAGATACTTAGCACACAGTTTTGTGTGTTAAGGTCTTAATAAACTTCAAAATCCACTTTATTTGAGGAGAAGTTGGCTGATGTTTACCTTCAGGGCATAGAGTTGAGATCATAAAAGCAGACTACATTTGGTTAAATTAATTTTGTACAGGTTTTTACAATGCATTAGGTTCAACTTGGCTTTGTCAGTGATTGAAAATCTGTCTGTAGGCTAGGTGAAGCTGCGTGATTCCATTTGCCTGTGGCAAATGCCCTATTTTAGCATTTTGCTGCAGTGCAAGTTCTTTGGACTTGCAGCCAGCAAATTTTTTATTGTTTGTTATAAATTACATGGAATCTGACCAGTCTTTTAAAGCCATTATGTAAAGCTTATTCTAAGATTAAAACAATTTTAATCTTGCTATTTATTTTCCTTTGTTAGAAGAAACCTTTTCTACTGCTGCGTTTTTTTGAAGGTACACCCCCCCTTTTTTTTAATTGAAGTATGGTTGATTTACAATGTTGTGTTCATTTCAGGTGTACAGCAAAGTGAGTCAGTTATACATATACATATATACACTCTTTTTTAGATTGTTTTCCCATATAGGTCATTACAGAGTATTGAGTTCCCTGTGCTATATAGTAGGTCCTTATTAGTTATCTATTTTATATATAGTAGTGTGTATTACATTCCCTTTTTATTGAAATATGATGAAGTTGTGCTAAACACTAATAAAAAGGTCAGCTATTATTATTTTGGCAGTGATTTTATGATTTTTTTTCTTTTTTTGGTGTGGAAATTGCAATTGATTGAATAGGGCTTTCACTCACTTAAAATTTATGGTAATTATAAAAATGCTATTTGTTTTTTTCCCCCTTAATGCTGAAAGAGACAGCTGAGATTTCTTTACCAGATTTCTTTAATTTGGAGTCCTACTGCAAGCCCTACCAGTTGGGAAAGGGATTTCCCACCATTAGGTCAAAATGAATGCTCTTTCATTTTCTTGGATGGGAGTTAGGAAGCATCAGCAGCTCCAAAGATTGAGAATTGACAGGGCTTGGTTTCTGGCTCTACAATCTTTATTTTAACCCAATTCCAGCTTCTTATGCTTGGGTTGTTTGAGGCTTCTAAACAGCACCAGCAATCCTAGCTGGCTGGTACTTCAAATGCCACCATTTGGGAGAATGATTGCAGCAAATGCCAAATGTACTTTTCAAACCACTTTAATAAAATAAGGGAGATTTATCGGAACAAGGCCCCCATAAAATATGCTTAAGTTCCTACTTAGCATCTGAATGAATTCTGACATGATACATCCTTCCCCTCCCCAGCTGTGAAGCTAAAGTAGCAGCTTCAGGGCTGGTTTCAGGATTCAGAAATGTGCTGCGCAGAGGGGCAAGGATGGCTGAGTAGCCCATTCGTCTCTGGCCTCCACCCTTGAGGCCTTGCCAACCCCTAGCTGACAGTCTCTCAAGTTTCACGATCTGGATCTTTCCAAGGCAAGCAATCTATATTGTTGTTGGAGAGTGACCGGGGTCCTCTTTAGTGTACAGATAGGCAGAACAATGCTAAATCCATGCAGAGATAAGTCTACCATAGTGGAACTAAGGTAGTGCTCAGGTTCTGGTCATTCCTAATTGATTGCCCTGTCAATGTCAAGGAGTTCCAGGACTCAGTTTTTTTCTGGTCCAGGCAATAGGTTCCTCAGGAGGCACTTAGGCCCTTTAGGTGGTTCAGAGCATCTAGCATGGGCTGCAGGACTTGAATATAACTCCAGGTGGAGCCTGCTGAACCCTGCTTAGCCTCTTGCTGGCAGCCATGGTGGGCCTCAGCTCCCAGACCCTTGGGACAGAAACTGAAAATGTCTGTTTTCTGAGGTTGTGGACCTTTGCAGGAAAGAGTGCAGTGCTTCCCGGGTGCTGAAGAAGGGATCTGGGATGAGAGAATGCTGAAAGCTGTCCAGTGTCAGGTGCCTGCTCACTAGTGGGTCAGAAGTAAATCCTTAGTGGCACATTTGAGCAGTCAACTGGCAGCCACTACACTTTCTGCCTTACTTCTCTGTGGCTGACCATCCTGGGAAACCTAGATATAAAATCCATATGGCCTTAGACCCAGCACATTGTTGAACAAGATTGGAAGTGAGAGATGAGAAGGGTCTTCAGGGCAGTGTTGGGAGTCCTTGGCAGTATTTCCAACAGTCAAATGGAAATTACATATTTATGTGATAAAGCCAATGGGTAGTTTAAGTGATTTTCCACCTCTAGCTGGAATCGTGTCTCATTGTAGATTATGGCTAGGATCCTGCTAACTGGAAGCCCTGATTGGTAGAGTGATATTTAACAACATATGGGAAATAAGTCAACTTTTGTTTGGCTTGATAAGGTAAAGTTTGAATTATGTTCTTATTTGTTAACAAAACTGGAGCAGTGGGGATCATTAGTGATTGGTAAATGGGGAGAGAAGGAAGACTTTGCGGTGTTGGGTAGAGACCCTGGGCTGAGGCTACCCCTCTGGCTGTCAGGGAAGAAAAGGTAAAGGTGTGCAGAAGGAGTTAACAGAATAGGCCTGAGACTGCCATCCTTAGAAAGGCCTGCTTGCAAGATTATCCTGAGCCTGGCGTCTGGGAACTTGACTGGTAAACAGTTTCCTACACTGAAATAAAACTTTCCCTAAATGATAAGAGTAGCTTGCCGTGCCTAAATTGTGCAAACAGTATGTTTTATGTTAAACACTTCTTTTCCTTTAGGGAGTCTGGAATTTTAGAATGTGCTAGGCATAGGGGTGCTTATGTGACCAGCCAATAGTAAAAACCTTGGGCACTGAGTGTGTAATAAGTTTCCTTGGTAGACAAATCTTTACATGTTCTTACAACTCAGTTGCTGGAGAAGTTTATTGCATTCTGTGACTTCACTGTGAGAAGACCCTTTTGAAGCTGCTTCTTGTTTCCTCCAGACTTTCCTGGATATAAGAAATGGGGAGTGGTGGGCTTAAGTTGATTTTTTTAAAGGCATTTACCTTCAGATTTTAGAAAAAGAAGAAAAAACTCTGTACTGTCCAAATAAAACATCTCCATGGGCTGTATTAGTTGTCAGTTTGAGATTCCTGATCAGTTACAAGGTCTGGCTTCTTACAGCTTTGTAAAGGGCCATTGTGTTGCACAATTCCACAGGGTGCCATTCACAAGTTGAGCCTGGGCCTTACATTCATACAATAGAGTTGATGTTTACCATAAGCGTGGGGTTCTTCTTTGGCATTATAATACAGTACTCCTCTAATACTTTTTAATTGTATGATATTTGTCTTAGAAGTTCAAGTAAATTAAATGTATGCTAAGTTAGAAATGTTGCATGGAGGGTAGCTGGGAAAGAATGAACAAAAAAAGCATACTTGTTTTATTATGAAATTGTTCACACTGCCTTTTTTTCAGGACCCTTGCACCTTTGTTATTCCATTAAAATTGCTTTGAAATTTAAGGACAAAGTCATATGAACTATCTATATATGAAAAATTATAACTAACATTGATAGAGTGCTTGATATTTGCCCGTTACTCTGCTGCGTACTTTTCACCTATTATGAGGTACAATACTAGTAGTATCTAGAGAAGTGCGGTCACTTTCTTGACTTGGATCTTAAGTTGCAGAACCAGGAGTCTTTCTCAAGCACTCTGTTGTCTTCCACACAAAGGTATGTTGGCAAACTAGCTTTCCGTTTCCGTGGTATAAATATAAATACTTCCACCAGGACCAGTTTCAAGCAATGTAACATCACTGTCATGCAAATTAATAAAAATTCAGTCAGCTCTGACAAGACAGCATGGCCGGACTCCAGCATACCACTGTTTCACAAAATGGTTTCAACCAGGCTTCTCTAACCCCAGTGCACCCCCTGCACTCAAAGGGTACCGGGTCAAAAGAGCCTCACTTAGCTGGCAAGGATGCCTTTGGTAGAAGCTGATTATAGGGACTTGGAAGATTTTTTTTTTGCTCTTTGTGATACACCTATGAAATAGTGATTATTAATTACTGTCTTTTGGAAGCTTTAAGACAAGCGTATTTACCTTCTTCCTGTTCAGGCACCCATCCTCATCTTTCAGCTACAGCTTCAATATCAACTCATAGTACATAGTTATTTAGTGCCTTAGGAAGAGTAGCAAAGTTAAAACTGGGTGCCTAGTCTGTAAACTGAGCAGATATTTGAAAGAAGCAAATACAAGGGTGCCCCAAAAAGGCTGTCCACAACGTTGTAGGTGGCTAATTTCTCTCTTCATGCCCCTTTGACTCTGCCAGGGAACAAAGCAGAAACATCCCTTCCATTACAGCTCCCACAATATATACCTTTTCTCTGTTGACCACTGTCCTCATCATTGCATTTCATCTATTTCCTTTCTGTTTCATGTGGAGTATACACAACCAGGTATTGAGAGAGGGTTAAAATAAAATTAGGTATTTTCAACTGAAACAAAATAATTAAAAAGAGCTTTCAAAAATTTCTTCAGTGAAGTAGTGTATCCATTGTTTTCCTATTCCTAAGACTTTATATTTTTCAAAATAGTTATTTGCAAATACAGTCAGTTTTTGATTACCCATATTAATGGAAGGAAATATTTGTATGGATTAGCTAAAATGGAAAGATTATTCCCTGTTCCCTCCCTTTCAGGCAGTCATCTTAGCTTTCCTGGTGTGGCAATGCTATACCAGCCATAGTAAGTAGGAAACACAGCAATAGCAAAAGCCACAACAGTGGCCTGAAATGGAGATTGTAGAAGGAAATGATGTTTAAAGTCCACCATCTAAGTGAAAATAATCCACTGAAGTGATTTATAAAGAAGAAAGCTTTTTGAAATCTTTTATTTGGTTCCAGGCATCTTATATTGTAACCTCTGGAGGAAAAGATGCAGTTAGGAAAGATGGGGGATTAAGTATTGAGGAATGGTAGTGTGAAGAAGAACAGATGTTAGACTTGTAGTTACTAGAAGTAATATGCAGATATATTTGCAAAAAAATCGATGTCAAAAACATACAGTAAAATATCTTTTCCATCTTTCCATCTTAGCATATCAAAGCACTCCTTAAAGATGTTCTTGTTAATCTTTACAGTACCTTGAAATATAACCCTCTTAGCCAATAGAGAAATGGGTCTTATAGCTGTTTGTAAGAATTACTGTCTTAAATAAGAGGTTTGTTAGACTTGTAAATGTAATTAAGAAATTCAGGAATTGCCTTCTTTTAAAAATATTCTTTGACTTACGATTGATTTTTAGGACTCTTGCTCTGTAGGAGAGAGATGGACTCCATCTCTGAGGTTTCCCTTGCACACTATGTTGCAGAATGTCTATTTCTATTTTTATTTTTGCCCCCATACTATGTACTCATGTAAACACTGCACAGTGTCTGCTTCATTTTCCCTATATATATATTGAGGGAAATAGACTAAATGATCCTTGAGAGCCCTTTCTAGGACCACACACATCTCTCCTAAGTTCTAGGCCCCAAAATACTATGGCTAATCAAATCAAGATTCCATTTCATGTCATATCATGTATCCAGTTGTCATGTATTTTGTAAAAACATTTAGCTATCCTTCCACGTTACATGTTAATCACAGAAAAGCTCAGAGTTTCTGCCAGCTGTGTTAACTGAAAATTCTTTTACTTCAGATATCAGTGCTTTATTAACTCAACATAATTGGCAAGCATTTTGGTTTGTTAAAATTAACTTTCCAAATTAAGTGAAACTTGTTTCTCTAACTACAAAACCTAGTGGAAAAAACCATTTCAGTGCAGTTCTTTCTACAATGTATATTGACCTTGACAATTCAGGAGTATACTTTTCAAACTAAGGTTACTAAGACAGTAACCTAACAGCAGAACTGTAAAGAATAACCAAGGAAATCAGGGTGTGAGCAAAAAAATGTTTTATCTTAAATTCATGTGAATGTCACATTAAACTTCACAATGTTATCTTTATTCTAATATAGAAAAATGTAAATTGCTTATGGACTCTCTGGCAACCTGTCTATTCTTCCCCAATGTGAGAAACTGAAACTTAGTCCTAAGGTATTACACATTAACATTATTGGTTTGTAAAATTAACTCTTGTCACCAAAAGTCCAGTAGCATCTTGAGGGGAAAGCACAGACAAGGCACCTTCTGGGAAGGAGAGGAGTCATCAGGAGTGCTATATGACTCAGAGCAAGCAAGGGTTCCAACGGCTTGGAGACATAAAAGTCATAATTTTACCAAATTCAAGCATATTGTCTTAATAAAACTTTGAGTGTCGTAAACTTGATTTCTTATAAAAAGATATGTCCACAAGTGAAACAGTATAGTTGGAAAGCAAGATGCAAGAAAAAGTTCGTTTTTTAAAGGTATTTGATGTCTCTCAAAAAGGCCATTTCCATCATAACCATGTTATTTAAGAATTAGGATATTACTTGATATTAATATATCCTACATCTACTTAACTAAAAAAACTGTTCTGCTTATGTAATTAGAGTATCCTAAATTTCTTTATTACTGAATGGAAGTTAATGGTCCATGCTATCAAAGGTACTTGATAGAGTTATTGTAAAATCTCAGAGGTATTTAGAGAAAAGAACTCTGACATCAACTTTTTTCCTGCATTGAAACAACGTAACACATAACATTCTGTGGCATAGCATTGCATTTTCATTTATAGAGTTCAGATATTCAAAGTAAGTACCAAGATGGACCAACTTTATTATGTTAGGAAATTCTGATTTTCTTCCTAGTTAGCAAACTTTATACAGCTAGGGTATCTCAAGGGTCACATACCTATAGGATTTGAGCAGGGATCATAAATGATTGCAGGGAGCTGGCTGGGCACAGTAGGAAACTAAAAACCAGACAGCAGTTATCTAACTTGGGCTACAGTTTGGGTCGAGTGTTATCATACCCTCAGAATTTTTAAGAGAAGATAGGTAACCTGAATTTTATACCAAGTCTTCTAATTTGTAAATGTTGACAGCTAATTCAAACAAAGGTTGTTCAGACCAATGAAAACCTGTTTGTGGGCCACATTCATCCCTTGGGTTGCCAGTTTGCCACCTCTGATTGACCAGATCTATTAAACATAAGCTCTGTTTTATTGAGGCCAATGATAGCATAACATAAAGACTTCTAAATGTGGTCCTCAGAAAATAATGTCTTGGTTTTAGAGTTTATAGTGAAAATGGAATAGGTAATTCATTGTTATATTAAAATGCATGCATAATAAATGTATAAAATCACGTTGTATTCTAAAGCAAGACAAGTGTTCATTTTCCTTTTTTGATAGAAATAACACAATTGGAAATCAAATACCTTCACTGATAGCAGTATGTCTTGATATAAAATTTCTTTAAGGCTAAGTTTTTATTTATTTATTTATTTATTTTTATTTATTTATTTTTATTTATTTATTTATTCTTGGCTGAGTTGGGTCTTCCTCGCTCTGCACGAGCTTTCTCTAGTTGCAGCGAGCGGGGACTTCTCTTGTTGCGGAGAACGGGCTCTAGGCACGCGGGCTTCAGTAGTTGTGGCATGCGGGCTCAGTAGTTATGGCTCGCCAGCTCTAGAGCGCAGGCTCGATAGTTGTGGCGCACAGGCTTAGTTGCTCCGCGGCATGTGGGATCTTCCCAGACCAGGGCTCAAACCCGTGTCCCCTGCATTGGCAGGCGGATTCTTAACCACTGTGCCACCAGGGAAGTCCAAGGCTAAGTTTTAATTGTACTAGTATTGAAAGTATTTCATCTTCGTAGACCTCAAGTTGTCCAGACAGTGAAGGGGAGGGAAAAACAAGCCTTCTTTAAACTATACCTCTCCCTAGGTGACTTGATTTTTTGCTTAGCAGATCACAAACTTTTCCCAGATACATTAAAGCTATAAAATTATTTTGAGTTTAGTACATCTATAGTAGTTGTGTGTCTTAGACTGGAGAAGTGAGGTCATTTCTTAACCTAATAGCAAGGAAGATTTTCTTACAGTCAGAGATGGAAACACCCCAATCAGATTGTATGTCCTTGGAACAAGGTATGACCTTGATGACTTGGAACAAGGTATGACCTTGATGACTCTTTGAAACAACACTTCATTGATTTGCCTTTGAAAACTTGCCTAAAGTGCACTCTCAGGTTCTTATCTTAACAGGGTTTTTCCTCCAAAACAGTTTGAATGTCTGCTGCTTCCTTGTAGGTAGTGAAAGAAGAGTTTGCAGTACTAAGCTATTTATGAATATCTTCTGGTAGCAGTTACCCTATCACTTTCCCACTTATCATTGTATACATCCAAACTACCCCCAACCCTGATGACACAAATGTGCAGAAGGGGGAGAAGGGAATGGGGGGACGGCTGCAAGTGACATTTTTCTTTGTCCCACTGTGTTCTTTCATTTGTTCCATCATTGAAGGCAGACTCAATTTCTCGAATCTATTTCCTAGGTTCTGCATATGCAGAATATAATTTATTGAAACATTTTTCTCTTTATTATAATCTGGTCATAGTTTGCAGTCTGTCTTATAGAAAACTGAATTACTGGCAAAGTGTTTTTGCTTCAGTTTCTCCTGCTCTCCACATTGCTGTCAGTGTCTAAGGTACAAATCTGATTGTGTCACTTTCCTTCCCGGAAAACTTTAGGGCTCCTCATAATTCAGGATAAAGTCCAAAATCTTTATCATGGCCTACAGGCCTTTCATCTTTCATGATCTGGGTCATGCTTAGGTTTCCAAAGTCAACTCTATACTCCCACAGCATCTTGTGCAAATTATCTATCATGACATTTATCACACTGTTATCATCCTTAAGTTTCTTTTTTTGCCTTTACCATTAGACTAACCTCTTTTATAAAAGTGTATTTTATGTCTTTCAATTGTTCCCAGAATCTAGCAGAGTTCCTAGCGCTAGATAAATGAGTCTCCTGGTTCCTAGGCTGGAGGTGTAGGAACTGTGTTATTCACTTTCTTTGCTTTGTGTATGCTTTTGACAATATTATCCCCTTTTACCTGGAATGCCGTCTGTTTCCTCTATGCCCCCACTTCAGTTTACCTTTCTCTATGTTTTCACAACACTTTATTCATATATCCAACAGAGTATTATTAAATTATGTTAATTTCAATGTCATCTCTGTCTAATGGTCAGACAGGGACTTAGATTCTAAAATATATAAATAAAAGCAGTGATTGGCACAAAGAAGGTAACCATAGAGATGAGTGAATGAATGATCCTTATTAATGGTATGCTAGAAATTTAGTGAAGTGTAGTCTGCAAACAGTGGATCCAAATCTGTGGCTCAAGGGTCAAGTTCAGCTTGCACATCTGTGTTATTTTGGGGGGGGGGTCAGCTCAGTGTTTTTTAAAACATTGGTATATAAGGATGCTCTTCTGTTTCCTCTCCCGGATGTCATATACTCAGTAGCTTTACAGAGAGGTTGCTGCTTGCAGCTGAAGGTATTTGAGTGTGCAACGACTGCTCTAGTGTCCCATCATTTTGTGGCTACAGTACCTTAAATGGAGGCCTAAAGACCTGATTGAGTAATCCAAATCTTTACATACCTAGTTTGCTACCAAGAAGAAATAGCCACCATTGAAAAATTCATTCAATATTTTGAATTTTTTATTTCATTCTGAGAATCTCAAAGTACCAGAACGTGTGTGTACCTCATCCTTATCTGAAGTAAGCATTTTCAAACTGTTCTGAGGAATACTGCATGAGAAAAAGATGGGCCATATAAGGTAGAAAACACAAACTGTTATATTCACCACATGTAGTATCATAACAAAGGCTTAGAAGAGTCTTGTTTAGCTTTGTTTAATCCAAACACATTTGGCCATGGGACCCTTTTAAAAATAATATCTCGTCAACCACTTTTCCAAAAAAAAAAAACAGTTTGGAAAACACTGGCTTAAAGAAAAGGACTATGTGATCTCCTAGGGGTTATTCAGTATTTGGGGGGTGAAGAGGGTCAGAGTTCTAGATATTAGAATTTACTAAAAATGAGAGGAATGAAGAGAGGGTTGGGATTGAATAGAGGTCAAATCAATTACCTTAAATACTACATACAGTCATTTGGGAAACAGACTATAAAATACATTCATAGTTTCTCTTTTTTTCTCTCTCTCCCCCCGCCCCTTTTACTCTCTGTCTCTATCTCTGATTTCATCCTCACACCAACCCTGTGAGGTAAGTAGCACAAAGATTTTCATCTCCACTTTGCCACTGAAGAAACTAAACCTGAGAAAGGTAAAATGGCATACCTAAGATCACACAGTCAGTGAAAGGTAGGGCACCAACTTAAAACCAGATCTTTTGACTTCTAGTCTTTCCACAGTATCACCCAGACTCATATCGTATTAGTGTCCCTATTGTATATAGTTTTTCACTGAGTGAAAACTGCATTTGAAAAGGGAAATAGGTTTTTAGCACCTGACTGTGAAGTGGCTTGTGATTGATGGTCAGATTTCCAAATTGCTAAACAGCAAACAGAATCAGCAAGTAAACCAAAAGTAGATTACTAAACAGTTTTGAGGTTTTTCAGAAAGTTTGTTATATCATACAAGACAATGCTGTAAGTTTTATATCAAGATTTTTCCTTTTCTGAATTAGTGGTTTAAATATTACACTGTGCTGTTTGATTACTATTGCTTTTTTAAATGATGGCTTTATGAGGATATAATTCACATGCCATGTAGTTCACCCATCTAAAGTGTACAGTTAAGTGATTGTCAATATATTTAGGATTATGCAATCATTACCGCTATCAAATTTGAGGAATTTCATCATCCCCAAAAGGAAACCCTGTATTCATTACAAGTGACTCACCCCCACCCCCCACCCCGTTCCAGCCCTAGACCACCATCAATCTATTGATACTTTCTCTTCTATGGATTTTTCTCTTCTGGACATTTCATATAAATGGAGTCATACGATATGTGGTGCATTGTGACTAGCTTCTTTTACTTAGCATCTTTTCAAGATTAATCCATATAGTAGCATGTATCAGTGCTTTTTATTGTTGAATAATATTCCATGTATGTATATTTTAGATTTTATTTATCCATTCACCAGTTGATAGACATTTGGGTTGTTTCCACTTTTTGGCTATTATGAACAATGCTGCTATGAACGTTTGTGTACAGATTTTTGTGTGGACATGTTTTTAGGTATCTTGGGTATATACCTAGTAGTAGATCATGTGGTAGTTGGTCATATGATAGGAGATCATAGATCATATAGTAGTGGGTCATATGGGAATTCTGTGTCTAACCTTTTGAGGAAGACTCTTTTCCAAAGTGACTGCATCATTTTACATTCCCACCAGCCATATATGAGTTCCAGTTTCTGCACATTGTTACCAACTCTTTTTTTTTTTTTTGTCAACTCTTGTTTTTATAGCCACTCTAGTGGGTATGAAGTGGTATCTCGTGGTTTTGACTTGCATTTCTCTGATGACTAATGATGTTGAGCATCTTTTCATGTGCTTATTGGCCATTTGTATATCTTCTTTGGAAAACTATTTGGATCTTTTGCCCATATTTTAACTGGATTATTTGTGTTTTTATTATTAAGTTGGAGTTCTCTATATATTTTAGATATGTCACTTTTCAGATATGAAATTTGCAAACATTTTCTCCTGTTCTGTGGGTTGTCTTTTCACTTTCTTGATGGTGTCCTTTGAAGCATAAAAGTTTTTAATTTGGATGAAATCCAGCATTTCTATTTTGTTATTTGTACTTTTGGTGTACAAATCTAGGAAAGCACTGCCTAATCCAAGGTCATGAAAATGTATGCCTCTGCTTTCTTCTACAAGTTCTATAGCTTTAGCTCTTACATTTAGGTCTTTGATCCATTTTCAGTTAATTTTTTGTATATGATATGTGGTAGGGGTCCAATTTTATTCTTTTATTTGTATCCAGTTGTCCCAGCACCATTTATTGAAAATAATTTGATTACTGTTCTTGTTTTAATAGAAGAAAATAAGAATGCTTCAAAGTCATGAGCTGGCAGTAACATTGTGAAGAATGCTGATGTTCTGTTTTGTGTAGCATTATGTATGACATCCAGATCTGGAGAGAGATAAGACCATTTCATTCACACTGAACAACTGCTCATTTTGCATTTATTTCCTCTGTGCTTCAGGTTTGAGTTCTCTGAAAATCAATTAGTTTTGATGCCTGTAAGATATACAAAGCTTTAAAATATTATTCTCTTATAAAGAGGAAGGATTTAGGAATGATTGATTTGTGAGCAGAGATAATATATTGATTCATAATTTAGCAAAAATATGTAATCTTTTTGGTCCAATGTTTTTAAAAAGGTAAAAGTATGTTTGGTAGCCTGTTTCAATCCATTTTCAGCAAGAAACATTATCCCACCTGATAACTGTTCTTATGGAACTGAAAAGTAGATTATATTATATGATTTTCTAACATAGTGATGGAGGAGTTGGCTAAGTAGGAAAATGGAAAAGTGCAAAGTCAGATCCATGCAGACTAGGGATCCAAGACCTGGACAGTAGGATAGGTATATATTAAGATGTTCTGGTTCCAGGAGTTTTAAAACTGATTAGTGAAACTGTTATGTTGCATCGCTTACTGTTTATATTTGTTATTCTTAGAAATGGAAGGAAGCAGAGAATATATTTGATGTTGATGGATAAATTGGGGCTAGATTTCCACATGGATGAGGGAAGTAGCTGCTTGCTCGAGTAGACCTCAAGAATGTGAGCCATACCAGTTCTGTCTACCAGCGATCTGCTCTGCCTAAAAATCTACCATAGAAGATATTTTTGAATTTTTAAATATTTTCATGTGTTTCCTTTTTAAATACAAATACTCTGGAGAAGGGATATCAATGACTAACTGACAAGTGGGAGAAGGTAACTCGATAGTGAAAAGAAAGGCCTGGAGATTCCAAAGTAGAGGGTACTTAAACAGTTTTACATTTTCCAGTTGTAAAAGAAATATGTGTTTAGTGCAGAAACTTAGAAAAGTATGGAGAAGAGAATAATTATTATAATTCCACCACCTCTAGGTCACGACTTTTAACATTTTAGTGCGTTTTCCCTGCTGTGTATGAAATAGATAACTAACAAGGACCTACTGTATAGCACAGGGAACTATACTCAATATTTTGTAATAACCTATAAGGGAAAAGAATCTGAAAAAAAAATAGATATGTATGTGTAACTGAATCAGTCTGCTGTACACCGGAAACTAACACAACATTGTAAATCAATGGTACTTCAAGAAAAATAAGGAAAATACATTTTAGTGTGTTTTCCTTGTTCCATTCCTAATGTTCATGGTTAAGTTAGCATACTTTTGTTTACATGCCTATATTTTTTCATGCCGTTAAAAGCTGTCAGCGTTTCTTTTTTGTCAGCATTATTTTAACTGATTGCATATATTTCATGCAATGGGTATACAGTAATTAGATTAAGTTAAATCTTTAGGTTGTTCCTCTTGTGCTTTTAAATTTCATGGAAATAGTTTTGGTAGTTGTCCACTCCAGGGGAGTTTCTTGCATAGATTCTGTTGGAAGGAGGCTAGTCAGTAAGCTGTGCAGTGGAGGCACCTGCTATAATAGGCCTGCCCCAGCATTAGAGTCAAAGGAGGAGGACCACAGCTGAACCAGTTATATGGGAATTGTTCGTTCCTTCCTCCCAGCCATCAATATACTGAAGGGGAAGAGAGGCCGTGAAAATAGGGGAAAGATGAGAAGGAATCAAATCACTGATTATGCCTTCTTTTCCCAGTGAAGGTTCTTTAGGCCTCAGGCCAGGCCCTGCCTAGGGGAGGGGAATGAGCTTTAATTGGATATGTGATTTATGTTTTAAATTGGGTTAAATTAACTTGAAGTGGACTTTTTTTTTTCTTTTAATACTTGAACGTTTTTGGAAGTTAAATTGGTTGAGGTTTATTTGAAGATAGGAAAGGGATATGCTGGATGGCAAATTGAAAATGATGATTGGGGAATTCCCTGGAGGTCAGTTGTTGGGACTCTGGGCTTTCACTGCCAAGGGCCTGGCTTCAATCCCTGGTCAGGGAACTAGGATCCCGCAAGCTGCAAGGCACGGCCAAAAAAAAAAAGTGATGATTGGAGAAAAATAATCAAGCTGCTGCTTGTTTGAATCTCCCACCAAGTAATATTGGGAGATGTAGTTTTCTGATTAACTTAAATGATGATATTAATGGAGAAGAGAGATTTGACATAAAATTTATTGCCTCTTAAAAGTGTTAACCATGCGGAGGTGTGTGAAAGCTTGATTCTTAAAGTGATACAGATATTGATTCTCTGAGCTCTAGGGGGAGAGGATGAACTCTTTTTTCCTGTAAAAAAACAAACAAAAACTTGTAAGGAGATGTGGGTCAAAGGGTACCAACTTTCAGTTATAAACTGAATAAGTTCTGGGTATCTAATATATAGCGTGATGATTATAGGTAATAATAGTATATTGTATACTTGAAATTTGCTAAGATCTTAGATGTTCCCACCACATTAAAAAAATGTAACTATATGAGATGATGGATTTGTAAATTAACTTGATTGTAGTAATCATTTCATAGTGTATACATATATTAAGTCATCGCATTGTACACCTTAGACACATGATTGTAGAACCTAAATATATACAATTTTTATTTGTCAATCATACCTCAGTGAAGCTGGAAAAAATGACTTTTTCCTTTGCATATTGTAAACAATTTTGAAAACTTCTGTAGAGTGCAAATAATTAAACATCAGTGCAACACATTATCCCTTCTCAAACATGAACATCATATCATGTAGCCTTTTGGTATATCCTTCCAGGCTTCCTTGTGCCTTTTTAAAATTGCTTATTGCCTTTTTTTTTTTTCCCAAAATTGAGATCATACTTGTAAAATTTTTGTGGCCTGCAAGAGGTTGCATAAGGAAGCAGAAATTGTTGTAACACAAAAATGTTCACTGATGAAGTAACCACTGAACATTCCTGACTTCTCTCTTAAAACTTGAATTTATTCACCTATCCAACCACTGTCTCTCTCTCTCTCTCTGCTGGGGTCTATTTAATGCAGATGGATTGGGAAGTCAGTGAAGGATACTGGAGATCTGTGTGGTCACTGACAAATTTGTCTAGGTTGGACCAGTTGAAAAACTAATAAAGAAAAATATCTAGAGATGACAACAGGATGGGCACTTCAGTGAAGAATGACTGTACATGACATATTAAGATAAGCTTTTGGGAACATCCATGTAGCTCTCATGAAGGATTGCTGTCATGATGGTGCCATGTAAGTCACGCAATGAAAAATGATGTGCTATTGCATATCATTTTGATAGAAAAATTACATCCCCCCCCAAAAAAACTCCCACTATTTTTATTCATTCTTTGATTATCTAATAATTAGTTGATAGGTATAAAGGTTGCCTCAGTGTTGTTAAACTGCCAAGGTAATTTTTTTTAATCTTATATTTATAGGGTACTTTTTCAGGATAAATTTTCAATCAAATCTTTGTTCCCTATTATGAATATGAACGAATACTTATTATGAGTGTGAATACTTAATAGCCTTCTACTAAGTACCATTTATTGATGATAACAGGGTCACCTGTATTTAAGTTTTTCTAAAGTCTCTAGACTGTTATAATAAATAGTAACCAGATAACCACATTTTCCTACTGAGTAAGCATATGCTAGAAAAGCTAGTTTTATCCTAAGTTAAGTACGCACTTTTAAAAACCTATATGCACAAGTTATAATAAAAAATTTCTTTAACTTTTTTTAGGTCTAAATAAAAGTTCAGTATAGAAGGTACCACTTCTGTCTCTTATGGAATTAAGGCAAAATTTCTCAGATTCTTCTAACTCTGATATATTGATGACTAGTGAGTGACCATTAGACTGGTGTATGCAAATACCTTATTAGCTAATGTGTTAAATGGGCTCTTAATTACGTGCTAATTTGTTCTTTTAATTATCCTAGTTGTCATATAAATAAATTAGCCTCTGGGGTATTTGCTGTGTTCCCATTCTCTGAGATCCTTCTGGCTTTCTACTGTGCACATGAATCACCTGGGGAATCTTGTTAAAATGCAGATTCAGATTCAGTATGCATGTAGCTTGGAGGCAGGCAAAATTCCAAATCTGAAGCCAGCTTCCAGGACAATGCCAGTGCCAATGCTGCTGGCTTTTCGACCACATTTTGAA
Source organism: Eubalaena glacialis (assembly GCF_028564815.1). Taxonomy (NCBI): domain Eukaryota; kingdom Metazoa; phylum Chordata; class Mammalia; order Artiodactyla; family Balaenidae; genus Eubalaena; species Eubalaena glacialis. Next base: position 86,812,368 of record NC_083723.1, on the reverse strand, counting down.
TATCAAGGCTTTTTTTTTTTTTTTAACATCTTTATTGGAGTATAATTGCTTTACAATGGTGTGTTAGTTTCTGCTTTATAACAAAGTGAATCAGTTATTAACAGCAACTTTGGGAATGCAAGCCAGGCAAACTTGTTGAAGCCATTTCTTGTTATAACTTTATGATTCACGCCTAGTTTATTAGTAACATATATTTTTCCTGTGGGGATATATATATTTACTTATAACTTGTAGCACATGAGTTTTGCTGTAGTTTTTGTGTTGGGCATGTCATCTACAGTGGTATTTATAAAGAATGGTAACATACTGATGATGATGATGTAATAATTGACATGTATTGACTACTTATGTCTGACACTGTGCTTTACAAAGGTTGGCTAAATTTTCTCAACAAAACCATGCAGTAGACATTGTTGTTGTTATCCCCATTTACTAATGAGGAGGCTTGGTAACAAGTTTAATGACTTGCCCAGAGTCACACAACCAGAAGGTGGTAGAGCCAGGATGTCAGCTCAGGTAGTCTGACTCTAGAGCTTGTACTTTTAATCTCTTCACTAGTCTGACAACAGCTAGAAAGCATAGGCTTAATATAATATCAGGTATCTGAATTTTCTAGCTTCTGTCACCATTCATATAAGATATATTTGAATTTTCTAGCTTTTTCCCAAAAGACCTTTGAATAGCATTTTCCTTCCTTATGTTTTCCTTTTTTTGTGGCTCTCCCGTAGATACTGATGATCTGTGATTTGTTACCAGTTTTTTTAGTCTTCCTTTCTGTATATTTGTGCTTAGAGAAAAAGATCTCAACTTTCATATTCTTTTGGTATGAAAATTTATGAAGAATGAAAAGTAGATAGTACCCTGCCCAGAATGAAAGATAAAAGTGTTTTTAGTAATGTTGAGACTATGTGTTTCTGCCAAAGAGTAGTAGCGCAGGAAAACATCAGGTTCTATAGGATCATCACAGAAGAATGGTTGATTCTTCTGTGTGTTCTTAAAAATTGGGCATCTTTTTCTTTATCCAAATGGTAATTATATTCTAGTAATTAGTCTGGAGGCACACCTTCTGAGTTCTCCTGCAAAACCACCAGATGGTCTTAGAGAAGCCAAGAGAAACTGAGAACTCTGCCTTAGTTTCTCAGCCTGTTAGATGTTGACAGTTGTGCAGTGCTTGAGCCTTTATCCCGTGTTAAGAAGTAAGTACATACACAGTTGTTTGTAAAAATTTATGAAAATGAGTGAAAGCTGTTTAGGATTAGAAAAATATGTTACCGTAGCTGCAATTTAATTTGGAAATCAGTAAACACAGAACAGGTCATGATAAATAAGAATATAACTAGCTCATTACTCATGTCGAAGTAATAGGAGGCTGTTTACTTTCATTATCTCTGTTTCTTTTACAGTCCATCAATATTATGGAACTGACTTTACAAAAGTATGGAAGCTATGAAAAATTTGAACAGGCCACCGGTGGTAGCCTGCTATCTAAAACTCGAATCTGGAGTCATGTTAGGAAATACATGATGAAAGAAGGCTGCATGGGTGAGGTATGAATCATGAGTGAGCATGACAAGTTGACTGAGCATTTTAACTCTCAGTCACTGCCATGTGTTTGTTTTTTCTGCAGGTTTTGTTTTCCCAACACTATTTTACTCATTAAATAAGTAACCCAGATTTCTTACTAAATGTAAGTCTAAGTTATTGTTGCATTGAATTGTTAATGTTCAGTTTTTTTCTGTTTTTCCTTTTTTCTTACTACCATTTTTGTATAGCTTGTAGGATTATGTGAATTGGCTTATGAAAATTATTAATGAAGAGATTTGGCACAGTGACTTCTCTTATTAATGTCCAGTTCCTAGTGTTCAGTCACAGCATAAGCTTTGGCCCAGCAGTGACCAGGACTCTGGCTCCTGTACCTTCCTTTGCATTATTCCAGCCCGGGGACTATATTTGAGAGCACTGCAGAGGCACAATTTCAGTTCTCTGTGTCTTCCTCCGCACAGCTGTCTACTTTTCTTTCAATCCAGTAAAGGTTCTTGAGTTCCCAAAGGCTCAAAATTGCAAGGGTCTGCATTTCATCTTCTTGGTTTCTGGGCGATTCAAGATGGTGTAAACAAAAGAAAAAGGTGTTAATTTATGGGTCCATTGTTTTCCGTGAAAACTTTCTCCCCCTGCCTTCTACGTTTTGTCTTTTATATATGTGTGTATGTGTATATATATATATGTATTTTAATTCTTGCTCCTTAGATTGTAGTTCATCTCACTGAGGACCTGCTTTCCCGAGCTTCCATGACTGTAGTAAATGGATGTCCAACACTGACCATCAATGTTTGCACCGCACGTGAGCATTGGCTGGAAGGAATGCTGAGGCATGAAATAGGTAGGGAGCAACCATTGCTCCTCCATTTATTCAGTTGTAATAGCAGAAATTACTTCAAGGACTTGTTCGTTTATAATGCAGTTTTTCTTAGTAATATTTGGCAAAAAGTAATGAAATTGTTAGGTGTCACTTGAACTAAAGCTAAGATATTAATGTCTCATTTCAAATTAGATTTTTTAGGGTACCGTATAGCTGTATTAAGCTTGGAGAGTCATTTAACTCCTCTGGATTTCAGTTCCCCCATCTTCAACTGAGGGAATTGAATTAAGTGATCTCTAAGATTCTTTTCAAATATCAAGTCTAAAATTCGACTCTTAAAAAGAAAATAAATTGCTGTAAAAGTTATACCTCTTCTAATGAGACATGTAATCCTTCTGAAGGCTGTGTACTCCTTCAAACCAAAGGGCATTAGTGTCAGATCATTTTCTACTTTGTTTTGATTTGTAGGTGCACATCAATTTGGTTTTAGAACTGTTGGTAGAATCTTTTTTTGGAGAAGAATTAAAATAAGAATGGCATTTCTTACTTTTCATGCGCCTTTTTCTTCTCCATAGGCACACATTATTTTCGAGGTATTAACAACCTTCAGCAGCCATGGAACAGTTGGACTGGCCGTAAAAAACATGAGCTAAAGCCAAACAATCCCACAGAGGAAGGACTGGCAAGTATTCACAGTGTCCTGTTTAGAAGAGACCCCTTTTTATGGAGGGCTGCCCTCCTCTACTACACTGTTTATCGAGCCAGCCACATGTCTTTTTGTGAATTATTCAAAGATATTGGAAAGTTTGTCAAGGACCCCAATACAAGATGGGATTATTGTGTACGAGCCAAGAGGGGATGGACTGATACCTCCCAACCAGGTGTGTGTCCCTTGACAGTAGATTTTCTGATGTATTGGGTAATTGTCTTTTTTTTTTTTAATTTTTGAATTTTATTTTATAAAACAGCAGAATTTCATTTCCTAAAAAAGCAGGTTCTCACTAGTTATCCATGTTATACATATTAGTGTATATATGTCAATCCCAATCTCCCAATTCATCACACCACCACCACCACCCTCCCGCCGCTTTCCCTCCCTGGTGTCCATACGTTTGTTCTCTACATCTGTGTCTCAATTTCTGCCCTGCAGACCGGTTCGTTTCTACCATTTTTCTAAGTTCCACATATATGCATTAATATACGATATTTGTTTTTCTCTTTCTTACTTCACTCTTCATGACAGTCTCTGGATTGATCCACGTCTCTACAAATGACCCAATTTCATTCCTTATTATGGCTGAGTAATATTCCATTGTATATATGTACCACATTTTCTTTATCCATTCGTCTGTCGATGGGCATTTAGGTTGCTTCCATGACCTGGCTATTGTAAATAGCGCTGCAATGAACATTGGGGTGCATGTGTCTTTTTGAATTATGGTTTTCTCTGGGTATATGCCCAGTAGTGGGATTGCTGGGTCATGTGGTAATTCTATTTTTAGTTTTTTAAGGAACTTCCATACTGTTCTCCATAGTGGCTGTATCAATTTACATTCCCACCAACAGTGCAAGAGGGTTCCCTTTTCTCCACACCCTCTCCAGCATATGTTGTTTGTAGATTTTCTGATGATGCCCATTCTAACTGGTGTGAGGTGATACCTCATTGTAGTTTTGATTTGCATTTTCTCTAATAATTACTGATCTTGAGCAGCTTTTCATGTGCTTCTTTGCCATCTGAATGTCTTCTTTGGAGAAATGTCTATTTAGGTCTTCTGCCCATTTTTGGATTGGGTTGTTTGTTTTTTTAATATTGAGCTGCTGGGCTTCCCTGGTGGCGCAGTGGTTGAGAATCTGCCTGCTAATGCAGGGGACACGGGTTTGAGCCCTGATCTGGGAAGATCCCACATGCCGCGGAGCAACTGGGCCCGTGAGCCACAACTACTGAGCCTGCGCATCTGGAGCCTGTGCTCCGCAGCAAAAGAGGCCGCGATAGTGAGAGGCCTGTGCACCGCGATGAAGAGTGGCCCCCACTCGCCGCAACTAGAGAAAGCCCTCACAGAAACGAAGCCCCATACAGTCAAAAATAAATAAATAAATAATTTAAAAAAAAAAATATTGAGCTGCTTTTAAATTTTGGAGATTAATCCTTTGTCAGTTACTTCATTTGCAAATATTTTCTCCCATTGTGAGGGTTGTCTTTTCGTCTTGTGTATGGTTTCCTTTGCTGTGCAAATGCTTTGAAGTTTCATTAGGTCCCATTTGTTTATTTTTGTTTTTATTTCCATTACCCTAGGAGGTGTATCAAAAAAGATCTTGCTGTGATTTATGTCAAAGAGTGTTCTTCCTATGTTTTCCTCTAAGAGTTTTATAGTGTCCAGTCTTACATTTAGGTCTCTAATCCATTATGAGTTTATTTTTGTGTATAGTGTTAAGGACTGTTCTGATTTCATTCTTTTACATGTAGCTGTCCAGTTTTCCCAGCACCACTTATTGAAGAGGCTGTCTTTTCTCCATTGTATATCCGTGCCTCCTTTGTCATAGATTAGTTGACCATATGTGTGTGGGTTTATCTCTGGGCTTTCTATGCTGTTCTATTGATCTATATTTCTGTTTTTGTGCCAGTACCACACTGTCTTGATTACTATAGCTTTGTAGTATAGTCTGAAGTCTGGGAGCCTGATTCCTCCAGCTCCATTTTTCTTTCTCAAGATTGCTTTGGCTACTTGGGGTCTTTTGTGTTTCCATACGACTTGTGAAATTGTTTGTTCTAGTTCTGTGAAAAATGCCATTGGTAGTTTGATAGCAATTGCATTGAATCTGTAGATTGCTTTGGGTAGTATAGTCATTTTCACAATGTTGATTCTCCAATCCAAGAACACGATATATCTCTCCATCTGTTTGTATCAACTTTAATTTCTTTCATCAGTGTCTTACACTTTTCTGCATACAGGTCTTTTGTCTCCTTAGGTAGGTTTATTCCTAGGAATTTTATTCTTTTTGTTGCAGTGGTAAACGGGAGTGTTTTCTTAATTTCTCTTTCAGATTTTTCATCATTAGTGTATAGGAATGCAAGAGATTTCTGTGCATTAATTTTGTATCCTGCAACTTTACCAGATTCATTGATTAGCTCTAGTAGTTTTCTGGTGGTATCTTTAGGATTCTCTATGTATAGTATCATGTCATCTGCAAACAGTGACAGTTTTACTTCTTCTCTTCCAATTTGGTTTCCTTTTATTTCTTTTTCTTCTCTGATTGCCGTGGCTAGGACTTCGAAAACTGTGTTGAATAATAGTGGTGAGAGTGGACATCCTTGTCTTGTTCTTGATCTTAGAGGAAATGGTTTCAGTTTTTCACCATTGAGAATGATGTTTGCTGTGGGTTTGTCGTATATGGCCTTTATTATGTTGAGGTAGCTTCCCTCTCTGCCCACTTTCTGGAGAGTTTTTATCATAAATGGATGTTGAATTTTGTCAGAAGCTTTTTCTGCATCTATGGAGATGATCATATGGTTTTTATTTTAAAATTTGTTAATATGGTGTATTACATTGATTGATTTGCGTATATTGAAGAATCCTTGCATCCCTGGGGTAAATCCCACTTGATCATGGTGTATGATCCTTTTAATGTGTTGTTGGATTCTGTTTGCTAGTATTTTGTTGAGGATTTTTGCATCTGTGTTCATCAGTGATATTGGTCTGTAGTTTTCTTTCTCTGTGACATCTTTGTCTCGTTTTGGTATCAGGGTGATGGTGGCCTTGTAGAATGAGTTTGGGAGTGTTCCTCCCTCTGCTATATTTTGGAAGAGTTTGAGAAGGATAGGTGTTAGCTCTTCTCTAAATGTTTGATAGAATTCGCCTGTGAAGCCATCTGGTCCTGGGCTTTTGTTTGTTGGAAGATTTTTAATCGCAGTCTCAATTTCAGTGCTTGTGACTGGTCTGTTTATATTTTCTATTTCTTCCTGGTTCAGTCTCGGAAGGTTGTGCTTTTCTAAGAATTTGTCCATTTCTTCCAGGTTGTCCATTTCTTCCAGGTTGTCCATTTTATTGGCATAGAGTTGCTTGTAGTAATCTCTCAAGATCCTTTGTATTTCTTCAGTGTCAGTTTTTACTTCTCCTTTTTCATTTCTAATTCTATTGATTTGAGTCTTCTCCCTTTTTTTCTTGATGAGTCTGGCTAATGGTTTATCAATTTTGTTTATCTTCTCAAAGAAGCAGCTTTTAGTTTTATTGATCTTTGCTATTGTTTTCTTTGTTTCTATTTCATATATTTCGGCTCTGATCTTTATGATTTCTTTCCTTCTACTAACTTTGGGTTTTGTTTGTACTTCTTTCTCCAGTTCCTTTAGGTGTAAGGTTAGATTGTTTATTTGAGACTTTTCTTATTTCTTGAGGTAGGCTTGTACAGCTATAAACTTCCCTCTTAGAACTGCTTTTGCTGCATCCCATAGGTTTTGGATCATCGTGTTTTCATTGTCATTTGTCTCTAGGTATTTTTTGATTTCCTCTTTGATTTCTTCAGTGATCTCTTGGTTATTTAGTAACATATTGTTTAGCCTCCATGTGTTTGTGTTGTTTTTTTTTTTCCCCTATAATTGATTTCTAATCTCATAGGATTGTGGTCAGAAAACATACTTGATATGATTTCAATTTTCTTAAATTTACTGAGACTTGATTTGTGACCCAAGATGTGATCTATCCTGGAGAATGTTCCATGTGCACTTGAGAAGAAAGTGTAATCTGCTGTTTTTGGATGGAATGTCCTATAAATATCAATTAAATCTATCTGGTCTATTGTGTCATTTAAAGCTTGTGTTTCCTTATTAATTTTCTGTTTGGATGATCTGTCCATTGGTGTAAGTGAGGTGTTAAAGTCCCCCACTATTATTGTGTTATTGTCAATTTCCTCTTCTATAGCTGTTAGCAGTTGCCTTATGTATTGAGGTGCTCCTGTGTTGGTGTTTATTTTATAAATATATAATATAAACAATTATATGTTTATAATTGTTATATCTTCTTCTTGGATTGAGCCCTTGATCATTATGTAGTGTCCTTCCTTGTCTCTTGTAACATTCTTTATTTTAAAGTCTATTTTATTTGGTATGAGTATTGCTACTCCAGCTTTCTTTTGATTTCCATTTGCATGGAATATCTTTTTCCATCCCCTCACTTTCAGTCTGTATGTGTCCCTAGGTCTGAAGTGGGTCTCTTGTAGACAGCATATAAATGGGTGTTGTTTTTGTATCCATTCAGCGAGCCTGTGTCTTTTGGTTGGAGCATTTAATCCATTCACATTTAAGGTAATTATTGATATGTATGTTCCTATGACCATTTTCTTAATTGTTTTGGGTTTGTTTTTGTAGGTCCTTTTCTTCTCTTGTGTTTCCCACTTAGAGAAGTTCCTTTAGCATTTGTTGTAGAGCTGGTTTGGTGGTGCTGAATTCTCTTAGCCTTTGCTTGTCTGTAAAGCTTTTGATTTCTCCATCAAATCTGAATGAGATCCTTGCCGGGTAGAGTAATCTTGATTGTAGGTTCTTCCCTTTCGTCACTTTAAATATATCATGCCACTCCCTTCTGGTTTGTAGAGTTTCTGCTGAGAAATCAGCTGTTAACGTTATGGGAGTTCCCTTGTATGTTATTTGTTGTTTTTCCCTTGATGCTTTCAGTAATTTTTGTTTGTCTTTAATTTTTTCCAGTTTGATTACTATGTGTCTCAGCGTGTTTCTCCTTGGGTTTATCCTGTATGGGACTGTCTGCACTTCCTGGGTTTAGGTAGCTATGTCCTTTCCCATATTAAGGAAGTTTTCGACTATAATCTCTTCAAATATTTTCTCGCGTCCTTTCTCTCTCTCTCCTCCTTCTGGGACCCTATAATGTGAATGTTGTTGCATTTAATGTTGTCCCAGAGGTCTCTTAGGCTGTCTTCATTTCTTTTCATTCTTTTTTCTTTATTCTCTTCCACAGCAGTGAATTCCACCATTCTGTCTTCCAGGTCACTTATCCGTTCTTCTGCCTCAGTTATTCTGCTATTGATTCCTTCTAGTGTATTTTTCATTTCAGTTATTGTATTGTTCATCTCTGTTTGTTTGTTCTTTAATTCTTCTAGGTGTTTGTTCTTTAATTCTTCTAGGTCTTTGTTAAACGTTTCTTTCATCGTCTCGATCTTTGCCTCCATTCTTTTTCCAAGGTCCTGAATCATCTTCACTATCATTATTCTCAATACTTTTTCTGGAAGGTTGTCTATCTCCAGTTCATTTAGTTGTTTTTCTGGGGTTTTATCTTGTTCCTTCATCTGGTACATAGCCCTCCGCATTTTCATCTTGTATATCTTTCTGTGAATGTGCTTTTTGTTCCACAGGCAGCAGGATTGTAGTTCTAGCTTCTGCTGTCTGCCCTCTGGTGGATGAGGCTAAGAGGCTTGAGCAAGTTTCCTGTTGGGAGGGACTGTGGTGGGTAGAGCTGGCTGTTGCTCTGGTAGGCAGAGCTCAGTAAAACTTTAATCCACTTGTCTGCTGATGGGTGGGGCTGGGTTCCCTCCCTGTTGGTTGTTTGGCCTGAGGCGACCCAACACTGGAGCCTACCCGGGCTCTTTGGTGGGGCTAATGGCAGACTCTGGGAGGGCTCACGCGAAGGAGTACTTCCCAGAACTTCTGCTCCCAGTGTCCTTGTCCTCACAGTGAAACAAAGCCACCCCCCGCCTCTGCAGGAGACCCTCCAACACTGGCACGTAGGTCTGGATCAGTCTCTTTTGGGGTCACTGCTCCTTCCCCTGGGTCCTGATGCGCACACTACTTTGTGTGTGTCCTCCAAGAGTGGAGTCTTTGTTTCCCCCAGTCCTGTCGAAGTCCTGCAATCAAATCCTGCTAGCCTTCAAAGTCTGATTCTCTAGGAATTTCTCTTCCCGTTGCCAGACCCCCAGGTTGGGAAGCCTGACGTGGGGCTCAGAACCTTCACTCCAATGGGTGGACTTCTGTGGTATAAGTGTTCTCCAGTTTGTGAGTCACCCACTCAGCAGTTATGGGATTTGATTTTATTGTGATTGTGCCCCTCGTACTGTCTCATTGTGGCTTCTCCTTTGTCTTTGGATGTGGGGTATCTTTTTTGGTGAGTTCCAGTGTCTTCCTGTCGATGATTGTTCAGCAGTTAGTTGACTCTCAGGCTGACTTTCACTAACCCCTTCCTTAGGCACCAAGGGCAGGGCTTATTTACAGGCTTAGGAAAGGAGTCCCTTGTGTCTTCTGAGAACAGAGTTCAAACTTGCATTTGGCCCTCAAGCAGCAAGCAACCTGCTTTTAAGCCTAAGTCTCGCTTTGCTCTTATCTTCCATCCATTTCTCCATGTCCTCTAGGTGCTGACTCAGTGGCGGCCGTGCGCACTCGCTCTGGCCGGGGCTCACGATCCCCGCTCTCCGTTTGGCTCCTGCAGGAGCCGGGTTCGGCTGTGGTGGGCACAGTGCAAGTGGGCGGCTCCGCGCCCGGCTCACTGGCTGCGGGACCCGGTAATTGTCTATTGATTTTGGATATATCCTAATCTTCCCATCAGAGAATCCACTCAACTATGAAAAATTAAACCTTTGTTACTTGAGGTCAGTGCTAGTTTTCCCAAACCACATTTTGTTAGCATTGTTTTTCCCATCTCATTTTGAAAATTTTCAAACCTACAGAAATAGGGAAATAATGAAGGAATTAACACTTTTATACCCTTCCTCTGGATTCACCAATTGTTAATATTTTGCCATTTTTGCTTTCTCTCTTCCCCTCTGACTTTAAAAACAGCTTTATTGAGATATATAATTCACATGACATATAATTCACCCATTTAAAATGTACAGTTCAGTGATTTTTATAATATTCGTGGAGTTGCGCAGCCAACACCACTATCTAATTCCAGAACGTTTCATCACCCAAAAAGAAACTTGTACCCATTAGCAGTCATTACCTATTCTCTCTCCCCATTGCTCCTAGTGATAAATAACCATTAATCTGCTTTTATTAGTTTTGCCTCTTTTGAACATTTCATATAAATGAAATCATATAATATGTGATCCTTTGTGGCTGGCTTCTTTTACTTAGCATAATATTTATTTATTTATTTTTACTTAGCATAATATTTTTAAAGTTTGTTCATATTGTAGCATGTATCAGTATATCAATCCTTTTTATTGCTGAATAATAATCCAGTGCATGGATATGACACCTTTTATTTATCCTTTCACCAGTTAATGGGCATTTGGGTTGTTTCCACTTTTTGGCTATTACGAATAATGCTATTATGAGCCTTTATTCATAAGTTTATGCTGGTAATTCTCTTGAGTATATGCTTAGGAGTGGAATTTTGGGGTTATATGGTAACTCTGTGCTCAACCTTTTTGAGGAACTGCCACCGCTTCCAAAGTGAATGCACCATTTTCCCACTGCAATGTATGATGATTTCTATTTCTTCAAATCCTCACCAGCACCTACTATTTTCATTTTTTAAATTAATATTATAACCATCCCTAGTGGGTGTGAAGTGATTAACTCATTGTGGTTTAGATTTGCATTTTCCTGGTGACTAGTGATGTTGAGCATCTTTTCATGTGATTATTGGCTATTTATGTATTTTCTTTGGAGAACTGTCTGTTTAGATCATTTACCCATTTTTAATTGGTTTGCTTTTTATTATTGAGGTGTAAGAGTTTTTTGTATATTCTAGATAAAAATCTCTTGTCAAATAATCATTTACAAATATTTTCTACTACTCTGTAGTCTTTTCACTTTCTTGATGCTATTCTCTGTGACTTTTTAAAAGCAAGTTGTACACTTGGCATTTCATTCCTTAAAAACTTGAGCATGCATCTCCTAAGACTAAAAACATTCTCTTCTACTTAAAACAGTATCACTATCACACTTAAGAAAGTGAGTGATAATTCAGCAATATCAACTACTCCATATACGGTATTTAAATTTCCCCAACTGTTCCAAAAATGTCTTTATAGGTGTTAAAAAAAAAAAAAAAAAATCTAGGTCCAATCAGGGTTCATGCATTAGTTTTGGTGGCAATGTCCCTTTAGCCACTTTTAATAGGGAGAGATCTTGAATGCTGTTTTTTTTGTTTCTCATCATACGGTTTTTTTGGTTTTTAAAAAGTTTTTTAATATTTATTTTATATTGGAGTATAGTTGATTAACAATGTTGTGTTAGTTTCAGGTGTACAGTGAAGTGCTTCAGTTATACGTGTACATTTATCCTTTTTAAAGTTCTTTACCCATTTAGTTATTACAGAATTTGACCACAGTTCCCTTTGCTATACAGTAGGTCCTTGTTGGTTATTTATTTTCATTATTGTAGTGTATATATGTCAGTCCCAAACTGCTAGTTTATCCCTGCCCCCTACTGTTCCCCTTTGTTAACCGTAAGTTTGTATTCTAAGTCTGTGAATCTGTTTCTGTTTTGGAAATAACTTTATTTGTATCATTTTCTTGATTCCCCATATAGCGATATCAGAAGATATTTGTCTTTCTCTGTCTGACTGACTTCACTAAGTATGATAATCTCCAGGTCCATTCATGTTGCTGCCAGTGGCATTATTTCATTCTTTTTAATGGCTGAATATTCCATTGGACATATTTACCACATCTTCTTTATCCACTCTTTTGTTGATGGACATTTAGGTTGCTTCCATGTCTTGGTTACTGTAAGCAGTGCGGCAGTGAACATTGGGGTGCGTGTATCCTTTCAAACCATGGTTTTTGCCAGATATGTGCCCAGGAGTGGCATTGCTGGATCATATGGTAGCTCTATTTTTCATTTTTTTAAGGAACTTCCATATTTTTCTCCATAGTGGCTGTACCAATTTACATTCCCACCTACAGTCTAGGAGGGTTCTCTTCTCAACACCCTCTTCAGCATTTATTGTTTGTAGATTTTTTTTTTCAGGTTCTATTCAGCTCTTATTTTACATATACAGGAAGTCGAGTTCTGGATCCCATGGTTGTACATTTTTGATGATGGCCATTCTGACTGGTGTGAGGTGATATCTCATTGTAGTTTTGATTTGCATTTATCTAATAATTAGCAAAGTTGAGCATCTCTCCATGTGCCTTGTGGCCATCTGTCTGTCTTTGGAGAAATGTCTGTTTCGGTCTTCTGCCCATTTTTTATTGGGTTGTTTGCTTTTTATGATATTGAGGTTCATGAGCTGTTCGTAAATTTTGGAGATTAATCCCTTGTTGGACGCATCATTTGCCAGTATTTTCTCCCATTGTGTGGGTTGTCTTTCCTTTTGTTTATGATTTCCTCTGCTGTGCAAAAGCTTTTGAGTTTCATTAGGTCCCTTTTTTTTTTTTTTGTACTGCTATTTATGTATTTTTTACATCTCATTGGAGTATATTTGCTTTACACTGTTGTTAGTTTCTGCTGTATAACAAAGTGAATCTGCTGTATGTATACATACATCCCCATAATACCTCCCTCTTGAACCTCCCTCCCACCCTCCCTATCCCACCCCTTTAGGTGGTCACAAAGCACTGAGTGGATCTCCCTGGGCAATGCAGCTGCTTCCCAGTAGCTATCTATTTTACATTTGGTAGTATATATATACTACTCTCTCACTTCGCTCCAGCTTGCCCTTCCCCCCCAACCTGTGTCCTCACGTCCATTCTCTGCCTCTGCGTCTTTATTCCTGTCCTTCCCCTAGGTTCTTCAGAACTATTTTTTTTTATTCCATATATATGTGTTAGCATACGGTATTTGTTTTTCTCTTTCTGACTTACTTCACTCTGTGTGACAGACTCTAGGCCCATCCACCTCACTACAAATAACTCAATTTCATTTATTTTTATTTTTATTTATTTCTTTATTTAATTCTTGAATTTTATTTTATTTATTTTTTTATACAGCAGGTTCTTACTAGTGATCAATTTTATACACATCAGTGTATACATGTCAATCCCAATTGCACAATTCATCACACCACCACCCCCACCCCCCCGGCCACTTTCCCCCCTTGGTGTCCATACGTTTGTTCTCTACATCTGTGTCTCAATTTCTGCCCTGCAAACCGGTTCATCCGTACCATTTTTCTAGCTTCCACATATATGCATTAATATATGATATTTGTTTTTCTCTTTCTGACTTACTTCACTCTGTATAACAGTCTCTAGATCCATCCACCTCTCAACAAATGACCCAATTTCGTTCCTTTTTATGGCTGAGTAATATTCCATTGTATATATGTACCACATCGTCTTTATCCATTCGTCTGTTGATGTGCATTTAGGTTGCTTCCATGACCTGGGTATTGTAAATAGTGCTGCAGTGAACATTGGGGTGCATGTGTCTTTTTGAATTATGGTTTTCTCTGGGTATATGCCCAGTAGTGGGATAGCTGGATCATATGGTAATTCTATGTTTAGTTTTTTAAGGAACCTCCATAGTGGCTGTATCAATTTACATTCCCAGCAACAGTGCTAGAGGCTTCCCTTTTCTCCACACCCTCTCCAGCATTTGTTGTTTGTAGATTTTCTGAGGATGCCCATTCTAACTGGTGTGAGGTGATACCTCATTGTAGTTTTGATTTGCATTTCTCTAATAATTAGTGATGTTGAGCAGCTTTTCATGTGCTTCTTGGCCATCTGTATGTCTTCTTTGGAGAAATGTCTATTTAGGTCTTCTGCCCATTTTTAGATTGGGTTGTTTGTTTTTTTAATATTGAGCTGCCTGAGTTGTTTATATATTTTGGAGATTAATCCTTTGTCTGTTGATTCGTTCGCAAATATTTTCTCCCTTTCTGAGGGTTGTCTTTTCGTCTTGTTTGTAGTTTCCTTTGCTGTACAAAAGCTTTTAAGTTTCATTAGGTCCCATTTGTTTATTTTTGGTTTTATTTCCATTACTGTAGGAGATGGATCAAAAAAGATCTTGCTGTGATTTATGTCAAAGAGTGTTCCTATGTTTTCCTCTAAGAGTTTTATAGTGTCTGGTCTTACATTTAGGTCTCGAATCCATTTTGAGTTTATTTTTGTGTATGGTGTTAGGGAGTGTTCTAATTTCATTCTTTTAAATGTAGCTGTCCAGTTTTCCCAGCACCACTTATTGAAGAGGCTGTCTTTTCTCTATTGTATATTCTTGCCTCCTTTATCAAAACTAAGGTGACCATATGTACATGGGTTTATCTCTGGGCTTTCTATCTTGTTCCATTGATCTATATTTCTGTTTTTGTGCCAGTACCACACTGTCTTGATTACTGTAGCTTTGTAGTATAGTCTGAAGTCAGGGAGCCTGATTCCTCCAGCTCCGTTTTTCTTTCTCAAGATTGCTTTGGCTATTCGTGTCTTCTGTGTTTCCATACCAATTGTAAAATTTTTTGCTCTACTTCTGTGAAAAATGCCATTGGTAGTTTGATAGGGATTGCATTGAATCTGTAGACTGCTTTGAGTATTATAGCCATTTTCACAGTGTTGAGTATTCCGATCCAAGAACATGGTATATCTCTCCATCTGTTTGTATCATCTTTGATTTCTTTCATCAGTGTCTTATAGTTTTCTGCATACAAGTCTTTTGTCTCCTTAGGTAGGTTTATTCCTAGGTATTCTATTCTTTTTGTTGCAGTGCTAAATGGGAGTGTCTCCTTAATTTCTCTTTCAGATTTTTCATCATTAGTGTATAGGAATGCAAGAGATTTCTGTGCATTAATTTTGTGTCCTTCTACTTTACCAAATTCATTGATTAGCTCTAGTAGTTTTCTGGTAGCATTCTTTAGGATTCTCTATGTATAGTATCATGTCATCTGCAAACAGTGACAGTTTTACTTCTTCTTTTCCAAATTGGATTCCTTGTATTTCTTTTTCTTATTGCTGTGGCTAAAACTTCCAAAACTATGTTGAATAATAGTGGTGACAGCGGGCACCCTTCTCTTGTTCCTGATCTTACAGGAAATGCTTTCAGTTTTTCACCATTGAGAATGATGTTGGCTGTGGGTTTGTCATATATGGCCTTTATTATGTTGAGGTAGGTTCCCTCTATGCCCACTTTCTGGAGAGTTTCTGTCTTGTTTAATGTATCATTTAAAAGTTGTGTTTCCTTATTTATTTGCATTTTGGATGATCTCTCCATTGGTGATAGTGGGGTGTTAAAGTCCCCTACTATGATTGTGTTACTGTCAATTTCCTCTTTTATGGCTGTTAGCATTTGCCTTATGTATTGAGGTGCTCCTATGTTGGGTGCATAAATATTTACAATTGCTATATCTTCTTCTTGGATTGATCTCGTCATCATTATGTAGTGTCCTTCTTTGCCTTGTAATAGTCTTTACTTTAAAGTCTATTTTGTCTGATATGAGAATTGCTACTCCAGCTTTCTTTTGATTTCCATTTGCATGGAATATCTTTTTCCATCCCCTCACTTTCAGTCTGTATGTGACCCTAGGTCTGAAGTGGGTATCTTGTAGACAGCATATATACGGGTCTTGTTTTTGTATCCATTGCGCCAGTGTGTGTCTTTTATTTGGAGCATTTAATCCGTTTACATTTAAGGTAATTATCAATATGTATGTTCCTATTACCATTTTCTTTGTTGTTCAGTTGTTTTTATAGGTCTTTTCCTTCTCTTCTGTTTCCTGCCTAGAGAAGTACCTTTAGCATTTGTTGTAAAGCTGGTTTGGTGGTGGTGAATTCTCTTAACTTTTGCTTGTCTGTAAAGGTTTTAATTTCTCCGTCGAATCTGAATGACATCCTTGCTGGGTAGAGTAATCTTGGTTGTAGGTTTTTCCCTTTCATCACTTTAAATATGTCCTGCCACTCCTTTCTGGCTTGCAGAGTTTCTGCTGAAAGATCTGCTGTTAACCTTATGGGGATTCCCTTGTATGTTATTTGTTGCTTTTCCCTTGCTCCTTTTAATATTTTTTCTTTGTGTTTAATTTTTGGTAGTTTGATTAATATGTGTCTTGGTGTGTTTCTCCTTGGATTTGTCCTGTATGGGACTCTCTGCGCTTCCTGGACTTGATTGACTATTTCCTTTCCCATGTAGGGAAGTTTTCAACTGTAATCTCTTCAAATATTTTCTCTGACCCTTTCTTTTTCTCTGCTTCTCTGGGTCCCCTGTAATTTGAACGTTGGAGCATTTAATGTTGTCCCAGAGGTCTCTGAGACCGTCCACAATTCTTTTCATTCTTTTTTCTTTTTTCTGCTCTGCAGCAGTTATTTCCACTATTCTATCTTCCAGGTCACTTATCCATTCTTCTGCCTCAGTTATTCTGCTGTTGATTCCTTCTAGAGTATTTTTAATTTCATTTATTGTGTTGTTCATCTTTTGTTTGCTCTTTAGTTCTTCTAGGTCCTTGTTAAACGTTTCTTGTATTTTCACCATTCTATTTCCGAGATTTTTGGATCATCTTTACTATCATTTCTCTGAATTCTTTTTCAGGTAGACTGCCTATTTCCTCTTCATTTGTTAGGTCTGGTGTGTTTTTACCTTGCTCCTTCATCTGCTGTGTGTTTTTCTGTCTTCTTATTTTGTTTAACTTACTGTGTTTGGGGTCTCGTTTTCACAGGCTGCAGGTTCATAGTTCCTCTTACTTCTGGTGTCTGCCCCCAGTGGGTGAGGTTGGTTCAGTGGCTTATGTAGGCTTCCTGGTTGGAGGGCCTGGTGCCTGTGTTCTAGAAGATGGGGCTGGATCTTGACCCTCTGGTGGGCAGGGCCACATCCGGTGGTGTGTTTTGGGGTGTCTGTGAACTTAGTATGACGTTAGGCAGCCTCTCTGCTAATGGGTGGGGTTGTATTGCTGTCTTGCTAGTTGTTTGGCATGGGGCATCCAGCAGTGGAGCTTGCTGGCCGTTGAGTGGAGCTGGGTCTTAGTGTTGAGATGGAGATCTCTGGGAGAGCTCTCGCTGATTAATATTACATGGGGCTGGAAGATCTCTGGTGGTCCAACGTCCTGGACTCGGCTCTCTCACCTCAGGGGCTCAGGCCTGACGCCCAGCCAGAGTGCCGACACTGCCAGCTGCTTGGCTCAGAAGAAAAGGAAGAAAAAAAAAAACGGACAGAACTCCAAGACAAATGGTAAAAGCAAAACTAAACAGACAAAATCACACAAACATACACACACACTCACAAAAGAAGAAAGAAAGAAAAAGAAAGAGAGCAACCCAACCAATAAACAAACACACAAATAAAAGCAATCACTAAAAAGTAAACTAACATAAACATAAAACCAAAAACAGATCAAATGCAGAAAGCAAACCCCAGGTCCACAGTTGCCCCCAACGTCCACCGCCTCAATTTTGGGAACACTCATTGTCTATTCAGATATTCCAGGGTTTACCAAGCTGACTGGGGTGATTGAGTCCGCTGCTCCTGAGGCTGCACCTCAGGAGAAAGTTCCCTTTCTCTTCTTTGTTTGCACAGCTCCGAGGTTCAGTTTGGTTTTGGCCTTGCCTCTGCGTGTAGGCTGCCCTCAGGCGTCTGTTCCCTGCCCAGACAGGAGCGGGTTAAAGCAGCAGCTTATTAGAGCTCTTTTGCTCACTCAGGTCAAGGAGAGGGAGGGGTACAGTAGTCACAATTGGAATGCAGGGCGTGCCTGTGGTGGTAGAGGCTGGTGTGACGTTGCAGCAGCCTGAGGTGTGCCATGTGTTCTCCTGGGGAAGTTGGCCCTGGATCACGGGACCCTGGCAGTGGCATTCTGCACAGGCTCTCGGGAGGGTGTGGGTAGTGACCTACACTTGCACACAGGATCCTTAGTGGCAGCGGCAGCAGCGGTAGTGGTCCATGCCCGCCTCTGGCATCCATGATGATAGCTGCAGCTCACTCCCATCTCTGGAGCTCGTTTAGGCAGTGCTCTGTCATCTGAGGGCACACAGAGCAGGAAGACCCTCTTCTCACACAGCCCGAGACAATGGTCTCTTGCCTCTTAGGCAGTTCCAGACTTTTTCCCAGACTCCCTCCCGGCTAGCTGTGGTGCACTAGCCCCCTTCAGGCTGTCTTCACACAGCCAACCCCAGTCCTCTCCCTGGGGTCTGACCTCCGAAGCCCGAGCCTCAGCTCCCAGCCCCCACCTGCCCCGGCCAGTGAGCAGAGAAGCCTCTCAGGCTAGTGAGTGGTAGTCGGCACTGATCCTCTGTGTGGGGATATCTCTGCTTTGCCCTCTGCACCCCTGTTACCTCAGTCTTCTCTGTGGCTCCGAAGCTCTACCCCGACTTCCCTGCCAGTGAGGGCGCTTCCTAGTGTGTGGAAACTTTTCCTCCTTCACAGCTCCCTGCCAGAGGTGCAGGTCCCATCCCTATTCTTTTGTCTCTGTTTTTTCTTTTTTCTTTTGCCCTACCCAGGTACATGGGGATTTTCTTGCCTTTTGGGAAGTCTGAGGTCTTCTGCCAGCATTCAGGAGGTGTTCCACATGTAGATGTATTTTTGATGTATTTGTGGGGAGGAAGGTAATGTCCATGTCTTACTCTTCCGCCGTCTTGAAGGTCTCCCCCATTTTTAATTTTTATTTTAAACTGGAGTATAGTTGATTAACAGTGTTGTGTTAGTTTCAGGTGTACAGCAAACCAATTCAGTTATACCTATACCTGTATGTATTGTTTCTCAAGATCTTTTCCCATTTATGTTACTGGAGAATATTGAGCAGAAATCTCTGTGTTATACAGTAGGTCCTTGTTGGTTATCTATTTTCATTATTGTAGTATGTATATGTCAATCCCAAACTACCAATTTATCCCTGCCCTCCACCTTTCCCTTTTGGTAACTCTAAGTGTGTATTCTAAGTCTGTGAGTCTGTTTCTGTTTTGTAAGTATGTTCATTTGTATCATTTTTTTAAAATTCTGCATATAAGTGATATCAGATGATATTTGTCTTTCTCTGTCTGACTTGCTTCACTTAGCACAATAATCTCCAGGTCCATTCATGTTGCTGCCAATGGCATTATTTCATTCTTTTTAATGGCTAAGTAGTATTCCATTGGACATACGTACCACATCTTCTTTATCCACTTTTCTGTCTATGGACATTTAGGTTCCTTCCATGTCTTGGTTATTGTAAACAGTGCTGCAGTGAACACTGGGGTGCCTGTATCCTTTCAAACCATGGTTTTTGCCAGATATATGCCGAACAGTGGGATTGCTGTATCATGTGGTAGCTCTTATTAGTTTTTTGAGGAACCTCCATACTGTTCTTCATAGTGGCTATACCAATTTACATTCCCACCAACAAGTAGGAGGGTTCCCTTTTCTCTACACCCGCTCCAGCATTGATTGTTGGTAGACTTTTTGATGATGGCCATTCTGTCTGGTGTGAGGTGATTATCTCACTGTAGTTTTGATTTGCATTTCTCTAATAGTTAGTGACGTTGAGCCTCTTTCTATGTGCCTCTTTGCCATCTGTATGTCTTCTTTGGTGAAATGTCTATTTAGTTTTTTTTTTAATTGGAGTATAGTTGCTTTACAATGTTGTGTTAGTTTCTGCTGACAACAAAGTGAATCAGTTATACGTATACATGTATCCACTCTTTTTTAGATTTCCTTTCCATTTAGGTCACCACAGATCATTGAGTACAGTTCCCTGTGCTATATAGTAGGTTCTCATTAGTTATCTGTTTTATACATAGTAGTGTATATATGTCAATCCCAATCTCCCAATTCGTCCCACCCACCCCCTTTCCCCCTTGGTAACCATAAGTTCTCTACATCTGTGACTCTACTTTTGCTTTGCAAATAAGTTCGTATGTACCATTTTTCTAGATTCCACATGTAAGCAATATTATATGATATTTGTTTTTCTCTTTCTCACTTACTTCACTCTGTATGACAATCTCTGGGTCCATCCATGTCTCAGCAAATGGCACTGTTTCGTTCCTTTTTATGGCTGAGTACTATTCCATTGTGTATATGTACCACATCTTTATCCATTCCTGTGTTGATGGACATTTAGGTTGTTTCCATGTCCTGGCTATTGTAAATAGTGCTGCAATGAACACTGGGGTGCATGTGTCTTTTTGAATTATGGTTTTCTCTGGGTATATGCCCAGTAGTGGGATTGCTGGGTCATATGGTAATTCTAGTTTTAGTTTTTTAAGGAACCTCCATACTGTTCTCCCCACTGGCTGTACCAATTTACATTCCCACCAACAGTGTAGGAGGGTTCCCTTTTCTCCACACCCTCTCCAGTATTTACTGATTATAGATTTTTTGATGATGGCCATTCTGACTGGTGTGAGGTGATACCTCATTGTAGTTTTGGTTTGCATTTCTCTGATAATTAGTGATGTTGAGCATCTTTTCATATGTTTGTTGGCCATCTGTATGTCTTCTTTAGTGAAATGTCTATTTAGGTCTTCCACCCATTTTTTGATTGGGTTGTTTGTTTGTTTGTTTGTTTTGATATTGTGCTGCATGAACTGTTTATAAATTTTGGAGATTAATCGCTTGTCAGTCAAATCATTTGCCAAATCTTTCCTTTCATTGTGTGGGTTGTCTTTCCTTTTGTTTGTGGTTTCCTCTGCTGCACAAGAGCTTTTGAGTTTCAGTAGGTCCCATTTGTTTTTTTATTTTTATTTTAAATTGGAGTCTAGTTGATTAACAATGTTGTCTTATTTTCAGGTGTACAGCAAAGTGATTCAGTTGTACATATACATGTATCTATTGTTTCTCAAGTTCTTTTCACATTTAGGTTATTAGAGAATATTAAGCAGAGTTCCCTATGCTATGCAGTAGGTCCTTCTTGGTTATCTATTTTCAATAGAATAGTGTGTATATTTCAATCCCAAACTCCCAATTTATCCCTGACCTGCACCTTTGCTCTTTGTTAACCTAAGTGTGCTAAGTCCGTGAGTCTTTTTCTGTTTTGTAAATATGTTCATTTGAATCATTGTTTTTAGATTTTGCATGTAAGCAATATCAGATGATATTTGTTTTTCCTCTGTCTGACTTACTTCACTTACTACGATAATTTACAGGTCCATTCATGTTGCTGCTAATGGCATTATTTCATCCTTTTTAATGGCTGAGTAATATTCCATTGGACATAGGTACCACATCTTCTTTATCCACTCTTCTGTCGATGGACATGTAGGTTGCTTCCATGTCTTGGTTACTGTAAACAGTGCTGCAGTGAACACTGGGGTGCCTGTATCCTTTCAAACCAGGGTTTTTGCCATATATATGCCCAAGAGTGGGATTCCTGAATCATATGTTGCTCTGGGAAACAGATTGAAAAAGATATTGCTGCGATTTATTTCACAGAGTGTTCTTCCTATGTTTTCTTCTAAGAGTTTTATAACATCAGGTCTTACATTTAGTTCTTTAATTCATTGAGTTTATTTTTGTGTATGGTGTAAAAGAATGTTCTAATTTCATTCTTTTCCTATAGCTGTCCAGTTTTCTCTACACCATTTATTGAAGAGACTGTCGTTTCTCCATTGTATAGTCTTACCTTTTTTATTGTAGATCAGTCGACCACAGGTGCGTGTGTTTATTTCTGGGCTTCTGTCCTGTTCCATTGATCTATATTTTTGTTTTTGTACCTGTACCATAGTGTTTTGATGATTGTAACTTTGTAGTATAGTCTAAAATCAGGGAGACTGATTCCTTCAGGTCCATTTTTTTTTCCCCCCTTAAGATTACTTTGGCTATTCTTGGTGTTTTGTATTTTCATATAGATTAAAAAATTTTTTTGTTCTAGTTCTGTGAAAAATGTTATTCGTAATTTGATAGGGATTGCATTGAATGTGTAGATTGCCTTGGGTAGTATAGTCATTTTGACAATATTGATTCTTCCAATGCAAGAGCATGATATATCCTTCCATCTGTTTGTGTCATCTTTGATTTCTTTCATCAGTGTCTAATAGTTTTCAGAGTACTGGTGTTTTGTCTCCTTAGGTAGGTTTATTTCTAGGTATTTTTTTTTTGGATGCAATGGTAAATGGGATTGTTTCCTTAATTTCTTTTTGAGATCTTTCGTTGTTAGTGTATAGAAATGCAAAGGATTTGTGTTTATTAATTGTTTCATCCTGCAATCTAACCTAGTTCACTGAACTTCAGCAGTTTTCTGGGAGCATCTTTAGGATTTTCTATGTATAGTATCATTTCTTCTGCAAACAGTAACAGTTTTATTTCTTCCTTTCCAATTTGGATTCCTGTTATTTTTTTCTTCTCTGATTGCCGTGGCTAGGACTTCCAAAACTGTTGTATAAAAAGTGGTGAGAGTGGACATCCTTATCTTGTTCCTGATCTTAGAGGAAATGCTTTCAGTTTTTACCACTGAGAATGATGTTGGCAGTGGGCTTGTCATATATGGCCTTTATTATGTTGAGGTAGGTTCCCTTTATGCCCACTCTCTGGAGAGTTTTTATCATAAATGGGTGTTGAATTTTTTCAAAAGCTTTTTCTGCATCTTTTGAGATGATCATGTAGTTTTTATTCTTCAGTTTGTTGATGTGGTGTAATACACTGATTGATTTTCAGATACTGAAAAATCCTTGCATCCCTGAGATAAATCCCAGTTGATCATGTTGTATGATTCTTTTTTTTTTAATAAATTTATTTATTTATTTTTGGCTGCATTGAGTCTTCGTTGTTGGGTCTCTGTTGCTGCGCACAGGCTTTCTCTAGTTGCAGCACGTGGGGTCTACTCTTCGTTGTGGTGCACAGGCTCTAGGTGTGCAGGCTTCAGTAGTTGTGGCACGCAGGCTCAGTAGTTGTGGCTCACAGGCTCTAGAGGGCAGGCTCAGTAGTTGTGGCACACGGGCTCAGTAGTTGTGGCACACGGGCTTAGTTGCTTCAAGGCATGTGGGATCTTCCCAGACCAGGGCTCAAACCCGTGTTCCCTGCATTGGCAGGTGGATTCTCAACCACTGCACCACCAGGGAAGTTCTGTATGATTCTTTTAATGTATGTTGGATTTAGTTTCCTAGTATTTCGTTGAGTTTTTTGCATCTATGTTCATCAGTGATATTGGCCTGTAATTTTCTTTGTTTGTGGTATCTTTGTATGGTTTTGGTATCAGGGTGATGGTGGCCTCATAGAATGAGTTTGGGAGTGTTCTTTCCTCTGCAGTTTGTTTTTGGAATAGTTTGAGGATAGGTGTTAACTTTTCTCTAAATGTTTGATAGAATTCACCTGTGAAGCCATCTTGCCCTGGACTTTTGTTTGTTGGGAGTTTCTTAATCACAGTTTCAATTTCAATACTTGTGATTGGTCTGTTCATATTTTGTATTTCTTCCTGGTTCAGTCTTGGGAGATTGTACCTTTCTAAAAATTTGTCCATTTCTTTCAGGTTGTCCATTTTATTGGCATGTAGTTGCTTGTAGTAGTCTCTTATGATCCTTTGTATTTCTGTGGTGTCTGTTGTAACTTCTTTTTAATTTCTAATTTTATTGATTTGAGCTCTCTCCCCTTTTTTGTTCATGAGTTTGGATAAAGTTTTATCAATTTCCTTTATCTTTTCAAAGAACCACCTTTTAGTTTCTTTGATCTTTTCTGTTGTTTTCTTCATCTATAATTCTTTTATGTCCGCTCTGATCTTTATGATTTCTTTTACTAACTTTGGGCTTTGTTTGTTCTTCTTTCTATAGTTGTTTAGGAGTTAGAGTATGCTGTTTATTTGAGATTTTCCTTGTTTCCTGAGGTAAGATTATATTGCTATAAACTTTACTCTTAAAACAGCTTTTGCAGCGTCCCATAGGTTTTAGATTATTGTGTTTTTGTTTTCTTTTGTCTCTAGGACATTTTTTGATTTCCTCTTTGACTTCTTCAGTGATCCATTGGTCATTTAATAGTATACTGTTTAGCCTCCACGTGTTTGTGGTTTTTATAGTGTTTTTCTTGTAGTTGATTTCTAATCGTATAGTATTGTGGTTGGAAAAGATGCTCGATATGACTTCAGTTTTCTTCAGTTTACTGAGGCTTGCTTTGCCACCCAGCTTGTGATCTATCCTGGAAAATGTTGCATGTGCACTTGAGAGGAACATGTATTCTGGTGCTTTTAAATGGAATGCTTTATATATATCAATTACGTCCATCTGCTCTAATTGTCATTTAAAGCCTTTGTTTTCTTGTGGCTTTTCTATCTGGATTATCTGTCCATTGATGCAAGTGGGGTGTTAAAGTCCCCCACTAGTAGTATTTTACTGTCGATTTCTCCTTTTATGGCTGATAGTATTTGCCTTATATATTGAGGTGCTCCTATGTTGGGTGCATATGTATTTACAATTGTTTTATCTTCTTGGATAGATTCCTTGATCATTATGTAGTGTTGTTCTTTGTGTCTTGAAACAGTCTTTATTTTAAAGTCTATTTGTCTGATATTAGTGTTGCTACTCCAGCTTTCTTTTCATTTCCATTTGCATGGAGTATCTTTTTCCGCTCCCTCACTTTCAGTCTGTATGTTTCCATAGGTCTGAAGTCGGTCTCTTGTAGACAGCATATATATGGGTCTTGTTTTTCTATCTATTCAGCCAGTCTATGTGTTTTGGTTGGAGCATTTAATCCATTTATGTTTAAGGTAGTTATCGATATGTATGTTCCTGTTACCATTTTCTTAATTGTTTTGGGTTTGTTTTTGTAAGTCTTTTTTCTTCCCTTCCTCTTCTGTTCTCTTCTTTTGTTATTTGATGACTAACTTTAGTGTTGTGTTTTTGGATTCCTTTTTCTTTTGTGTGTGTGTATCTATCTATTGTCGATTTTTAGTTTGCAGTTACCAAGAGTTGTTGATGTAGCAGTCTCTATACAATAATATTGTTTTAAGTTGCTGGTCTTTTAATTTCAAATGCATTTCCAGTATCCTGCATTTGTACTCTCCTCACAATTGCTTGTTTTGATATCATGTTTGTGTGTGGATGATTTCCTACCTTTACTCTATGCTTGCCTTTCCTGCTGAGCTTTTAGGGTTTTTTTTGTTTGTTTCTAGTTTTGGTCTTGTCTTTTCTGCCTAAATAAGTTCCTTTAGCATTTGTTGCACAGCTGGTCTGGTGGTGCTGAATTCTCTTAGCTTTTGGTTGTTTGTAAAGCTTTTTTTTTTTTTTTGGCTACATTGGGTCTTCATTGCTACACGGGGGCTTTCTCTAGTTGCAGCCAGTGGGGGCTACTCTTCATTGCAGTGTGTGGGCTTCTCATTGTGGTGCCTTCTCTTGTTGTGGAGCATGGGCTCTAGGTGCCTGGGCTTCAGTAGTTGCAGCACACAGGCTCAGTAGTTGCAGCATGCGGGCCCTAGAGCACACGAGCTTCAGTAGTTGAGGCATGTGGGCTCAGCACTTGCAGCACACGAGCTCTAGGGCACGCAGGCTTCAGTAGTTGTGGTGCGTGGGCTTAGTTGCTCCACGGCACGTGGGATCTTCTTAGACCAGGTATCGAACCAGTGTCCCTGTATTGGCAGGCGGATTCTTAATCACTGCACCACCAGGGAAATCCCATCTGTAAAGCTTTTGATTTCTCTGTGGAATCTGAATGAGAGCCTTGCTGGGTAGAGTATTCTTGGTTGTAGGTTCTTCCCTTTTTTCACTTTAAATATATCATGCCACTTCCTTATCACCTGCACAGTTTCTGCTGAGAAATCAGCTGATAACCTTATGGGGTTCCCTTGTATGTTATTTGTTGCTTTTCCCTTGCTCCTTTTAATATTTTTTCTTTGAATTTAATTTTTGTTAGTTTGATTAATATGTGTCTTGGTGTGTTTTTCCTAGGGTTTATCCTGTATGGGACTCTGCACTTCCTGGAATTGGGTGGCTATTTCCTTTTCCATGTTAGAGAAGTGTTCGACTATAATCTCTTCAAATGTTTTCTCAGACCCTTTCTTTTTCTCTTCTTTTTCTTGGACCCCTATAATCCAAACGTTGGTGCATTACTGTTGTCCTGGAGGTCTCTGAGACTGTCGTCAATTCTTTTCATTCTTTTTTCTTTATTCTGCTCCTCAGCAGTTACTTCTACTATTCTATGTTCCAGCTCACTTACTCGCTCTTCTGCCTCAGTTATTCTACTATTGATTCCTTCCCGTGTATTTTTCATTTCAGTTATTGTGTTGTTCATCACTGTTTCTTTGTTCTTTAGTTCTTCTAGGTCTTTGTTAAACATTTCTTGTATTTTCTCAGTCCGTGCCTCCATTCTGTTTCCGAGATTTTGGATAATATTTACTATCATTACTCTGAATTCTTTTTCAGGTAGATTGCCTATTTCCTTTTCATTTATTTGGTCTTGTAGGTTTGTTGGTTTTTTTTTTTCAATTTTATTATTTTTTTTTACACAGCAGGTTCTTATTAGTCATCAATTTTATACACATCAGTGTATACATGTCAATCCCAATTGCCCAATTCATCACACCACCACCCCCACCCCCCCGGCCACTTTCCCCCCTTGGTGTCCATACGTTTGTTCTCTACATCTGTGTCTCAATTTCTGCCCTGCAAACCGGTTCATCCGTACCATTTTTCTAGTTTCCACATATATGCGTTAATATACGATATTTGTTTTTCTCTTTCTGACTTACTTCACTCTGTATGACAGTCTCTAGATCCATCCACCTCTCAACAAATGACCCAATTTCGTTCCTTTTTATGGCTGAGTAATATTCCATTGTATATATGTACCACATCTTCTTTATCCATTCGTCTGTCGATGGGCATTTAGGTTGCTTCCATGACCTGGCTATTGTAAATAGTGCTGCAATGAACATTGGGGTGCATGTGTCTTTCTGAATTATGGTTTTCTCTGGGTATATGCCCAGTAGTGGGATTGCTGGATCATATGGTAATTCTGTGTTTAGTTTTTAAAGGAACCTCCATACTGTTCTCCATAGTGGCTGTATCAATTTACATTCCCACCAACAGTGCAAGAGGGTTCCCTTTTCTCCACACCCTCTCCAGCATTTGTTGTTTATAGATTTTCTGAGGATGCCCATTCTAACTGGTGTGAGGTGATACCTCATTGTAGTTTTGATTTGCATTTCTCTAATAATTAGTGATGTTGAGCAGCTTTTCATGTGCTTCTTGGCCATCTGTATGTCTTCTTTGGAGAAATGTCTATTTAGGTCTTCTGCCCATTTTTGGATTGGGTTGTTTGTTTTTTTAATATTGAGCTGCATGAGCTGCTTGTAAATTTTGGAGATTAATCCTTTGTCCGTTGATTCGTTTGCAAATATTTTCTCCCATTCTGAGGGTTGTCTTTTCGTCTTGTTTATGGTTTCCTTTGCTGTGCAACTGCTTTGAAGTTTCATTAGGTCCCATTTGTTTATTTTTGGTTTTATTTCCATTACTCTAGGAGGTGGATCAAAAAAGATCTTGCTCTGATTTATGTCAAAGAGTGTTCTTCCTGTGTTTTCCTCTAAGAGTTTTATAGTGTCCAGTCTTACATTTAGGTCTCTAATCCATTATGAGTATTTTTGTGTATGGTGTTAGGGAGTGTTCTAATTTCATTCTTTTACATGTAGCTGTCCAGTTTTCCCAGCACCACTTATTGAAGAGACTGTTTTTTCTCCATTGTATATCCTTGCTTCCTTTGTCATAGATTAGTTGGCCATAGGTCCGTGGGTTATCTCTGGGCTTTCTATCTTGTTCCATTGATCTATGTTTCTGTTTTTGTGCCAGTACCGTATTGTCTTGATTACTGTAGCTTTGTAGTATAGTCTGAAGTCAGGGAGTCTGATTCCTCCAGCTCCGTTTTTTTCCCTCAGTACTGCTTTGGCTATTCGGGGTCTTTTGTGTCTTCATACAAATTTTAAGATTTTTTGTTCTAGTTCTGTGAAAAATGCTATTGGTAGTTTGAAAGGGATTGCATTGAATATGTAGATTGCTTTGTGTGGTAGAGTCATTTTCACAATGTTGATTCTTCCAATCCAAGTACACGGTATATCTCTCCATCTGTTGGTATCATCTTTAATTTCTTTCATCAGTGTCTTATAGTTTTCTGCATACAGGTCTTTTGTCTCCCTAGGTAGGTTTATTCCTAGATATTTTATTCTTTTTGCTGCAATTGTAAATGGGAATGTTTCCTTAATTTCTCTTTCAGATTTTTCATCATTAGTGTATAGGAATGCAAGAGACTTCTGTGCATTAATTTTGTATCCTGCAACTTTACCAAATTCATTGATTAGCTCTAGTAGTTTTCTGGTGGCATCTTTAGGATTCTCTATGTGTAGTATCATGTCATCTGCAAACAGTGACAATTTTACTTCTTCTTTTCCAATTTGTATTCCTTTTATTTCTTTTTCTTCTCTGATTGCCGTGGCTAGGACTTCCAAAGCTATGTTGAATAATAGTGGTGAGAGTGGACATCCTTGTCTTGTTACTGATGTTAGAGGAAATGCTTTCAGCTTTTCACCATTGAGAATGATGTTGGCTGTGGGTTGGTCATATATGGCCTTTATTATGTTGAGGTAGCTTCCCTCTCTGCCCACTTTCTGGAGAGTTTTTATCATAAATGGGTGTTGAATTTTGTCAAAAGCTTTTTCTGCATCTATTGAGATGATCATATGGTTTTTCTTCTTCAGTTTGTTAATATGGTGTATCACATTGATTGATTTGCAATATACTGAAGAATCCTTGCATCCCTGGGATAAATCCCACTTGATCATGGTGTATGATCCTTTTAATGTGTTATTGGATTCTGTTTGGTAGTATTTTGTTGAGGATTTTTAAATCTATATTCATCAGTGATATTGGTCTGTAATTTTCTTTTTTTGTAGTATCTTTGTCTGGTTTTGGTATCAGGGTGATGGTGGCCCCATAGAATGAGTTTGGGAGTGTTCCTTCCTCTGCAATTTTTTGGAAGTGTTTGAGAAGGATGGGTGTTAGCTCTTCTCTAAATGTTTGATAGAATTCACCTGTGAAGCCATCTGGTCCTGGACTTTTGTTTGTTGGAAGATTTTTAATCACAGTTTCAATTTCATTACTTGTGATTGGTCTGTTCATATTTTCTACTTCTTCCTGGTTCAGTCTTGGAAGGTTATACCTTTCTAAAAATTTGTCCATTTCTTCCAGGTTGTCCATTTTATTGGCATAGAGTTGCTTGCAGTAGTCTCTTAGGATGCTTTATATTTCTGCAGTGTCTGTTGTAACTTCTCCTTTTTCATTTCTAATTTTATTGATTTGAGTCCTCTCCCTCTTTTTCTTGATGAGTCTGGCTAATGGTTTATCAATTAGTCTGGCTTTTGTTTATTTTCTCAAAGAACCAGCTTTTAGTTTTATTGATCTTTGCTATTGTTTTCTTTGTTTCTATTTCATTTATTTCTGCTCTGATCTTTATGATTTCTTTCCTTCTGCTAACTTTGGGTTTTGTTTGTTCTTCCTTCTCTAGTTCCTTTAGGTGTTAGGTTACATTGTTTATTTGAGATTTTTCTTGTTTCTTGTGGTAGGCTTGTATAGTTATAAACTTCCCTCTTAGAACTACTTTTGCTGCATCCCATAGGTTTTCGATCTTCGTGTTTTCATTGTCATTTGTCTCTAGGTATTTTTTGATTTCCTCTTTGATTCCTTCAGTGATCTCTGGGTTATTTAGTATTGTTTAGCCTCCATATTTTTGTGTTTTTTACGTTTTTTTCCCTGTAATTCATTTCTTATCTCATAGCATTCTGGTCAGAAAATATGCTTGATATGATTTTAATTTTCTTAAATTTACTGAGGCTTGATTTGTGACCCAAGATGTGATCTATCCTGGTGAATGTTCCGTGCACACTTGAGAAGAAAGTGTAATCTGCTGTTTTTGGATGGAATGTCCTATAAATATCAATTAAATCTATCTGGTCTTTTGTGTCATTTAAAGCTTCTGTTTCCTTATTTATTTTCATTTTGGATGCTCTGTCCATTGGTGTAAGTGAGGTGTTAAAGTCCTCCACTATTATTGTGTTACTGTCAGTTTCCTCTTTTATAGGTGTTAGCAGTTGCCTTATGTATTGAGGTGCTCCTATGTTGGGTGCATATATATTTATAATTGTTATATCTTCTTCCTGGATTGATCCCTTGATCATTATGTAGTGTTCTTCCTTGTCTCTTGTAACATTCTTTATTTTAAAGTCTATTTTATCTTTAAGTGAGATAAGTGATATGAGTATTGCTACTCCAGCTTTCTTTTGATTTCCATTTGCATGGAATATCTTTTTCCATCCCCTCACTTTCAGTCTGTATGTGTCCCTAGGTCTGAAGTGGGTCTCCTGTAGATAGCATATATATGGGTCTTGTGTTTGTATCCATCCAGCAAGCCTGTGTCTTTTGGTTGGAGCATTTAATCCATTCACGTTTAAGGTAATTATTGATATGTATGTTCTTATGACCATTTTCTTAATTGTTTTGGGTTTGTTTTTCTAGATCCTTTTCTTCTCTTGTGTTTCCCACTTAGAGAAGTTCCTTTAGCATTTGTTGTAGAGCTGGTTTGGTGGTGCTGAATTCTCTTAGCTTTTGCTTGTCTGTAAAGCTTTTGATTTCTCCATCGAATCTGAATGAGAGTAATCTTGGTTGTAGGTTCTTCCCTTTCATCACTTTAAGTATATCATGCCACTCCCTTCTGGCTTGTAGAGTTTCTGCTGAGAAATCAGCTGTTAACCTTATGGGAATTCCCTTGTATGTTACTTGTCATTTTTCCCTTGCTGCTTTCAATAATTTTTGTTTGTCTAATTTTTGCCAATTTGATTACTTTGTGTCTTGGCGTGTTTCTCCTTGGGTTTCTCCTGTATGGTACTCTCTGTGCTTCCTGGACTTGGGTGGCTATTTCCTTTCCCATGTTAGGGAAGTTTTCGACTATAATCTCTTCAAATATTTTCTCTGGTACTTTTGCTCTCTCTTTTCCTTCTGGGACCCCTATAAGGCGAATGTTTTTGCGTTTAATGTTGTCCCAGAGGTCTCTTAGTCTGTCTTCATTTGTTTTCATTCTTTTTTCTTTATTCTCTTCCGCAGTAGTGAATTCCACCATTCTGTCTTCTAGGTCACTTATCCCTTTTTCTGCCTCAGTTATTCTGCTGTTGATTCTTTCTAGTGTAGTCTTCATTTCAGTTATTGTATTGTTCATCTCTGTTTGTTTGTTCTTTAATTCTTCTAGGTCTTTGTTAAACATTTCTTGCATCTTCTCGATCTTTACCTCCATTCTTTTTCCGAGGTCCTGAATCATCTTCACTATCATTCTGGAAGGTTCTTTTTCTGGAAGTTTGCCTGTCTCCACTCCATTTAGTAGGTTTTCTGGGGTTTTATCTTGTTCCTTCATCTGATACATAGCTCTCTGCCTTTTCATCTTGTCTGTCTTTCTGTGAATGTGGTTTTTGTTCCACAGGCTGCAGGATTGTAGTTCTTCATCCTTCTGCTGTCTGCCCTTTTGGTCTTGTAGGTTTTTACCTTGGTCCTTCGTCTGTAACATATTTTTTTGTTGTCTCATTTTTTTTGATGGGTGGGGCTGTATTCCTGTCTTACTGGTTGTTTGGCCTGACATGTCCAGCACTGGAGGTTGAAGGCAGTTGGGTAGAGCTGTGTCTTGGTGCCAAGATGAGGACCTCTGCAAGACCTCACTCCAATTATTATTCCCTGGGGTCTGAGGTTCTCTGTTAGTATAGCAGTTTGGACTCAGCACTCCCACCACAGGAGCTCAGGCCCGACCCCCAGCCTGGGAACCAGTATATCCCACAAGCTGCTCGGTGCGGCACAAGAAAAGAAAGGGAAAGAAACGGAGCAGTACAATAACAGAATAAAAAGTAAAATACAGTTAGAAAAATAAAAAGTATGTCAGGAAAAATTAAAATACAAGTGAAACAACTGCAACAAGGTAAAACAGCACCAGAATAAAAAAAAAGAAAAAGCTGCGGGGACAAGCCAAAAGTTGCAGAACAATAACAAGGTATAAAGAATAAAATAAAATTAGAAAAATTAAAAATTTATTAGAAAAATATCTATATAAATGAAAGAACAACAAGGTAAAGCAGAACCACAACCTAAAAAAAAAGAAAGGCTATAAAAGGCCTTGGCTCTTGGTGGGCAGTGTGGGGGGGTGGGGCATAGGCAGGGGTGGGGTTTAGGCTCAGGATCTGCTCAGCCATGAAAGGCAGCATGGCTGGAGGGGGGCCTTGGAGTGTGGGTTCAGAGGTAAGATCATGGTTGGGGGCGTTGAGGCAGGGTTTAGGCCCAGCGCAATTGGAGGGTGTCTTGGAGGGCAGAGGATGAGGCCTGGGGACCTCACTTGGGCTTCCCCGGGGCCCTAGTGGGCAGGAGAAACGCTGACTATGTTCCCTTCTGATAATCCACTCTCCCAAGTGTCTCCCCCATCCCTGTTGATCCCCTAACCATGGGTGGGCCCCTCTGGGCATGGGAACCCCTTGCCTCCCCCAGCCACCCCACAGGGGCACTGGTCTGTCTCGCCTCCACTTATCCTCCCCCCTTCCTCCTCCCCATGTCCTACCCAGTTGCTCAGGGGTTATTCCCATCCCCTTAGGTGTCCGTGATCCCCCACCAGTGCCTGGTAGGTGCCCTAGTTGTGCAGAGATGCAAACTCCACATCCTCCTAGTCCGCCATCTTGACTTCACCCCACAGTCTTTATTTTAAAGTCTGTTTCGTCTCATGTGAGTATTGTTATTCCAGCTTTCTTTTGATTTCCATTTGCATGGAATACCTTTTTCCATTCTCTGACTTTCAGTCTGTGTGTGTCTGTAGATCTGAAGTGAGTCTTCTGTAGGAGCGTATATATGGTTCTTGTTTTTGTATCCACTCAGCCACTCTATCTTTTGGTTGGAGCATTTAGTCCATTTACATTTAAGGTAATTATTGATATGTATGTTCTTACTGCCGTTTTGTTAATTGTTTGGGGTTTGTTTTTATAGGTCTTTTTCCCCCCTTCTTTTGTTCTCGTCTCCTGTGATTTGATGACTATCTTTACTGTTGTGTTTGGATTCTTTTTTCTTTTCTTGTGTGTATATCTATTATAGGTGTTTGTTTTGAGGTTACCGTGAGCTTTTTATATAGCAGTCTGTATATGTGTGTGTGTGTGTGTATATATATATATGTATGATTTAAGTTGCTGAGCTCTTAATTTCAAATGCATTTTAAAAATCTTACATTTGTACTCTCCTTCCTTCATGATTGCTGTTTTTCATATCATATTTTACATCTAATTGTTTTTTGTATCCCTTGACTGCTCATTGTGGTTATAGATTATTTTACTACTTTTGTCTTTTAACCACCCTACTAGCTTTGTGTGTGGATGATTTCCTACATTTTCTGTATGTTTGCCTTTGTTGATGATCATTTTGATTTTATAATTTTCTTGTTTTTAGTTGTGGCCTTTTTTGTCAGGAGAAGTTCCTTTAACATTGGTTGTAAAGTTGGTTTGATGGTGCTGGACTCTTTTAGCTTTTGCTTGTCTGTAAAGCTTTTGATCTCTCCATCAAATCTGAATGAGAGCCTTCCTGGGTAGATTATTCTTGGTGGTAGGTTTTTCCCTTTCATCACTTTAAATACATCTTTCTACTCCATTCTGGCCTTCAGAGTTTCTGCTGAAAAATCAGCCAATAACTTTATGGGAATTCTGTTGTATGCCACTACTCTATCTTCAGCTCACTGATCTGTTCCTCTGTATCATTTAGTCTAATGTTGATTCCTTCTAGTGTATTTTTCATTTCAGTTATCATATTCTACATCTCTGTTTGGTTGTTCTTTATATTTTTTAACTCTTTGTTAAAAACTTCTGACTTCTTGCTCTGTGCGTCCATTGTTTTCCCAAGTTCTTTCATCATCTTTAGTCATTACTCTGAACTCTTTCTCAGGTAGATTGCCTATCTCCACTTCACTTAGTTGTTCTTCTGGGGTTTTATCTTGTTTCCTCGTCTGGAACATGTTTCTTTGTGGCCTCTAAGTTGCTATTTCTATTTTTATGTATGTGGTAGGTTAGTTATGTTTCTGTACCTTGAAGTAGTAGTCTCCTGTGGGAGTTGTCTTATGCATCCCACCGCGCACTCCCCTCTCGTCACCCATGCTATATGCTCTACAGTTTCCCCCTAAGAGGGCTGCATTGGTCCTTCTGTTTTGGTGAGCTATGTGGGTGGTCTGGTAGGCTTGGTTGGCCCCTAGCCCAGTTGGTTGCCAGGCACCTGCCTTGTGCAGATGCTGCTGGTTAGTGGGACCTGGTCACAAGGTGGCAGATTACAAAACCCTAGGGTCCCCAGGCCTAGTGCTGGCTCACTGGTGGACAGAATCAGGGTC
Source organism: Eubalaena glacialis (assembly GCF_028564815.1). Taxonomy (NCBI): domain Eukaryota; kingdom Metazoa; phylum Chordata; class Mammalia; order Artiodactyla; family Balaenidae; genus Eubalaena; species Eubalaena glacialis. The sequence continues at coordinate 86,777,890 of NC_083723.1, read as the reverse complement.
CATAAGACTCCAGGGCTGTTGCCCTACCACTGGTGGGTGAAGCCAGGTTCCGGGGTTAGTGTTGGACTAGTGGCAGGCAGAGCTGGGTCCCGGAGTCTGACAACAGGCCCAGGAATTTCAGAGCTGTTGTCAGATTGCTGAGCAGGAGGTGGAGGGATCCTGACACAGTTGGGTATGGGGTCCGAGGTGTCCCAAAGCTTGTGTTGGCCTGCTGGTAGACAGAGCTAGGGCTTGGGTGAATCCTGGGGCTGGTGTCTGCCCGCTGGTGGGCAGCGTCAGGATACAGGAGATCCTGGGGCTCTGTCAGGCCCACTGGTGGATAAAGCTGGGTCATGGGGATAGTGCAGGCCCATTGGCTAGCTGAGCCGTGTCCTGGGGCCTCTGGCTTCAGGGCCCACATTCTCAGAACTGGTTTTGGACCATTGGTGGGTTGGCTGGTTCCTGACACAGCTGGCTGTGGGGCCTGGGGTGTCCCAAAGGTTGTGTTGGCCCACTGGTAAGTGCGGCCTGATCCTGGGGTAATGTCTAAGGGGCCCAAGTTGTCTCAGAGCTTTTATTGTCCCCCTGGTGGTTGGGGCTGAGGAGCAGCAAGTCCTGGGACTGGTGCCAACTGCTGGTGGCTGGGCCGGGTCCTGGCATAGCACGCCGTGGTTGTTCTGGGGCTGGTGTCTGTCTGCTGGTAGGTGAGGTTATATTTCCACCCAGCTAATTGCTTGTTCTCAGGTGATCCAGTACGTGTGCCTATAGGCTGGTGAGTGGGGGCAGGGCTGGGTCCCACGCCTAATAAGCTAGAGGGAGGATTCCAAAATGGTGCTTTGCAGCACCAGTTTCAATATGGTAGAATTAACTCCCAAAAATGGTTGCCACCAGTGCCTGTGTCCCCAGAGTAAGCTCCATTTGCCTCCTGCCTCTCTGGGAGACTCTTCAAGATCACCAGTAGGTCTGACCCAGGCTCTGTTCAAATTACTGCTGCTTCCCTGTGTCCCAGAGCATGTGAAATTTTGTGTGCACCCCACCCTTTAAGAGTGGGGTCTTTCTTTTCCACAGCCCTCTGGGTCTCCCGAAAGTAAGTTCCTCTGACCTTCAAAACCAAACATTCTGGGGTCTCGTCTTCCCAGCACAGGACCCCTGGGCTGGGGAGCTTGATGTGGGTCTCTTACCTCTTGCTCCTTCTGGAGAACCTCTATACTTATAATTATCTTCCCATCTGTAGGTCTCTCACCTCAGGATGTGGGTCTTGACTATACTGCAGTTTCTCCCCTCCTACCCATCTAGTTTTGGTTCCTTCTTTATATCTTTAGTTATAGAAATCTTTTCTGGTAGGTTCCAGTCTTTCTCACTCATAGTTGCTCTGTAAAGAGTTGTAATTTTGGTATGCCCGTGAGAGGAGGTGAGTTCAGGGTCCTCTTAGTCCACCATCTTGGGAACTCTTCAACAATAATTTCTTATTATATGACTCTCCATTTGGTAGAATTCTAGTCCATTTAATTCTAGAGCAAAATTTTAAAAAATTTACACAAGTTATGTCATGATGGGAGAAAGGTTTTCTTTGTAAGCAGAATACCATTTTTTATCTAAGCACAGATCTCATGAGCTATTCCTAATTTTCATGTCTATTTCATATTTTTTCATATGCTTTAAAATCCAGTTCTAATTCTTGTTTTTATAGGGAGGAATAGTATCAAAATCACCTACAGTTAACTTTAATGGGGTAAAGGGTATTATTTCTTATAAAAAACCCAGGAATTTCTGAAATCCCATGTCTCCACATTGGCCCCTTTTGAAACTTAACTACTCTACAACTATCCTCTCCCAGCCCTCCCCACCCGAATGCCTTCAGTTAATCATGGAAGTTAAGTTTATGATCAAATGGTAGAGATGAGGATGGGATAATTTTAAGAGTCATGTATTTTTTTTTTTAACATCTTTACTGGAATATAATTGCTTTACAATGTTGTGTTAGTTTCTGCTCTAGTGTTTCTTTAGGGAAAAATGCTATTTTAATTATGGGGAGTGGGGAGCCAGGGAGAAGGAATTCTTAAAGGGAAGCTACTAGGCTGTAGTTATCGTGGTACTTCTCAAGACCTTACATTTTATGTTATGATTATAGTTAAATTTCTAATTTGCCCTATTTATTTTTTAAGTACAGGACTGACTCCTACAGTAAAGTGAATGGGCTGGTATTTAGTTACTTAATTTTTTTAAACGTCAGAAAGTAAACACTGTTCTGGTTCCTCCAGGGTGTTTCAGTAAAGACCAGGTATACTTGGATGGTATCCTGCAAATCCTCCGATATAGAGAGACCATTGACTTTCATCTACTGACGGCCCTGGGGAAGGTGAGTGAAACCAATGGCACAGAGTCCGCAAACGTACCAGGTCAACATTTCCTCCAGCTCATTTCATGATTAAATAAGACTCAAGTTGAAACTGTATGTATTTTATTGTTGGAGTAATTTTCCTTTATGTGATAACAGGAGGGAAGAAATGAGGTTCTGTCACAGAACCAAATTACAATATTTCTTTGTGGACAATGAGATAAAGAAGGGAATAGGAAATTTGGGAATATATTATTAGTTTTTATATGCATATTTTCCTAAAGTATTTTAAAGTAAGCTGCAGGTATAACTCTACTCCCCTTCATACTTCAGTATGTATCTCCCAAGAATAAGGATATTCTGACATGACCATATGTTTTCTAAAGAAATTTATCATTGATTCCATATATCATCTAAAAAAAGGCTATTTTATATTCCCCAGATCATCTCCAAAATGTCCTTTGTACCTCTTTTTCATGACCCAGGATCCAGTCAAGATTTATGCCTTGCATTCACTTATCATCTTTAATCTCTTAAATTTATAACAGTCCCCCTCACCCTAGTCTTTTTTTATGACATTTTTAAGAATCCAAGAAAATTTCCTTGAGAATTCCTAGAATCTGGACTATCAGATTGTTTCCTTGTAATTAGCTTTAGGTTAAACATTTTTGCCAAGAATACTAAAGTGAGTCATGCATTTTTCAGTGCATCACATTAGAGAGATATTTTGTCCCATTATTGGTGATACTGTGTATAATCACCTGGGTTAGTTACTGCCAGATCTCTCCATTATAAAGGTACCTTTCCTCCATTAATAAGTAATTTGTGGGATGATACCTTCAAATGTACCATTGTCTAACAGCCTTTCCAGAAATGATTTTAACATCAATTGATGATTTTTGCCCAAATCAGTTACTACACTGGTGGTAGCAAAATAGAGATCTTTGAATTCTGTTACACTTCCCTCCACTTTTTTATTCAGCTCTTCCAATGGCTGCTCCTGTGTTTTTTAAAACATGTCTACATGTTTTCAAGCAAAATGTCTACATGTTTTCAAGCAAAGTAAAATATTCTGGGCTCACCTTACACTTTTCCTACCCAAATCTGAGATTAGATGTTTCTCCAAGGAAGTCTTGATTCTTTTTAGTGGGAAATGGTATTTAGAAAACAAGACTTGAGCACGAGGTGTGCACATCACTACTGGAGCGCTGATGCTTCTAGACCTTTTCAATGAGCATATCATATATTTGTTTTAAATCATAAGGGCATTCTAATTCAAATCAGACATCACAAGGTCTTTTTACATCTCCATTCCATATGCATATCTCTTTTCTTAAAATGAGAACCTTATTTCCCAACATCAGTATATTTACTCATTCTCTCCTTATAATAAACTCAGAGTGGTTTAAGATAAATTACAAAACCATGCCAATATCAACACCAAACCTATTTCCTATAACCTATTACACTTAGTGATATAAATACTCAATTTTAACTGAAATATAAATAAAACTTAATATGAACATGATTATTTAAAGCCTTCCTACTGAACCAGGAAGAGTGTTGATCAGAAGATAATAGTACTTAAAGCCAGCTATGTTTTGGAATTTAAAAGTTGAAAGATAATTTATAGAACTTAAAGTTTCACCCCTAAACTTAATATAATATTTATGAAAGACTGGCTTCTTACTCAAGTGAATGAAAGAGATGTGAAATTTTTAAAAATACTTAAATTCTCTTGCTTTTATTTTGATATTTTTAACACAAAACATTATTTTATTTCTCAAATTAAATAGAAAAAGGAATTTAATGTATAATTGTGCTGACTTTCCTAACTTAATAATACAGTATTTACATTCTAATTATTTTCTTATTTACTTATTTAAATATTTATTTACTTTGGCTGCACTGGGTCTTAGTTGCAGCATGCGGGATCTTCATTGTGGCATGCGGGCTGCTTAGTTGCAGCGTGCAGGATCTAGTTCCCCAACCAGGGATTGAACCTGGGCCTCCTGCATTGGGAGCATGGAGTCTTACCCACTGGACCACCAGAGAAGTCCCAATTCTTATATTTAGATTTAGGCAGGAAATTTGTTTAGGTTCAGTCTTTCACACACATACATTAAGTTTAGTTGTTTAATTTCTAGACAAACTGTAGATCCAAGATAGATTGTTAAATCAAATACTGACTTGATTTTTAAAAATATGGTCATGGTATGAAGGGGCAGATAAATACATTCTTATTTAACGCAGTAAATTTTGTTATTTTCCAGGTATTAGAGAGTAATTTCAAAAACAGTCTACATAAAGTTTCACTTAAGACCAAAGGAAGAAATTGCTCTTCAAAATCTAACTGGTAGTCACATTTAAAAAGTAACCCATCTTCCTTTTTTCAGGTCTCTTATGAAGATGTGGATCGCTTAAAAGGATTGGCAGTTACTGAAAACATGAGGGTCCCTCACTTTCTGCAGGACCATGGCCGATATATGGAACACTTAGAGAAGATCATGGAAGTGAATGAACTGACTGACAGGGAACTGAAAGATCTTATATATTAATTAGCATTCTTGCAAACATAGCTAAGCTATACCTCCATGTATATTACCAATTAGGTGCAGTTAGCACCAGCAGATTTATAAAAGAAGAATGACTGTTTACATGAGTTTTCTGAAGAATGATCTGCAGTATTCAGCTGAATATTTAGGTTAAGAACAAACTTTAAACTGTTTCCCTAAAATGTTTCTATAGGCTACAGGGGAAAGTTACTCCTGTTTTCATCTGAATCTCAACAGAGTCAGATGAAAATACTGCTGATGGGTGTTTTTGAGGAATCTTGGTCAAATTGAGTGATAAACTTCTGCCTGAGCACCAAGACCAGCTCTTACTAGAGATGGAATTCCTGTGTTGTTCAAACTCCAAGGTAATATTTTATTTAATAAATAATGGTAATTATTCTCCTTTGAAAAATTAGTCTGTGTTATGCTCCCAAAAGCTAGAAAATAAGAAATTTAAGATTTCTTATTATATGTTAAGTAATGTTAAAGGGAGGGGAAAAGCAATTTGAAAAGTTCTCAGTTCTTTATTTTACACATTATTGTTTCACCTTATTCAGCTTATAGGAACTAAAGTAGAAGATTACCGTATTTTGTCCAGTTATCCCTTAACTAAACTCGGTTTTCATCTGCTGAAACATACTGGACACCTTCAAAATTTTAACCAAGTTTTAGGGTCTTTCCTTCCCAAGTCTCAGAAGTTTTTCTACATAAATCAAAATAGTTGGGGAAGAGAGAAGCTACTTACCTTTTTTATTAAATGGAGCAATGAGCAGGGGATAAATCATGTAGGAGCTGGATGTTGACTGGGTAGCATCTACAGTAAGCTTGACTATATACTCTGAGAAACAGAAATTCTGGGCATTGTCATTTGGTAAACTGGCTTTGTGATATTATTGGCTCAGTATTTTATCAAAATCTTTGACTTCATCAAGCCAATAATGACATACTTTGAATTTCAAGAATGTGAGTTCTGTTTTACTACATTTCTCCTGCTAAAAGCTTATATCTAGCTTTGTAATTTATCAATTTCAGTATATACTTGGATAGGTATAATAGGTATACTTGGGATCAAGTAGTTTTTTCAAACTTATTTTAATCAGAAAGAATACTGCTGTAAACACCCCATTCAAAATTGCTACTGTGATTTCTACCCAAAGTCTATCTGAGAGTTTATCTTTACCTCAATTCAGACTTAAATATGGTGCTAACACTGGTAGATGTATACTGCAAAGCCTGGTTCACATTCACATTTTAGAAACTCTTTTGCAGACAAGGTTATGGGATTTTCTCTTTCATATATCTGGAAGGGCTCACCTCAAAGAACGATGTACTTCAACAAACCTCCAACAAACATGATATACTCTAACTGGCACCTGGCAGTTCTTGCAAAGCCACGCATTTCACCTTTGGCAGTAGCAGGCAAGGCCCTTTAGAGTACTGAAGGTGCCCATACCTGTGTCATGCTGGCTGGAGTGTGACCTGCACTGGGGCTGGGGGCACAGTGCGCCAACACTAACCAGACACCAGAAGACCACTCTTGTCCTCTCAAGCATTATTTCCTTGTAGCAGAGTCATCCAGTTTCAGCTCTGTGTAGTGTTTTCTGACTTCATCTTCAGACTTTATCAAAGGTAATTGTGAAAACAATGTCTTATTAGCTGGAATTGAAGTACAGACAGAAATGGCAATATTTATGTCCTGTGACTTAAGGTCAAATGATTATAAATTCAGCATTTGTAGGCAATAACACTGCTAATCTTATGTTATGGTTTAAATATAAAGGAAAATCACAGCAGCCTTAATTTCCTATTGGTAGGATTGTTTGTAGTGGTTATAGTCCCTGAATTTTAAAATGGATAGATGTTATATGATCCAGAAAAGGAAAAGCTTTCTTGCCTTACTGCTTTGGTATAAAGACAAAAAACATGAGCACTATCCAGACCAAAAAAAAAAAAAACGACCTTAAATCACATTAAGATATTTCAAAAGTTAGCAATGAACCAAAAGTAGTTTAAGATTAGCAGAAATACTTAAAGAGCTCTACGCTTTAAAAGTTGAGATTGAAGATTTAATGTTTATTCTCTTTCTTGAAATAGCATTAAGGTCAGTTTTGTTCTCTAAAATGAAAGTTTTTATAAATAGAAAATTACAGCCACAGTACTTAGGAGAATAGTTGAAGATCATATTCGTTTTAATTAGAAGAGTCATTTGCTATAGGCTATTGATCAGTAGGATTTCATCAGTTTTTTCCACTGAAATTCTAACAAACATATAGTTGTATCAAATACAAATTCTGATAAACTGTTTGTTAGGTTTTCACACCAGACAGTTTCAAAGTAAAATAGTCTGCAAACATAAATCCATAGTCTTCGTTTCTTTATATTTTCAGTCTTTGAGCATTTTGTGTCTAGCTGTAATAGAAATAAATAGCACTGAGGTTCTCAAATGAACTATTTGGATATATATGCATGCAAACTTCTGTTCTTTTAAAACCTAATTATATTTTTATTGTGGTATTTCCAGGTTTTTTATTGTGGTAATTATTGAAAATACCATCAATCATGTTTGTCTTCTAGTATTCTTATTTATAGAGAAATATTATATTTGCCACACTCTACCTTTCCCCTAATTAGTTCAGCATATACTCCCATGGGGCATAGGGAGAAGGAGAGAGGGAAAATTCTGTCTTAATTTACTACCCTGTTTATTGAATAAACTTTTATGCAGAACCGATTGAGGAGCAGAATCTGTGCTGAGTGTCAGAGGTCCTCTAATGAAGACAAGAAATGTTCCACAGTCCAGTGAGGAAGAGTGGCACAGACCCAGGTTACAGCACTGCCAGTACCATACCCAAAAAGTGTTACCAAAAGAATGTAAACCATAGTAAATGGGCCTGTTCATGTGTTTGAAGCACAGAGACAAAGATCACTTGCAAAGTAGTGAGTATTTACAGTATTTTATTACCACTCGTTGCAAGGCTTGTTTGGAACCTGAGCAACTTTAGCCTAGGGGAAGGAGTAGACCCAAGAATACAGCTGCTTGGGTCATCACAGGCCCTGAGGAGATCCCTTGAGCCCTTCAGCAGATGCCCAAGGGAGTCAGCACTTTATCCTTAAGTGTCTTGGTCTTTGAATCCAAACCTTTAAGGCACTTGTGAAAGCCTTGTCAGCTGGCTATGATTTCATTCATTTTTGTTCACTCTGATTCCAGTGGCTAAAGGAATTAATATCTTGAAACTGCCAGGATGAGAAATACCAGTGTTTGTTTGTTAGCTAGCTTTAAGAATATGTGGAATTTCAAGTATGCAGAGGGAAAAGCATATGAAGAGGAAGCAAGAGGGCAGCCATCTGCAAGCCAAGGAGAGAGGCCCAGAACAGATCCTTCCCTTATGGTTCTCAGGAAAAAATCAAGCTTTCCAACACCTTGATCTTGAACTTCTAGCCTTCAGAACTGAAAAGAATTGTACCTAAAGAAAGAGGACAAAGCAAAAGAGCAGAAATCTGACCACCAAGAGACTACTGAGCATGCATTTCTTCCCAGCTATCCAGTTATCCTAACAAACAAAAGACGACCAGCTTCAGAAGTGACATCAGCATGGCTGAAAAAGCTTTCCCTCATTTGTGTCCTCCACCCCCAGCAATTTGGTATCCATATACAGACAGAAATGACCTGGTGGGAGCTTAGGGATCCAACACCAAGCAACTTTGTAGGAATCACCAAGCAACCTGGTAGGAATCTTTCCTGCCCATGCATTGGCTTATAGGCATACAGACCTAGGTCCTGGCTTGGACCCTGCAGTGCCCTCCAAACCAGCTCCAGGCCCTCTCAGCTGCAGTGTGGAAACCCCTGGAAAGTACTATCTTAGACAGACAATCACCCACAGACAAGAGCACCTTTATGAAAGTCTGGGTTTCCAGTGGAGAATTTTCAGCACATTCTTGGAGCAATAAATGAGTTTAGATGCTTTGAAGAGGAACAGTTTGATTTTACCCTCATTATCCTTCCCTCAAGGTGGCACAGTTCAGGGCCAAGAGAGACCTTCTCAGCCCATGATTTCTCCTGGAGGGGAAAATGCAAGTGACTGAGTACCCAGCTTCTCCAACTATGTGGGAAGCCACCAGAGAGGCCCATTTCTCTCTTGCCTCATTCCAGACTACTGAATCTTGAGCTGCATGATGAAGGGGTGGGAAGGTGCTAGGAGAACAGCGGATAGGACTCTTGGAGGGCAGTAAAGAGTCACAGAGCCTACTAACTCACAGTCCCATCAAGAAGCTAGCCCACCTGGCACTGGGGACACCTTACCTGTGGATCTCCCTGACCAGCCCATGGGAACCAGCAGTGCTCCATGTGCCTCACCCACACACACACACCCCACCCTGTGGCTTCCTATTGCACTCCTGATAGCATCAAGAGCAAGCTTTGGCAGACAGCTAGTGAACATGCCAAAAAAAAGCCAAACTGAATCTGCAGGCCTGAGGGAGACCACAAATGTGAGCTTTAGCCCCACACTTGGGAAAGCAGAAGGGAGATTGTCAGCACCTAACCTTCTGCATTGCAGACTCAAGAGAAGACATACAAGCTTAAGGATTCTGCCATAAGGGGGCAAGAAGTGTGCAGTAGGCTTACCCATAGCTGATCTGAGGAAGCCTCAGAATCTCTAGCAGGGATGACTGGACTTACTTCTCTCCTGAAGCAGTTAGTAAAGACTAGAGGAAGCAACTGCTATTTCAGATACGAAGACAACAAAGCAAAACTTAAGAAAACATGACACTACCAAAGGATTATGATAATCTTCCAGTAATTGATCCCAAAGACATGGAGATCTGTGATTTACCTGAAAAAGAATGAAAAATAACTGTTTAAGGAAGCTCAGTGAGCTACAAGAATAGACAATTTGATGAAATCAAGAAAATACTTGAATAAAATGAGCAGTTTAACAAAGAAAAATCATAAAGGACCAAACAGAAATTCTGAAGTAGAAAAATACAGTGAATGAAATGAAAAATATGGTAGCATCAATATCAGAATGTGTCAATCAGAAGAAAGAATCTGTGAGGTAGAAGATGGGAACTTTGAGATTATGCAGTCAGAGGAAAACAAAAAAGAATGAAAAAGAATAATGAAAGCCTATGTGATCTATGGGATACAATCAAAAGAAACAACTTGCAAATTATTAGAGTTTCAGAGGGAGAAGGGGGCAGACAGCTTATTAAAGAAATAATGGCTGAGAACTTCCCAAATCTGAGGGAAAATTTGGATATCCAAGTTCATAAGGTCACCAAACTCAAAGAGATCCTCTTCAAGACATGCTATAATAAAACTATAAAAGACAAAGAGAATCTTAAAAGCAGCAAGAGAAAAGAAGCTTGTAACTTAAAAGGGACCCTCCATACTGTTATTAAAAGATTTCTCAGTGAAAACCTTACAGGCCAGGAGACAGTGGGGTGATATATTCAAAGTGCTGAGAGAAAACTGCCAACGAAGAATACTCTGGCAAAGTTTTCCATCAGAAATGAAGGAGAGATAAAGACTTGCCCACACAAACTAAAGCTGAGAGAGTTCATTACCACTAGATCTGCCTTCCAAGAAGTGCTTCCAAGCACAATCTCAAAAGGATGTTTTTGATAAGTTGATTTTAGAGCTCTATTAGAAAATACATGAAAATGTTAAAAGCATATGTATCCTTAACCCAACAATTCCACAATAAGTACACACACAATCACACTTATTCATCATATATACATTGCACACATATGCAAAAATATATGCACACATATATCTTTGTGCAAAGATATGTGTCTTTGCACTGCAACATTGTGGTAAAAATAGAGTGGAAGCAACCTTAAAATTCATTAGCAAGGAACTAGTTAGATGACATATTTATATGTTAAAACTATATAGCCTATTTAAAAGTAAAGTAGGCCTGTACGTATTAATTTAGATTCTACATCATCGTAGAACAATCTCTAAAATCTATTGTTAAGTAAAAAGCATGTTTCAGAATGGTGTTTGAAATCAGTTTCTATTTGATTTTTTAAAAAGGGGTGGGGGGACGGTATGTGTATGTACATGTACACTTGTATAGTCACAGAACATCTCTAGTAGGCTACACGAGATACAGGTAAGAGTGGTGACACTGAAGGACTAGGAGTCAGGAGTAAGAAAGAAACTCACTTTTACTCCATACTATTTTTATTTGACTTTTCTCTACTATATGCACATATGGTCTTTAAATTTTTCTTGCATTTTTGAGTCCATGTTTATTGTTTTATTGAGTGTGTTAGCAGAATTCTAGATTTAATCACTGCATTTTGAAATTTTTTAAATTTCATATTAATAAATGAAATAAAATGATAGAAATTCTCCTTCCAACCTGTGGCTCCCATCCCTGTTCTCCCCCACCAGAGATAACTACTATTTTCAGTTTCTTATAAAACTTATCAGTTTGTGCGTACACAGGCAAACACAAATATATGTATATATATCTCCTTCTCCTCATCCTTCATCATTTTTTACAACGATAGATTACTATTGTATAAATAATTCTGCATGCGTTGCTATTTCCACTTAGTTACATACCTTAGAACCAAAATCACAAGCCAAGAAAAGAAACTGGACATTTTTAAAATTAAATACTCTTGAAGGAGGAGACAAGATGGCAGAGTAGAAGGACTTGAGCTCACCTCCTATCACAAGAACACCAAAATCACAACTAACTGGTGAACAACCATAGACAAAAAAGACTGGAACCTACCAAAAAAGGTACTCTACGTCCAAAGACAAAGAAGAAGCCACAATGAGATGGTAGGAGGGGCACTGTTGTGATATCAAATCCCATACCTGCCAGGTGGGCGACACACACGGGAAAATAATTATATCACAGGGGCTCTCCCACAGGACTGAGAGTTCTGAGCCCCAGCCTGAGGTCTAGCATCAGGAGGAGAAGCTCACAGAGCATTTGGCTTTGAAGGCCAGTGGGGCTTGAGTGCAGGAGCTCCACAGGACCGAGGGAAACAGAGACTGCACTCTTGGAGGGCACACACACACAAGGTATCATGAGCACTGGGAACCACCACAAAGCAGTGACTCCATAGGAGCCTGGGCCAGACCTACCTGCAGGTCTTGGAGGGTCTCCTGGGGAGGCAGGAGTCAGCTGTGGCTCACTGTGGGGGTAAAGACACTGGTGGTGGAGGCCCCAGGGAGTATTCATCAGTGTGAGCTCTCCCAGAGGTTGCCATTTTGGCAGTGAGACCTGGCCCTACCCAACAGCCTTTAGGCTTCAGTGCTGGGCCACCTCAGGCCAAACAACCAACAGAGTGGGAACACAGCCCCACCTATAGCAGGCAGGCTGTCTAAAGTCATGAGTCCACATCTGCCTCTAAACACACCCCTTGAAGTGGCCCTGCCCACCAGAGGTACAAGACCCAGCTCCACCCACCAGGAGTAGGCACCAGTCCCTCCCACCAGGAAGCCTGCACAAACCCCTGGAACAACCTCACCCACGAGGGGACAGACAGCAGAAGAGGAACTACAAACCTGTAGCCTGAGACGGAGACCACAAACAAAGTTCAACAAAATGAGATGGCAAAGAAATATGGTCCAGATGAAGGAACAAGGTAAAACCCCAGAAACAACTAGGTGAAGTGGAGATAGGCAATCTGCCTGAATAAGAATTCAGAGTAATGATAGTAAAGTTGATCCAAGATCTTGGGAAAAGAATGGAAGCACAGACTGAGAAGATACAAGAAATGTTTAACAAAGAGCTAGAAGATTCAAAGAACAAACAGGTGAACAATACAATAACTGAAATGAAAAATACACTAGAAGGAATTAATAGCAAAATAAATGAGGCAGAAGAATAAGTGAACTGGAAGACAGATTGGTGGAAATCACTGCTGTGGAACAGAATAAAGAATGAAAAGAAAGGACAGTCTAAGAGACCACTGAGACAACATTAAACACACCAACATTCGCATTATAGGGTCCCAGAAAGAGAGAGAGAAGGGGCCTGAGAAAATATTTGAAGAGATAGTAACTCAAAAACTTCCCTAACATGGGAAAGGAAACAAGTCCAGGAAGTGCAGAGAGTCCCTTACAGGATAAACCCAAGGAGGAACATGCCGAGACACACATTAATCAAAATGACAAAAATTAATGACAAAGAGAAAATATTAAAAGCAACAAGGGAACAGCAACAAAAACATACCAGGGAGTCCCCATATGGTCATCAGCTGATTTTTCAGCAGAAACTGCAGGCCAGAAGGGAGTGGCATGATATATTTAAAGTGATGAAATGGGAAAACCTACAACCAAGAATACTCTATCCAGCAAGGCTCTAGTTCATATTCAACAGAGAAATCAAAAGCTTTACAGACAAGCAAAAGCTGAGAGAATTCACCACCACCAAACCAGCCTTACAACAAATGCTAAAGTAACTTCTCTAGGCAGAAAAGAAAAGGCCACAGCGGACTTCCCTGATGACGCAGTGGTTAAGAATCCTCCTGCCAATGCAGGGGACACTAGTTCGATGCCTGGTCCAGGAAGATCACACATGCTGTGAAGCAACTAAGCCCATGTGCCACAACTACTGAGCCTGTGTGCCACAACTACTGAAGACTACGTCCCTACAGCCCGCGCACCACAATGAAGAGTAGCCCCTGCTCACCACAACTAGAGAAAGCCCACACACAGCAACAAAGACCCAATGCAGCAAAAAATAAAAAGAAAAGGCCACAACTAGAAACAAGAAAATTATGAATGGTAAAGCTCACCAGTAAAAGTAAACATACATATTTGTCCACACACAAATATGATATCAAAACCAGCAATCGTGGGTAGAGGAGAATAAAAATGTGGAATATTGGAAATGCATTTGAAATTAAAAGACCAGCAACTTAAAACAATCTTCTTTATATATAGGCTGCTACATCTCATGGTAACCGTAAACCAGAAACCGACAGTAGATACACACACAAAAAAGAAAAAGTAATCCAAACACAACATTGAAGATAGTCATCAAATCACAAGAGAAGAGAACGAAAGAGGAAGGGAAGAAAAAAGACCTACAAAAACAAACCCAAGACAATTAACAAAATTGCAGTAAAAACATACATATTGATAAATTACCTCAAATGTAAATAGATTAAATGCTCCAACCAAAAGACAGAGTGGCTGAATGGATACACCCACTTCAGATCTAGAGACACACACAGATAAAAGTGAGGGGATGGAAAAAAGTATTCCATGTAAATGGAAATCAAAAGAAAGCTGGAGTAGCAATACTCATATCAGACAAAATAGACTTTAAAATAAAGACTGTTACAAGAGACAAAGAAGGACACTACATAATGATCAAGGGATCAATCCAAGAAGAAGATATAACAATTGTAAATATATATGCAGGCAACACAGGAGCAACTCAATACATAAGGCAAATGTTAACAGACATAAAAGGAAAAAATCCACAGTAACAGAATAATAGTGGGGGACTTCAGCATCCCACTTACATCAAAGGACAGATCACCCAGACAGAAAATCCATAAGGAAAAAGAGGCCTTAAATGACACATTAGACCAGATGAATGTAATTGATATTTATAGAACATTTCATCCAAAAGCAGCAGAATACACATTCTTCTCAAGTGCACACAGAACATTCTCCAGGATAGGTCACATTCTGGGGGCCAGAAAGCAAGCCTTGGTACACTTAAGAAAATTAAAATCATATCAAGCATCTTTTCTGACCACAATACTATGAGATTGGAAATCAACTACACGAAAAAAAAAAAAACTGGAAAAATCACAAACACATGGAGGCTAAACAATATGCTACTAAACAACCAATGGATCACTGAAGAAATCAAAGACAAAATCAAAAAATACCTAGAGACAAACGAAAATGAAAGCACAATGATCCAAAACCTATCAGATGCAGCAAAAGCAGTTATAAGAGGAAGTTTATAGCAATACAGTTTTACCTCAGGAAACAAGAAGAATCTCAAACAACCGAAACTTACACCTAAAGCAACTAAAGAAAGAAGAACAAACAAAACCCAAAGTTAGTAGAAGGAAAGAAATCATAAACATCAGAGCAGAAATAAATGAAACAGAGATGAAGAAAACAATAGAAAAGATCAATGAAACTAAGAGCTGGTTCTTTGAAAAGAAATAAAATTGAGAAACCTTCAGCCAGACTCAAGAAAAAAAAAGAGAGAAGGGTCAAATCAATAAAATTAGAAATGAAAAAGGAGATGTTACAGTGGACACCACAGAAATACAAAGGATCATAAGAGACTACTACAAGCAACTATATACCAATATAGAAGAAATGGACAAATTCTTAGAAGGGTACAACTTTCCAAGATTGAACCAGGAAGAAATAGAAAATATGAACAGACAAATCACAAGTACTGAAATTGAAACTGTGATTTAAAAGATTCCAACAAACAAAAGTACAGGACCAGATGGCTTCACAGGTGAATTCAATCAAACATTTAGAGAATAGTCAACACCTGTCCTTCTCAAACTATTCCAAAAAATTGCAGAGGAAAGAACACTGCCAAACTCATTCTATGAGGCCACCATCACCCTAATACCAAAACCAGACAAAGATAAACCACACAAAAAAAGAAAATTACAGGCCAATATCACTGATGAACTTAGACGTGAAAATCCTCAACAAAATACTAGGAAACCAAATCCAACAATACATTAAAAGGATCATACAACATGATCAACTGGGATTTATCCCAGGGATGCAAGGATTTTTCAATATCCACAAATCAGTGTATTACACCACATCAACAAACTGAAGAGGAACCATGTGATCATCTCAAAAGCAGCAAAAGCTTTTGACAAAATTCAGCACCGGTTTATAAAAACCCTCCAGAGAGTGGGCATAGAGGGAACCTACCTCAACATAATAAAGACCATATATGACAAACCCACAGCTAACATCATACTTAATGGTGAAAAGCTGAAAGCATTTCCTCTAAGATCAGGAAAAAGACAAGGATGTCCACTCTCACCACTTTTATACAACGTAGTTTTGGAAGTCCTAGCCATGGCAATCAGAGAAGAAAAACAAATAAAAGGAAACCAAATTGGAAAAGAAGAAAAACTGTCACCATTTGCAGATGACATGATACTATGCATAGAAAATCCTAAAGATGCTACCAGAAAACTACTAGAGCTCATCAATGAATTTGGTAAAGTTGCAGGATAAAAAAATTAATACAAAGAAATCTCTTGAATTTCTATACACTAACAATGAAAAGATCAGAAAGAGAAATTAAGGAAACAATCCCATTTACCATCGCATCAAAAAGAATAAAATACCTAGGAATAAACCTACCTAAAGAGGCAAAAGGCCTGTACTCTGAAAACTATAAAATGCTGATGAAAGAAATTGAAGATGGCACAAACAGATGGAAGGATATATCATGTTCTTGGATTGGAAGAATCAATATTGTCAAAATGACTATACTACACTAGCTAATCTACAGATTCAGTGTGATCTCTATCAAATTACCAATAACATTTTTCTCAGAACTAGAACAAAAACTTTTTTTAACTTGTGTGGCAACGCAAAAGACCCCAAAGAGCTAAAGCAATCCTGAGAAAGAAAAATGGAGCTGGAGGAATTAGGCTCCCTGATTTCAGACTATACTACAAAGCTACATTAATCAAAATAGTATGGTACTGGCACAAAAACAGAAATATAGATCAATGGAACAGCATAGAAACCCCAGAAATAAACCCACACACGGTCAATTAATCTATGACAAAGGAGGCAAGACTATACAATGGAGAAAATACAATCTTTTCAATAAATGGTGCTGGGAAAACTGGACAGTCACATGTAAAAGAATGAAATTAGAACATTTTCTAACACCATACACAAAAATAAACTCAGTATGGATTAAAGACCTAAATGTAAGACCTGACACAATAAAAACTCTTAGAGGAAAACATAGGCAGAACACCCTTTGACATAAATCACAGCAATATCTTTTTTGATCCATCTCCTATAGTAATGGAAATAAACACAAAAATAAACAAATGGGAGCTAATTAAACTTAAAAGGTTTTGCACATCAAAGGAAACCATAAACAAAAAGACAACCCACAGAATGGGAGAAAATATTTGCAAATGATGCAACTGACCAGGGATTAATCTCCAAAATTTACAAACAGCTCATGCAGCTCAATATCAAAAAAAAAGCAAACAACCTAATCAAAAAATGGGCAGAAGACCTAAATAGACATTTCTCCAAAGAAGACATACAGATGGCCAAGAGGCACATGAAGAGATGCTCAAGATCGCTAATTATTAGAGAAATGCAAATCAAAACTAAAATGAGATATCACCTCACACCAGTCAGAATGGCCACCATCAAAAAGTCTACAAACAATAAATGCTGGAGAGAGTGTGGAGAAAAGGGAACCCTCTACACTGTTGGTGGCAATGTAAATCGGTAGAACCACTATGGAGAACAATACGGAGGTTCCTTAAAAAACTAAAAATTGAGTTGCCATATGATCCAGCAATCCCACTCCTGGGCATATATCCGGAGAAAACCATAATTCAAAAATATACATGCACCCCAATGTTCATTGCAGCACTATTTACAATAGCCAAGACATGGGAGCAACCTAAATATCCATTGACAGAGGAATGGATAAAGACGATGTGATACATATATACAATGAAATATTACTCAGCCCTAAAAAGAATGAAATAATGCCATTTGCAGCAACATGGATGGACCTCGAGGTTATCATAATAAGTGAAGTAAGTCAGAGAAAGACAAATATCATATGATATTCCTTATATGTGGAATCTAAAAAGATGATACAAATAACCTTATTTACAAAACAGAAATAGACTCAGACACTTAGAAAACAAACTTATGGTTATCAAAGGGGAAGGGTGGAGGGGAGGGATAAATTAGGAATTTGGGGGACTAACATATACATACTACTATACATAAAATAATCAACAAGGATCTACTGTATAGCACAGGGAACTCTACTCAATATTCTGTAATAACCTATATGGAAAAAGAATGGATATATGCATATGTATATATATGGATATATGCATATATGCATGTGGATATATGCACATATGTATATATGCATATGTATAACTGAATCACTTTGCTGTACACCTGAAACTAATACATTGTCAATCAACTACACCCCAATATAATATAAAAATTAAATTTTTTTAAAAACTCTAAAATAAGGAAACATCTATTAATATGAAAAGGTGATTAGAAAAAATAAGTAAGTTAATTAAATACTCCTGTTCATAAAAGGATACCATCAAAAAAATGAACATATGACCCACAGAATGGAAGAAAAGTTTTTAAGTCATGTATCTGATAAGGGACTTGTATCTAGAATATATAAAGAACTCAAAATTCAATAATATAAATGCTGAAAGCAGTTCTTCAAGCTGAAATGAAAGGACACTAATTAGTAACATACTGGTAAAAGTAAACATGTAGCCAAATTTAGAATATTCTAATATTGTAATACGGTGGTGTGTTAATCACATAACCCTAGTACAAAGGTTAAAGGACAAGAGTATTAAAATAACTAACTACAATAATTTGTTAATAAATACACAACATAAAAAGAGGTAAATTGTGACATCAAAAATGTAAGTGTGGAAGGAGTTAAAGGATAGAGGTTTTGTATGCAGTTGAAGTTATCAGCATAAATAGACTTTTATATCCACAAGATGTTTTATGTAAACCTCATGATAACCACAAAGCAAAAACCTACAGTAGATTCACAAAAGATAAGGAGAAGGGAATCAAAGCATATCACTATGGAAAATCATCAATTAACAAAGGAAGGCACCAAGAGAGGGAGAAAGGAACAAGGGAACTACAAAGCTTCTAGAAAAGAGTAAGATGGCATTAATAAATTCTTTCCCATCAATGATGACTCAGAATGTAAATAGATTAAATTCTTCAAACAAAAGGCACAGAGTGGCTGGATGGGTAGAAAACAAGACCCAACCATATGTTGCCTACAAGAGACTCACTCCAGCTTTAAGGTCACACATAGGCTCAAAGTGAAGGGATGGAAAAAGATGTTTCATGTAAGTGGAAACCAAAAAGAGCAGGGGTAACTATGCTTATATTAGACAAAATAGACTTTAAGCCAAAATTGTAGCAGGAGACAAAGAAGGTCACTATATAATGATAAAGAGGTCAATTCAAGAGAATATAACAATCATATGTGTATCCAACTTTGGAACACCCAAATATGTTAAGAAAATACTAATAGATTTGACGAGAGAAATAGACAACAATACAATAATAGTTGGGGACTTCCAGTATCCCACTTTCAACAATGGGTAGGTCATCCAGACAGAAAATCAATACGGAAATGTACTTGAACTATACTTTGGACAAAATTTACATAACACAAATACAGAACATTCTATCGAAAAGCAGCAGAATACACATTCTTCTCAAGTGTATATAGAACATTCTCCAAGATAGAGTTCATATCACAAAGTCTTAGAAACTTTAAGAAGATTGAGATAATACCAAATAGCTTTTCTGACCAAAATGGTATGAACTAGAAATCAATAACGAGGGGAAAACTGGAAAATTCACAAATACGTGGAAATTAAACAACACGCTTCTGAACAACCAGTGGGTTAAAGAAGAAATCAAACCTTTAGCTAGACTAAGAAAAAAAAAAAATCAAACTCAGACATGAAAACGATATTACAACTGATACCACAGAAATACAAAGGATAATTTTAGACTACCATGAACAACTATACACCAACAAATTGGATAACCTATAAGAAATGGATAAATTCCTAGAAACACACAACCTACCACGACTGAATAAGGAAGAAATGGAGAATCTAAACAGACCAGTACTGAGTAAGGAGATTGAATTAGTAATCAAAACTCTAACAAAGAAAAGCCTAGGACCAGATGGTTTCCCTGATGAAATCTACCAAACATTTAAAGAAAAAATAATGCCACTCCTCCTCAAACTCTTCCATAGAATTGAAGAAGAGGGAACGTTTCCAAACTCATTCTACGAGGCCAGCATTACAGAGAAAACTACAGGCCACTATTGTGATGAATATAAATGCAAAAATTCTCAAAAAATTATTAGCAAACCAAATTTAATAGCACATTGAAAGGATCATACCATGATCAAGTGGGATTTATCCCAGGGATGCAAGGATGGTTCAACATCCATGAATCAATCAATGTGATATACCATATTAACAAACTGAAGAATGAAAATCATAGGATTATCTCAATAGATACAGAGAAAGCTTTTGACAAATTTCAACATCCCTTCATGATAAAAACTCAAATACAGAGTATAGAAGGAACATACCTCAACATATTAAGGCCATATATGACAAATCCACAGCCAACATCATGTTCAATATGAAAAGCTGAAAGCATTTCCTCTAAGATCAGGAGCAAGACAAAGATGCTCACTCTCACCACTTTTGCTCAACGTAGTATTGGAAGTCCTAGCCACAGTAATCAGAGAAGAAAAATAATCAGAAGGAATCCAAATTGAAAAGAAGTAAAACTGTCACTGTTTGTAGATTGCACATGACATGATACTATATATAGAAAATCCTAAAGACATCAAAAAACTGTTAAAACTAATAATTACAGTAAAGTTTTAGAATATAAAATTAATACACAGAAATCTGTTGCATTTCTATACACTAGTAAACAATAGAGAAAAGAAATTAAGAAAACAACCCCATTTATAATTGCATCAAAAAGAAAACATCTAGGAATAAATCTAACCAAGAAGGTAAAAGACTTGGAAAACTATAAAACATTGATGAAAGAAATTGAAGATGACACAAATGGATTGGAAGAATTAATATTGTTAAAATGATTATACTACCCAAGGCAATCTACAGATTCAATGTAATCCTTATCAGAATACCAATGGCATTTTTCACAGAACTAGAACAAGTAATTCTAAAATTTGTATGGAAACACAAAGACCCCAAATAGCTAAAACAATCTTAAAGAAGAACAAAACTAGAGGCATAAGACTCCCTAATTTCCAATTATACTACAAAGCTATAGTGATCAAAATAGCATGGTAGTGGCAGAAAAAACACCATACAGATCAATGGAATAGAGAGTCCAGAAACAAACCCAGGCTTACATGGCCAATTAATCTATGACAAAGGAGGCAAGAATATACAATGGGGGAAAGACAGCCCCTTCAATAAATGGTGTTGGAAAAACTGCACAGCTACATGCAAAAGAGTGAAACTGGACTACTCACACCATATACAAAAATAAACAAAATAGATTAAAGAATTATATGTAAGACCTGAAACCATAAAACCACTAGAAGAAAACATAGGCAGTATGCTCTTTGACATTGGTCTTAGCAATATTTTTTTTTGGATCTGTCTCCATCAAGAGAAACAAAAGCAAAAATAACTAAATGGGACTACATCAAAGTAAAAAGCTTTTGCACAGCAAAGGAAACTATCAACAAAACAAAAAGGCAGGGACTTTCCTGGTGGTGCAGTGGTTAAGAATCCACCTGCCAATGCAGGGGACATGGGTTCGAGCCCTGGTCCAGGAAGATCCCACGTGCTGCGGAGCAACTAAACCCATGCGCCACAACTACTGAGGCTGTGCTCTAGAGCCTGCGAACCACAACTACTGAAGTCCGCACACCTAGAGCCTGTGCTCCACAACAAGAGAAGCCACTGCAATGAGAAGCCCATGCACCACAATGAAGAGTAGCCTCCGCTCACCACAACTAGAGAAAGCCTGCGCGCAGCAACGAGACCCAACGCAGGCATAAATAATTAATTAATTGATTTTTTAAAAAGGCAGTCTACCAACTGGGAGAAGATATTTACAGACAATGTGTCTGATAAAAAGTTAATATCCAAAATATACAAAGAAATCATACAACTCAACATTTAAAAAAAAAACCCAATTAAAAAAATGGGCAGAGGAACTGAACAGACATTTTTTCCAAAGACGACATACAGATGGCCAACAGACACATGAAAAGATGTTCAACATCACTAATCATCAGGGAAATGCAAATCAAAACCACAGTGAGATAACGCCTCACACCTGTCAGAATGGCTATTATGAAAAAGACAAAAAATAACAAGTAGTGTCAAGGATGTACAGAAAAGGGAACCCTCGTGTACTGTTGGTGGGATTGTAAATTGACGTAGCCACTATGGAAAACAGTATGGGGTTTTCTCAAAAAAATTAAAAATAGAACTGCCATATGATCCAGCAATATCACTTTTGGGTATTTACCCAAAGAAAACAAAAACATTAATTTGAAAAGATATATGCACCCAATGTTCATTGCAGCATTATTTACAATAGCCAAGATATGGAAGCAATGTAAGTGTCCATCAATTAATGAATGGATAAAGAAGATGTGGTATATATATGCAATGGAATGTTATCCAGCCTTGGAAAAAAGGAAATCTGGCCACTTACAACAACATGGATGGAACTAGAGGGTATTATGCTAAGTGAAACAAGTCAGACAGACAAAGACACATATACTGTATGATCTCACCAATATGCAGAATCTAAAAAACAAAGCAAATTAAAAAAAATGAAAACAGACTCATATAGAGAACAAATGGGTGGTGTCAGAGGGCATGGGGTTGGGGAGTAGGTGAAATAGGTTAAGGGGATTAAGAAGTATTGATACAAACCTCCAGTTGTAAAATAAATAAGCCATAGGGATATAATATACAGCATAAAGAATATGGTCAGTAATATTGTAATAACTTTGTATGGGGACTAGACTTACTGAGGTGATCATTTCATAATGTATGCAAATATCAAATTGCTACGTAGCACACCTGAAATGAACATAATATTGTATGTCAACTATATTTCAATTTTTTTAAAAGTAGAATTTCAGTGGGCGACAATTTCAAGAGATTGTAAAGCTCTGGAGATTTTTTTCCAACACGGGGATGAGCTAAATGTGAAAAAATCCCAACACCGTATATATCAAAGTTCTTAAGAGCAGCAAATGTGTGATGACCTAAGGAGTAAACATCTAAAATTTAGATAAATCAGATATTTGGTTTCCTTGCCTTTTAAAAATAACCTCTATCATATTTACAGTATTTTCCTAGTTAATTACTGCATTATGTAGCTTGGATTTTACATGTAAACTGACCTTGGATTTAGTAGTACAGTAGCTCTTTTTTGTGTTGGAAGATCTAGTTCTCTTGATGGTGAGCTATTTGAGCACCAGAAAGAGTTCTGGTGTGAATTTCTGGGTGCCACTCCACAACTGTCCAGCAGAGGGACCACAAGCTCTTCTTTTCCCCTTCTCTTGCAACTCTTTTCCTTTTTTCAGGCTGGAGGCCCTCAAGATGATTAATCTAGCTGATTGACCCTTGGAGCTACACCCTATACACTCTGATTTTAAGCAAACATAACTTTTCTAGGAAAGATTTGCGTGTCACTTTAAAGAGCTCAAGAGAAGGCTTGAGCCTTCTGAAGTGTCCTGCAGGCCTGTTCCAAAATCTGTTTCCTCTTTGTCCAATTTAAATCACTCACTGACAAGTTTGTCATAAAATTCCTTGAGATGAGTTGGGCTGAAAAGCAAAATACATATTCTGTATATAAATATAAATATAAATATACAGAGTCTATTCTATGCTAAAGTATGTACTATTTACAGTCTTGAGAGAGATCGTCAATAACATTTTAATGTGTCTATTTCAAATAAGCAATATCTATGTGAAATGTGAGCAGTTTGATATTCAGATGCTATTTTATCTTACCACAGCTTCCTAACATAATTACCTAAGACACTTCTCAGGAAACACAGTGTTTTCCTTTTAGAGAAATGAGAGAGAAAAGACACCAGATCCTCTGGCCAAAGAGATTTCTCAGCTCAGCAGCCAGCAATGGCCTGCAACCTGGGGTCCCCATTGTTTCTGGATCACACACAGGTGAGTCCAGGGAATTGACGACTTCTCATCTTAACACCATCTTGCTTTGATACACAACAGCTCTGTGGGTCTTCAGGTTTTCTGTCCCAGACCCAAGACACCCACTGACAATGCAGCCTTCAGACCCTTTAAACTTGTGGGTTATCTTCAAATAAAATACTGGAAATAACACAGAGGTCTAGCCCACTCTCACCCCATTCGCCAGGTAAACAGATCTCCAAAAACTGGGATTCCTGAGAGCCTTTGGGAAACATCTGAGGTGTCTTGGGGTTAGATGTGTGACTAGATTTGTCAGGGACAATTCTATGCTTTGAGAACATGAACACCTGTATGCTTCCCATGAGAAGCGGGGCCCTTGCCTTCAGAGTCCAGCTGGAAGCTGCCTGTGAAGGCTGGCGGATCTGATCCTCCCAGGCATTCACTGCACCAGCTGGCCTCAGCACCAAAACCACTCAGTCTGACGGCTGCTTGCCAGCAGGTGCATAAGACCCCTCTGTGAGATACATATGAAAAGACTGGACTTCTAAAAAATCCTCTGGTAATTTGGACTTGGATAAGTCCAATTCTTCATTAAGAATGATACGTTCAGAAAAATTCAGAAGAGAAGTTCAGAAAAATTCCTAGAGCTTCAGTTGCTTACCAGTTCTATAAATAATAAGGATTTACCCAACATCAGTCTTTGAAAGCTGGTCTTGTGTTTGGTAACTAAAGTAATGAAAGACCCTCACTGCCAGCTCCATTGGGACAGCAAGCCAAGGACTCAGACTCTTGATAAAACAGTCACCGTCACAGTGGCTCTCCTGCCGTTTGTCACCTTTGACCCTTCATGTGTTGAGCACCCTGTTGACCTCCTTCATAGATTCAGGTAGTTATTACCCCTGCTGAAGGGATCCCTTACCTAGTCAGTGAAAGCCACACTAAAATGCTTATAAACTAGTGCATTTCTTGAAGCTTCAGTCACCCCATCTCTATCTTGGGGTATTATTTATAGTGGGTTCAGCCACATTTCTTGGCACTCTGTTTAAACGAAGTCCCCTCCACATCGGTATTTCTCGAAGTGTGCGTCTCGGGACACCTTCATCAACCCAGCTGGACCACAGGCAGACCTAATCAGCATTCCAGCATCAGACTCTCACAGTCAGGGCTGAGGAATCTGCATGCCAGCGAGCTCCTAGGGAGACACTTCCATGCACTGAAGTGGGAGCCCCACTGCCCAGGGGAGAAATGCTCCTTGTTTGATAGCTCAGTAAGATGTAACACTTTAGAGTAGGATAGAAACTGAGGGCCTGGGAAATGCAGTTCACAAGTTGCCCCCCAGGACCCAGCAAGTCTGTGGTTGGAGCTGGGCCTCATCCTGGCCTTTCTTGACTCCCTGTGCCTGGGCTTTTAGAGTCAGTGAATGGGGGGAATTTTATAGTGTAGAAAATTCATAGAATTCCTTGAAGCACAGAACAGGGATGGTGCCCTGGTGGCTAAGAGGTAAAGCCATCTCAGGAATCTCTGTTTAAAAATGCCACTTCACAGTTCCAATGTGATTAAAGATCTAAATGTAAGACTGGATACTATCAATATAAAATTCTTAGAGGAAAACATAGGCAGAACACTCTGACATAAATCGCAGCCATATCTTTTTTTGATCCGTCTCCTAGGGTAATGGAAATAAAAACAAAAATAAACAAATGGGACCGAATTAAACTCAAAAGTTTTTGCACAGCAAAGGAAACCATAAACAAAATGAAAAGACAACCCACAGAATGGGAGAAAATGTTTGCAAACGATGCGACCAACAAAGGATTAATCTCCAAATTTACAAACAGCTCAGTATCAAAACAAACAACCCAATCAAAAAATGGGCAGAAGACCTAAATACACATTTCTCCAAAGAAGACATACAAGTGGCCAAGAGGCACATGAAAAGATGTCCAACATCCCTAATTATTAGAGAAATGCAAATCAAAACTACAATGAGATATCACCTCATACCCGTCAGAATGGCCATCATCAAAAAGTCTACAAACAATAAATGCTGGAGAGGGTATGGAGAAAAGGGAACCCTCCTACACTGTTGGTGGGAATGTAAATTGGTGCAGCCACTATGGAGAACAGTATAGAGGTTCCTTAATAAACTGAAAATAGAGCTACCGTATGATCGTGCAATCCCACTCCTGGGCATATATCCAGAGAAACATGGTCCAAAAGGATACATGCACGCCAATGTTCATTGCAGCACTGTTTACAATAGCCAAAACATGGAAGCAACCTAAATGTCCATCGACAGAGGAATGGATAAAGAAGATCTGGTACATATATACAATGGAATATTACTCAGCCATTAAGAAGAATGAAATAATGCCATTTGCAGCAACATGGATGAACCTAGAGATTATCATACTAAGTGAAGTGTCAAAGACAAATATCATATGATATCGCTTATATGTGGAATCTAAAAAGATGATACAAATGACCTTATTTACAAAACAGGAACAGACTCTTTAATTACAAACTTATGGCTACCAAAGGGGAAAGGTGGAGGTGGGGAGGGATAAGTTAGGAGTTTGGGATTGACATTCACACTACTATATATAAAATAGACAAATCAACAAAGGCCTACTGTATAGCACAGGGAACTCTACTCAATATTCTATAACCTAAATGGGAAAAGAATTTGAGAAAGAATAGATACATGTATATGTATAACTGAATCACTTTGCTGTACACCTGAAACTAACACAACATTGTAAATCAACTATACTCCAATATAAAATAAACATTTAAAATTAAAAAAACAAATAAGTAAATAAATAAATAAAAATGCCACTTCAGGACATCTCTGAACTCAGAGCGAAGAAACTAGCACAGGATACACAGTGGGCCTGGGCCCACTGGCCTGACACCCTCCTCCAGCTGCAGACTTGGGCTCAGTCCAAAGCAGCCGGTTCTGATGCAATCACACAACGCCGGCCAATTGCCTTCATTCATCATCACAGTAAAACCTGAGTCCTTAATGCTCCCCACCAGCAACAAAAATCATTTAATTACATAATTCATCATAATGGAGGTAGCAGGGTGCTTAGGAGAGCCCCTCTTCCATCACTGACTATTGATGGGAGCTCGGCTTGCTAAGCAGACACTATTAGGCACCCCAGAACCAAAGGCACCAACTGCAGCCTGCCCTGTGTGCCCAAGGCAAGGGAATGCCAGCAGGTGGGGAATCTCTTCTGGGGCTTTTCTCTCTCTCCCCTGTCTCCCTCCTGCCCAGGCTACCTGGGACCACCTGTGCACCAGGACCGAGCTCTCTGGGAACGAGGCAGTGCCCTCTTTTCCTGCTGCTCTTCAGCCTACGGATGTCACTGCTCTCATCGAGAGACTGCCCATGCTACCAAGCCCAACCTGACCCCCTGGGCACCCAGATCTGAGAAGAAGACAGTGGGTCCCCTCCAGTCCCTACCCTGGGGTGAAGGGAGGAATGGTGACCCCAGGGTGCCCCGGACCACACCTCACCTCTGCCTTCAAAGCTTGTCCTTGCTGTGCCGGGCTGCGCCCAGGCCCCGGCCTGCAGTGACTGCGGGCCTGGCCACTCCGGCCCTCTGCCACCTGCTTTCCTTGGTCTGTGTGCTGCTGGGGCAACTGCCACGTCAGTTGGCTACTCAGCCTCCCAAGCAGTTTCCAGAGAGCAGGAGGCTGCAGCAAGTGCTCCCGGGCCTGTCCCTTTTGCATTAGCCCCCAGCACCCCCCAACCCTCCCCCACTGCCTGCCTTTGTCAAGGTCACTTGTTTTCCACAGGCCTCCTTATCTGCTTGACACGTTCTAGGCCAACTGCACTCCTTATCACAGTAAAACCTGAGTCCTCACGCTCCCAACCAGCAATAAGAATCGTTTTAATTACATAATTCATCATAATAGAGGCAGCAGGGCACATAGGCGAGCCCATCTTCCACCACTGACTGTTGATGAGAGCTCAGCTTGTTAAGCCGGCACCATTAAGCGCCTCAGAACCGAAAGTGCCAGGTGAAACCTGCCTTGTGCGGTTTGACCCTGAAAGTCAGGGTCATCCCCCCATCCCCACGGGGGGCCTCTTTTATGCCCAGCAAACTCCTCCCCAGTGAGGGTCCTCCCCCCTCCACTTTTAGGCCCGTGGCCTGCTTCTCAGCGGTGGCTGGGTCTCCCCGCACTCCCACTCTTGGGCAGGCCCTGGCGTCTGAACTCATGTCCATCTTTATGGTGTTGTTCACGCAAAGGGGCCTCCTCGTGCTTGGCTGAGGGCTGTCACTGTATCTGGGCACAGAGAAGTGGTCTGGGAACTCCCCAAACACTGCCATCTCCCAGAGAAGCTTGGCCCCCACAGATGATGATGGTGATGAGGAGGAGGCTTGCCACATACATCCAATATTTCATTTCATCTTTATGACAATATTACGAGGTAGGTAGAAATATCCCCATTTTTCAGATATGGAAACTGAGGCTCAGGGGAGGTCAAGTAACTTGCCCAAAGTCACACCAATAATAAGTTCCAGATGGATTTAAACAGGAGTCTGGGCCTATAACACCCATTACAGCTGAGCTCTTAGTCCCTCCCAGAGCTTCCCTTCCTCTCCTCCCACCAGTTCCCCCAAACTTGCTGGGCCTCCAGCTCACCCTGGAAGTGTTCCAGGGG
The DNA here is from genome assembly GCF_028564815.1 of Eubalaena glacialis. NCBI lineage: Eukaryota > Metazoa > Chordata > Mammalia > Artiodactyla > Balaenidae > Eubalaena > Eubalaena glacialis. Next base: position 86,749,368 of record NC_083723.1, on the reverse strand, counting down.
CCTGCTCCGCAGGGGAAGACCAATGTCCCCGTCCCTCCATGCCCAGCGCTGTTCCACTCCCATCCTCATCCCTTCCTCAGGGACCAGTGTGATGACCTGCACTTTCCTTTCCAGGCTCCCCGGTGCACTAGTGCTGCAGCCTTTTCCTCTGCTTTGCACAAAGCCTGCAGAACGGCCTCCCAGCTCCTTAGCCAGCTGCCGTTTAAGATCTGGCCTCGGGTTCCGTTTACTCTTCACCCCACCACACATCATAAACTCTTGCCAAAGTGACCTATACTGAACCCTTCCCTCCTCCACACCTTGTCCTCAGTCCCCTGCCCAGAATGCCATCTCCCACTCGCCCTCCACATCTCCAGTCCTGCCCATTCAAGTCCCAGCTCAGAGACACCTTCCCCAGGAAGACTCCTCAGATTTGCTGCCAGGTGAAAACATGCTCTCTTCCTGATTCACATAGCACTTTATATCTCTCCTGTACAAGTTTTCCTGGGTTTATTCTTAATTATGAGCCTCTCCCTTAAAGAACTTTAAAAACAAGCCCTTTGGAGTCAAACAGAGCTGAGTCGGAATCCCGACTTTGTCACTTACCAGCTGTGAGGCCCAGGTAGGTCACTGTAAAATGGGGGCGATGGCATCGGCCTCGAATCCTTGAAGAATGTCCTCAGGTTAGCTGTGGAGGTCACCTGGCCAGGTGTGTGACATCCAGGAAGCGGGCAGTGCCCGTTCCCCTCTGGGCCCTTCCTTCCTGCCCTCAGGAACGCTTCCCACCTTCACTCCTCTGCGCCTGCCCACCTTCAGCGGCAATTAGGCTAAGCACGCACCCCTGTGCGTGGGGCGGGGCTCTTCCCGGGGCCTATCAACCGGGAAAGGGACCAGGTGCCGGGCAGTAGAGGGAACTCGGATGATAGCCTTCGACGGGCAGGAGACCTCGTGGTGCCCACTCTGTCCTCACTCTGGACTTCCTGCAGGGTGTTTGGACTGACCCAAGGGTCTTCCTAAAGGGCAGGGGCTGCTGGCCTCTCCAGGTGGGGTGAGGCAGGGAGACTCCTACCTGCCCCCACAAGCTGAAGAGGAGGAAGCTCGTTTTCGATTCCCTGGTTTGTTTCTTTGCCTCCTTATGCCTTTGGTAAGGGCTGTTTACCTGCTCACCTGTGTGGTGGGTGGGAGCACTCCCAGGTGAGTGCCTTGAGACCAGGGGGCAGCAGCAAGGAGACTGGGCGGAGAGCCTGGCTGGAAGGGACTGGCCCTCTCCCACGGAGCCCTGTCTCCAGGCATCACCAGCCTGGGGGCTCAGGGTTCTGTTTTATTAAGGGGCCCATGGTTTTTCTTACAAGATGGAAGATGCTGGAATGAATCGCTTTGTCTGGCTTCTGCAAGAGGCTTCCCAGAGCCAGGAGAGAGGCGAGCTTCCCAAAGGCCTAGCACTCGGATCCCTGCGGGCTACCCCCTCCAGGGAGACCCTGCTGCCTCCTTCCAGGCTCACCAAGAGGAGAATGGAGAATACTGGGGATCCCACACATCCAGGCCCTTGCAGCTGCAGGGGTGCCACGCTGCAGACACACACAGCCCAGGACCATGGCCGAGTGACCCTGGAAGGCAGGGGTCTCCCTCCTCCTCCCCCGCCCACCCCCAGGGCCCAGCCTGGTGGGTGCACCATGTGTGATGAATGAAAAGCAGCCCAAGGCTTTTGTTTTTTTATAAATTTATTTTATTTATTTATTTTTGGCTGCATTGGGTCTTCGTTGCTGCACACGGGCTTTCTCTAGTTGCAGCAAGCGGGGGCTACTCTTGGTTGTGGTGCGCGGGCTTCTCATTGTGGTGGCTTTTCTCTTGTTGCAGAGCACGGGCTCTAGGCACGCGGGCTCTAGAGCTCAGGCTCAGTAGTTGTGGTGCACGGGCTTAGTTGCTCCGTGGCATGTGGGATCTTCCCAGACCAGGGCTCGAACCCATGTCCCTTACATTGGCAGGCGGATTCTTAACCACTGTGCCACCAGGGAAGTTCCCAGGGCTTTTAAATATCCCTTTCTTCTCTCTGGTACTTCTAATTTACCCTCCAAATACATATATTTTAATTTCCCCATTCTAGAATGAAATACTCTATCACTTTCAGTGACTCCTTCCTAGCAAAATGCTGCTTCAGGGAGTGGCATAAAAAGAAAGAATTATAGGACTTAATCTCCTTCACGTGTTTCCACTTCTGCTGAGGACTTCAGCACACCTGGTCTACAGGGAAATGTATTTATTCTGTTAAAAAGTGTAAATCTTCGAACAATGTCTTTTTTGGGGGGAAGGGGGCTTGGGCCTTTTATTATTTATGCATTTATTTCATTGTGATCATGGAACGTTTCAAACATAGACAAAAGTAGAAAGAAGAGTGACATGAACTCCTATGTTCCCATCACCCAGCTTCAACAACTATCCACAATTTGTAAATTTAAGTATTCTTTGGATTTTAAGCTCTACTCAATCCTCTCATATTTACTGTGCAGGGGAAGAGGGAAGAGATAGACCGTCTGATTATTAATTTATCTTAACGTTTCTAGAAAACTTAAGCTTTTAATTCTGGAAGTTTTATGAAAATCTTGCCTCTGGGCTAAAGGCTCACAGGCCCAGGCAGGGAGGAGCCTAGGCGGCCAGGTGCTAGCAGAGGACCAGACAGCTGCTTCCACAGCCTAACGCTCTACTACGGAAAGGCTCCATCATTCCGCAGCCTGGCTGGCAACCGAGACTTTTAAAGGCTAAATGTGCCCAGCGATGATGCCACTTAAGATGCCACGTCTGAGCCCGGCTTTTACTCCTTCTGGAAGACAGAGTCAGTCTGCCATCTCCTGTCAACTCAAATAGAACAAATCACAGGTTCCGTCCCTGGGAGATGACTTAATGAGTGTCCTACCAAGTTTCTCCACCAGGGGGAACCGTGAGGGGCAGTCTTGGACCCTTACCGGGCCTTTGGGTCTTTTTCAGTGGCATGCGGGCCGGACCATCAGTGTCCACATGACAGGCTCCACTGGGTGGGGATCCTTCTTTTTGAGAGCTCAGCTGGACCAGTGGACAGTCCAGGATGACACACTGTTGGGAAACCACAAAGCTCATGTTCCAGTTGAGGGGAACTCTGGGGATAAAATGTAAACAATAAATAATTTAAAATAATTACAAAAAAACGCTGCTGCTTATTGAGCTCTCACCATGTGTCCTGGGGAATGGCTCCCCCTGGAGTTGTGCCCTGTGGTCAGACAGTATGCTAAGAACTTTATAGATGTTATTTATTCTCTGCAACCCTGAGGGATTCTATCCTCGTTTAATAGGTTAGAAACCTGGGACTCAGCCAGACAAGCAGAACCTGCAGGGGCCGCACCTTGGACCTGGCAGAGCTGGGTCTCAGCAGCCAGGTCTGCTGGTTCCAAACCCCGGGCCTGTGGCCACTGAGCAATGACCCCACTCCTGGGGCCCTTGGGTGACAAGTGCCCCCACTCTGTGTCTCTGGTGTGAGTTTGCGTCCAGCCAAGGCTAAGCAGAAGTCCTGCGCAAACTCCATTATAGCAGGTGTGGCCGCTGCAGTTTAGCTCCCCAGCCTCTGGCTCAAACCAAATGACCTTCACAAAGGTTGTTTAACTGGATTTCTTTCCCTCTCTCCTTACTTAAGAAGCCCTTTGCTTCCCACAGTTTTGCTGCAAAAATCTGGCTAAAAGGACTTGGGGCTTCTGGCTGGTGAATGCAGGTGGAGCTTTTAACTTTTTTTTTTTTTTTTTTTTAAACATCTTTATTGAAGTATAATTGCTTTACAATGGTGTGTTAGCTTCTGCTTTATAACAAAGTGAATCAGTTATACATATACATATGTTCCCATATCTCATCCCTCTTGCATCTCCCTCCCTCCCACCCTCCCTATCCCACCCTCCCTATCCCACCCCTCTAGGTGGTCACAAAGCACCAAGCTGATCTCCTTGTGCTATGCGGCTGCTTCCCACTAGCTATCTATTTCACATTTGGTAGTGTATATATGTCCATGACACTCTCTCACCCTGTCACATCTCACCCCTCCCCCTCCCCATATCCTCAAGTCCATTCTCTAGTAGGTCTGTGTCTTTATTCCCATCTTGCCACTAGGTTCTTCATGACCTTTTTTTTAAATTTTTTTTTTCCTTAGATTCCATATATATGTGTTAGCATACTGTATTTATTTTTCTCTTTCTGACTTACTTCACTCTGTATGACAGACTCTAACTCCATCCACCTCATTACAAATACCTCCATTTCATTTCTTTTTATGGCTGAGTAATATTCCATTGTATATATGTGCCACATCTTCTTTATCCATTCATCCGATGATGGACACCTAGGTTGCTTCCATGTCCTGGCTATTGTAAACAGAGCTGCAATGAATATTTTGGTACATGACTCTTTCTGAATTATGGTTTTCTCAGGGTATATGCCCAGTAGTGGGATTGCTGGGTCGTATGGTAGTTCTATTTGTAGTTTTTTAAGGAACCTCCATACTGTTCTCCATAGAGGCTGTATCAATTTACATTCCCACCAACAGTGCAAGAGTGTTCCCTTTTCTCCACACCCTCTCCAGCATTTATTGTTTCTAGATTTTTTGATGATGGCCATTCTGACCGGTGTGAGATGATACCTCATTGTAGTTTTGATTTGCATTTCTCTAATGATTAATGATGTTGAGCATTCTTTCATGTGTCTGTTGGCAATCTGTATATCTTCTTTGGAGAAATGTCTATTTAGGTCTTCTGCCCATTTTTGGATTGGGTTGTTCGTTTTTTTGTTATTGAGCTGCATGAGCTGCTTGTAAATCTTGGAGATTAATCCTTTGTCAGTTGCTTCATTTGCAACTATTTTCTCCCATTCTGAGGGTTGTCTTTTGGTCTTGTTTGTGGTTTCCTTTGCTGTGCAAAAGCTTTTAAGTTTCATTAGGTCCCATTTGTTTATTTGTGTTTTAATTTCCATTTCTCTAGGACCTGGGTCAAAAAGGATCTTGCTGTGATTTATGTCATAGAGTGTTCTGCCTATGTTTTCCTCTAAGAGTTTGATAGTGTCTGGCCTTACACTTAGGTCTTTAATCCATTTTGAGTTTATTTTTGTGTATGGTGTCAGGGAGTGTTCTAATTTCATACTTTTACATGTACCTGTCCAATTTTCCCAGCACCACTTATTGAAGAGGCTGTCTTTTCTCCACTGTATATGCTTGCCTCCTTTATCAAAGATAAGGTGACCCTATGTGCATGGGCTTATCTCTGGGCTTTCTATCCTGTTCCATTGATCTATATTTCTGTTTTTGTGCCAGTACCAAACTGTCTTGATTACTGTAGCTTTGTAATATAGTCTGAAGTCAGGGAGCCTGATTCCTCCGGCTCCATTTTTCGTTCTCAAGATTGCTTTGGCTATTCGGGGTCTTTTGTGTTTCCATACAAATTGTGAAATTTTTTGTTCTAGTTCTGTGAAAAATGCCAGTGGTAGTTTGATAGGGATTGCATTGAATCTGTAGATTGCTTTGGGTAGCAGAGTCATTTTCAAAATGTTGATTCTTCCAATCCAAGAACATGGTATATCTCTCCATCTATTTGTATCATCTTTAATTTCTTTCATCAGTGTCCTATAATTTTCTGCATACAGGTCTTTTGTCTCCTTAGGTAGGTTTATTCCTAGATATTTTATTCTTTTTGTTGCAATGGTAAACGGGAGTGTTTTCTTAATTTCACTTTCAGATTTTTCATCAGTAGTATACAGGAATGCAAGAGATTTCTGTGCATTAATTTTGTATCCTGCTACTTTACCAAATTCATTGATTAGCTCTAGTAGTTTTCTGGTAGCATCTTTTGGATTCTCTATGTATAGTATCATGTCATCTGCAAACAGTGACAGCTTTACTTCTTCTTTTCCGATTTGGATTCCTTTAATTTCTTTTTCTTCTCTGATTGCTGTGGCTAACACTTCCAAAACTATGTTGAATAATAGTGGTGAGAGTGGGCAACCTTGTCTTGTTCCTGATCTTAGTGGAAATGGTTTCAGTTTTTCACCATTGAGGACAATGTTGGCTGTGGGTTTGTCATATACGGCCTTTATTATGTTGAGGAAAGTTCCCTCTATGCCTACTTTCTGCAGGACTTTTATCATAAATGGGTGTTGAATTTTGTCGAAAGCTTTCTCTGCATCTATTGAGATGATCATATGGTTTTTCTCCTTCAATTTGTTAATATGATGTATCACGTTGATTGATTTGCGTATATTGAAGAATCCTTGCATTCCTGAAATAAACCCCACTTGATCATGGTGTATAATCCTTTTAATGTGCTGTTGGATTCTGTTTGCTAGTATTTTGTTGAGGATTTTTGCATCTACGTTCATCAGTGATATTGGCCTGTAGTTTTCTTTCTTTGTGACATCTTTGTCTGGTTTTGGTATCAGGGTGATGGTTGCCTCATAGAATGAGTTGGGGAGTGTTCCTCCCTCTGCAATATTTTGGAAGAGTTTGAGAAGGATAGGTGTTAGCTCTTCTCTAAATGTTTGATAGAATTCGCCTGTGAAGCCATCTGGTCCTGGGCTTTTGTGTGTTGGAAGATTTTTAATCACAGTTTCAATTTCAGTGCTTGTGATTGGTCTGTTCATATTTTCTATTTCTTCCTGGTTCAGTCTTGGCAGGTTGTGCATTTCTAAGAATCTGTCCATTTCTTCCAGGTTGTCCATTTTATTGGCATAGAGTTGCTTGTAGTAATCTCTCATGATCGTTTGTATTTCTGCAGTGTCAGTGGTTACTTCTCCTTTTTCATTTCTAATTCTATTAATTTGAGTCTTCTCCCTTTTTCTTTTGATGAGTCTGGCTAATGGTTTATCAATTTTGTTTATCTTCTCAAAGAACCAGCTTTTAGTTTCATTGATTTTTGCTATAGTTTCCTTCATTTCTTTTTCATTTATTTCTGATCTGATCTTTATGATTTCTTTCCTTCTGCTAGCTTTGGGGTTTTTTTGTTCTTCTTTCTCTAATTGCTTTAGGTGCAAGGTTAGGTTGTTTATTCGAGATGTTTCCTGTTTCTTGATGTAGGCTTCTATTGCTATAAACTTCCCTCTTAGAACTGCTTTTGCTGCATCCCATAGGTTTTGGATCGTCGTGTCTCCATTGTCATTTGTTTCTAGGTATTTTTTGATTTCCCCTTTGATTTCTTCAGTGATCACTTCGTTATTAAGTAGTGTATTGTGTAGCCTCCATGTGTTTGTATTTTTTACAGATCTTTTCCTGTAATTGATATCTAGTCTCATAGCGTTGTGGTCAGAAAAGATACTTGATACGATTTCAATTTTCTTAAATTTACCAAGGCTTGATTTGTGACCCAAGATATGATCTATCCTGGAGAATGTCCCATGAGCACTTGAGAAAAATGTGTATTCTGTTGTTTTTGGGTGGAATGTCCTATAAATATCAATTAAGTCCATCTTGTTTAATGTATCATTTAAGAGCTTTTAACTTTAGATGAAGCACCAAAAAAGGTCAGCTCAGCTGGGGAGCACCCTTTCCTACCCGTCACGACTCTTCATTGTAACTCGGCTGCTTTCGGCCAAGGCTCAGCCGGCACAGGTTCCGGGCCTCCGGGCGCCGCTCACCCTCCCACTGAACAGACACCCCTGGGAGTGGGCATGGCTGATGCCCGGGTACCTGCAGAGCCCCCAGAAAGGGGTTTCCTTCCCGTGCTCATGACCAGTGATGCTCCTTGGAGCCAGGTGGCCCCAAAGGTGGCCTCTGATGGACAACGGGCCCCTTTGCCCATCCGGCCCTGGGCCCAACAAGCCACGGGGTTCCCACTGGTGGTGACGATGGTCCACACGTTCACTGTCAGTGTTAACACTCTCACACGTCAGTGTCGGCAGCACAGGGTTGACATGTGTGCATGGGCTTTGGACTGAGTGTGGATCCCGTCTATTTACTTACTGCTTGTGTGACCTTCAGGAGGTGAAGTTCTCTAAGCCTCAGTTTCTTCGGCTGTGAAATGGGCATTACAATCCTGGTCTCACGGGGACCTAAGCGAGAACCCAACCTGGGAAAGGAAAAGCGTGCCTGGTGGCAGTTAACCCACGCTTCCCCCCCCCGCCCCCAACACGCCTCACAAAGAAGGACCCTCCTTCCCTTGACACTCCGGGGCTTAGCTTCCTGTGGATCCAGAATCAACAGCTATTCCTTGGGATCAGCAGAGGGAGGCTCTGGGTAGAGAATGACTAGGCTGGGGACCCGGAGCGGGTGGGGAAGGAGGAAAGGAGTTTGTTCCGATGGAATGCTCGTCCAGCACAAGGGAACCCACAGTGTCTGCAGGCACAAATGGTCCTTCAAAGTAACAGACGGTCTGGCAAAGGGCTCAGAGGATGAAGCATGGGATGGGAGGGAGGAGACGATCTAAAGATTTTACAGAGGTCTCGGGGGGTCAATGAGGGTGTGACGGGTGCGTCTGCATTATCTCAAGGCGGGGATGTAAAAGGAGCTCCCGGGGTTCATCATGTTCAGGGCCCTGCAGGCCACAGCCCCCCCAGAGGCATCAGAAGGGGGCACAAAACACACACAGCAGGAGACCCACCCCCAGGCTCTCGCTGAGGCCAGGCAGGTTCATCTCTGTTTATTTTTTCAAAACAAAACTAAAAATCATCACTCAAAACATTTGAGGAGAGTGCTCAAGTTAAAAGCTTTATGGAATTTGCAGCCAGCACATCGCGGACTGGTGGTCAGAAACGGGAGCTCCTGGCGTCGCCCGGGCAGGTCGCCCTCTCTGCCTTCAGCCTCCACTGCTGTGCCCTTCGAGCTGAGGTCCAGGCAGCGGGGTGGCCAGCCCAGGGCAGTGGCTGAGGTTGGCAGCATCCCCAGATCAGAGGCTTTCCAGTTCTCCACTGGGCTTCTGATTTGACCATCCAGCACCTTGAGGGCCCGCCATGCTCCCTCCCCCATGAGAGTCCAAAAGCATCTGCAAGGAAGGCAGGCGGGTCAAGGCCCGGGCGCTGGCGCTGTCAGGACGAGGACGAAAGGGCAGGCAGTTCGGGCTCTGCATCTTCACCAGGAAGGGCGAACTCGTCGCGTCCGGGGTCAGGGGGTGGAAAACTGATTTGCTGTCATCATCGCTCGTGCTTAGTGTTGGCTTCACTTCGCTCCAGGGTGACCCCGTTGCCGTTCCGAGGGCCTTCCTTCCTGCTCCAGTCCTTCTCCGTGTAAAGCTCGGCGAGCACAGGGCAGTGTTCAGAAGCCACTCCGCCCCAGGACCAGTTATCTGGAATCCAAGGGTTCGTGAGGCCTTCTCTCACTACAGCCCAGTGGCCTGGAGGCAGAGGGAAGACAGACCCAGAAATCAGGATGGGGGACACGGTAGAGGTCACAGGCTGGCGGCTGGAGGCCAATGCTGTATGTCTGCAAGCCTGACAAGACCCCTCAAGTCAGCCGGCTTGTCTGTGCAAACGAGCTGTTTCAGCCCATTGGATGTGCCGGACAAGTGAGGGTTTACCATGTAGGCCCTGAAACTACCCTGGGTCCAGGCCTCCTGCCCAGTCACACACCCGTCGGCCTACGTGTGGTGGCCCCCGCCTCACCATGCACCACTTCTAATCTGCCCAGCAAGGCTAAGTGTTTGACACAGGGACACATGCCCTGCAAAGATGTCTAAAGCGAAGTGAAGGTCCTATTTCACAAAGCAAAGACACTGGGGCAGGGGGGCAGGGGCGTGGGGAGGAAGTTCTACAAAAAGAGCAAAGAAGAGAAAGTTACAGAAGTTTATGAGAAAGTAAAGGTATCTTTAAAGTCAAGATTTAGAAATATATGAAGCAGGAGGTACGTTTAAGAAACAATGAAATAGTCACGAAAGCAAGGACAGAGCAATTAGAAGCACTGGCATGGCCCTCAGTGAGAACCGTGGCGGATAATTAGGTGCACCCAGGCCTGGGCTCTGGTGTGAGCTGTGCCTGCCCAGGTGACAGCTCCATGATGGTGGCAACTCCTCCCTGCACCTCGGTTTCTACAACTTAAGAGCAGGGGGTAGATGAGACGATCTCTACCTTCCTCCCGGCCCCGTGCTCTCGGGCGCTCCAGCTCCCTTGGTGACAGCACTGCCCTCCCACCAGGCCCCATGGCACCCTGCCACTGGCCTTGGTCTGGCCAGCAGTGCGTTTCTGCAAATTGCACCTTGCCTAGTTTGATGGCCATCACTCCCTCTGAGACCCACTTTCTTCGTCCTTTGGATTCTCCCATGACACAGTCCAACAGGAAATTCTAGTCCTGAGGATCTAAGTCTTGGCTGCACGTTGGGGTCTCACAGTGGGACCTCAGCGTTGGTACCTAAAAACTTTTTTAATGTCTCACTGAAGTATAACCTGCATCCATTGGTGCTTAGTAAAGCTTCCAGGTAGAACTGAGAACAACCGCTCTTGCCCTTCACCGAAAGACCTGCTGCTTCTATATTTCTGTTTATGACTGTTTCATGACCCAAAGTCTGTTCAGCAAGTGACTGGTTTGGGGGGGAGTGCTTTTCAGTGCTGAGATTACCCACCACACCCTGGTCCTGGTGGAGTCCTGTCTAAAGAACTTTTCCATCCTAGCGTGATGCCAGGTGACATGTCAGCTCACCTCCAGCTGCCGCTCCTCAGGGCACTGACAGCCTGTCGGTAAACCTCAGGCCGCAACACAGCGCCTGAATGTGACAGGGCTTGAGGAGTGTTTGCTGAAGGACTCAGTGTCCTTAAAATTAGCCTAAGGTATCAGCTCATCTTGGAATTGGGGGATGCTGCCAGTCTGGAACCAGGTTTGCCCAAGACACACTTGCTCTGGCCCTGCTGCAGATCAGTGAACGCCTTTTATTATTTTTCACACCCCCTTCACTCTTAAAAGTGGCTCTGTTTGAACGATAATTACACAGCCACCTAAGCAATAGCCTGATAAATGCCCCCAGAGGAGGGAAGGTCACTCCTGACTCTTGCTGAAACCAAACAATCCAGAACTGTCAGCTCAGACAGGCGATCCTTACTCTGTCTCTGAACAGCACTTGTGCTTTACCTGTGAAAACCTTCTTTAAGCTTTTACTGATCCAGATGTTGTCCAGAGTCTTCGAGCCTTGAGGATTCTTGGTGCTGATGTTGGTAAAGGTGTGTGCGGGGACCAGGTGGTGGAATTTTTCTTTCCTCAAGATATCATAGTCACTGCTGTCTGGTCCCTGGCCGAAATCTCCTAAAACTATCACCTCTTTTTCGCCTGGAAGTGGAAGAAAGAAATTCAGGAATGTAAGAGGTGGTGGGAAGTCAACACAACACTGACCACAACTCATTTAAGTAGGATCGTGACTCTCTGAATTGACTCTCCAGGGTTAGGACTGTGGCACGGTTCTTATTCTCCCAATTTTTCCAAATTCCTTGTGCAAAAAAAACCCCCCAAAACTTTAGGAGTAGGTTAGTGACACATTTGGAAATGGGGGGCAATGTGATAAGAGAGATCACCTCTGTTCCGGATCATGGGTTCCAAGTCTCATAGCACAAAAAGCCCTGAGGGTCTTGCCCAGATATTTAACAAAGGCTCAACAAACATTTATTGAGCACAGAGGGAAGACCGGGTGAAGACACAGGGAGAGGGAGAGGACGGCCATCTACAAGCCAAGGTGAAGCCTCAGGAGAAACCAACCCTGCCAGCAGCTTGATCATGGACTTTCCAGCCTCCAGAACTGTGCAAAAATAAACGTCTGTTGTTTAAGCCACCCAGCCTGTGGTATTTTGTTAGGGCAGCCCTAGCACACTAACACAGGGCCAAAGTGGAAAGCTTTTCTCTTTAAGTATTTTCAACATTTCTCTCATAGTTTGATTTACTAGAGTAAGTGGGATAGTTATGAAGTATTTTCCAAAGTGAGGAGACACTCAGAAAGGACAGTGGGATTCCCTGGGATTCCCGTCACTTCCTGTCTCGAGATTCCCTTCCGGGGAGCCACGTTATCACAGGGAGTGGCGTTTCTGTTGCACCTTGTAAGGAAAGCTTTAAGCAAAGCAATTAATAAACTAGGGCAAAATGCATCCGAGACACTCAGCAAAATTTTCCTGGACACGAATATGTTGCAATAACAATGGCTAAAGAAATCTAAAGTGAAACAACACAAGCCACCAGCAGAGGGCACTCGCGCACCGCACATGACGCCCTCCTCCAGGGGGCGTGACGGACAGCAGAGGACGGGAGCAAGGGCTTCCTGCTGCCATTGTGTGACCAACAGAGAGGTAACTGTACCCCTCAAGCTAGATCGTAACAACCTTGGCACCCAAAGCAGGGCGAGCCCAACCAAGCTGTCTTGAGAAATCAGTGCCAACTTCCAATAGGAAAGCCAACTTGAGAATAATACAAGTAACAACTCATACGTGGCCAGTGTTAATGACCCTCCACTGAGCCCTCACCGTGTGCCGGGCCCTCTTGCAGGTAAGAAGCTGAGGCTCTGAGAGGTGGAAGGGCTTGCCCAAAGTCACCGAGCTAGCCCTCAAATCCAGGGCTCTTTACAAAGAGCTAGGATGGAAAAGCCCCACACATCTGGAACAGAGCCTGCTGCCGGGCAGACGAGCGATCAACACGCAGGAGGGAAATGGTGAACGAAGCACGAAGAAAACCGCAGAATTAAGGTGCACTGTATTTTTGAAAAGGAACGAAGAGAAAGATGCTACCTTTATTGAATATCAAGGAAAACTGAAGTTAGGAAAGACTGAGGCAGAAGGTCCCCCATATAATGAGAGAGGTTTTCATTGGGATGCAGACCTGAAAAATTCGGGCCAAAAAAAGACAATTCTGAAACCAGGAGAGATGCTGGTGTCCTGGGTCAATAAACCCAGCTCTGTGTAACTTCAGGAATGAAAATAACGGCTCTTTTTGAACTGGCAGGTCCAGTTTCTTACAACTCACCTTCTTTTGGTTAAAGCGGTTTGATAATGACATCGAGACAGTGCTTGCCTCTAAGAATCCACAGATGTGCAGGCGCCTGATCTCTCCCAGGGAGCTGTGCGCCAGGGTGGGCTCTTGAGTCATTCTCTTAGTTTCCAGGAGTGAAGGGAGAATGCCTGGGGCTGACTTCCTCAGAGACCCTAGATTTACAAAATGCCAGCGACAATAGCAGGAGCCAGTCCTCAGTGGAAGAAGGTCCTACCCAGATGTCAAGCATGACTTTGCCCTGTTTCACTCTTGCTGAGTTCACAGAACAGGCCCCGTGGGGTCTGAAAGAAGAAAATTCCATCCGAGGGTGGGCACTCCAACCCCCAGCCCCTGCTGACTTCAACCTGAGTGCACATTCCAGACAAAGGCAGAAAGGCCCAGAGTTTGCTAATCAAATCGGCTCTGCTTACTCTGATAGAAAGAAGCCTGTGGAATAAAGGCTTAGTCTCTGTTTCAGCTGAGCCACCTCTGCTCATCGATTTACCCTTGTTGCCCCTTGGGCAGGCTGCAGCACTTCCTGAATCCTCGGCTCTGCCATGTCACTAGTTAACAGCAAACTGGATGTTAGCTACAAGCAGGGGGACACGGGGACATGAGTCACTGTCCTTACATGGACATGTCGAGGCCTAGCCAGGCTGTGGGTCAACAGTCCCCTGGCAACTTGGAACAATACCCTGCCCAGGTTTTCTGACAAAAACGTGATCCCTGCCCGGATATCAGAAAAAACAGTGAGGGCCTAAGGTTATCAGAGAAGTTAGGAACTGGCATCTTTCCTTTCTGCTTCCGTGTAAAGAAAAGGAAAAGCTTGAGATCAAGAACAATAGAAATGTCCACAGATTTAAAAGCTATCAAGTCATCCTTTTTAATAGGTTAGAAAGTAGCTGTAGGTGAACAATTTCCCACATAGCTGCTCCTTGGATGAAGTATCTCAACTTAAACATCTTTCTGACTTTTTTTTTAGCCCAAAGACTCATAATTTAAGGAGAACGCTGGTCACAGCACATCCTGGTTCGAGATGTAAGCTGCCTATCAGTGTTCATAACAGCATTATTTACAACAGCCAAAAGATGGAAAGAGCCCAAGTGTCCACTGACCGATGAATGGAATAGTCTTTGGCCCTGAAAAGAATTCTGACATATGCTACAAGCCATGAAGACATAATGTCAGTGAAATAAACCAGCCATAAAAGGACAAATATTTTAAGATTCCACTGACATGAGATACCTAGAGCGGTCAGGTTCATAGAAAACAGAAGGTAGAAGGGTGGCTGTCAGGGTCTGGGAGGAAAGGGAGAATGGGGAGTTCGTGTTTAATGGGTACAGAGTTTCAGTTTGGGGAGATAAAAAAGTTCTACAGATGGATGGTGGTGATGGTTATAAAACAATGTCAAGGCACTTAATACCACTGACTCATACACTTAAAAACGGTTAAGATGGTAAATTTCATGTTACGTATATTTTACCATGATAAAAATCTTTTCAAACTGTAAATGTGTAGTTTGACTGAGTTATTTTTGTAGCCAAATCTTCATAAATCACCTTTTGGGGGGGTGCCAGTTCAACAAGGGAAAACAAGGCTTAGCGAGCGAGGAAATATTGGTGAAGACTCTAGAATATGGGAGAGAACTGCAGGCCTCCGGCTATGAACCCTCACCTGGAGAAACTCAGTGCTCTGAAAAGCCAAGCCAAACGGAGCACATCCCAGTCTTTACAGCCGTGTCAACTTTTCCTTCTGGTAAACCGCGCACAGAAAACCTTCTGTGTTACTGGGGGCAGGAGCCTGGAAAGCAGAGTGCCCCAACTTTTTCTGAAGTTCTGTTCCTTTCAATGTTCTCTTAATCCCTCTGGCATTTTTGTGAGTCAACGCATGTCCGCATGTCCGCTGAGCCCCTGCTATGTGCTGGGTCCTCCCTCAGACGGTTACCATGCCCCTGGGCACCCTGTGAGGTTAGCACTGCCAGCCCCCATCAGATGGGGCTTGAAGGGTGGTGACTTGCCGGATGTCCTACAGCTGTCCTACAGCTGAAAGAGCTAAGATTAAAATACAGCTTTTCTGTCAGCTTCAGGGCTCCTTGAACAAGGTCGGCATCCCACCAGGGAGAAAAATTCAACTTCCGGCTCGTCAGGACTTTCCTGCTCCCCTTGTCACCCACTGTCTTTCACAAGAAGAGCAGGTGCAGATCTGCAGGAAGGACCACCACGGGGGCACACCCGGGGCAGCGGAGCCCACGATGGGTGTCACGGGGGAGGGTATCATCACTTAGTTTTTTCCCCCCTAATCCTTTCCAACAAAGACAGGCTGAAGAGCCACAAAGCCAACACCGTGGAACCCGCACGCTAGACCCACAGAGACAAAGCTGTCAGCATGCACGGGGCAGCCGGGCTCCCCAGGATGCAGGCGGTGTGGTGGTTTCCCATGCATTACTCAGTATGCATCGCCGCCCACAGGACGGCCAGCCTAAGGGAGGGGAGAGATGCTCCGAAGAGGTGACCCCCGCCTGCCCTGCAGAAGTGGGGGCTGCTGGCCCAGCCGCAGAGAAAGACAGTTTCCTACCTTTCAGGGTTTCCTGCAAGGTCTGCACGAAGCTAGCCCAGCAGTGGCTGTCACTGTGACTCTTGCTTGGGTTCTCACCCCCTGGGAGGGTCAGGGCTGCCAGGTGAAGGTTCACCAGGGTCAAGTCATGACTTCCCACCTGGGCAACAGGAAACAAAGCATCAGGGACAGGTGAAGATGTTCTTACTGCCTGTACCTGTTACCTCCGCCCCATGAATAGCTTCCTGCACAACACTGACAATGGGAAACGCACACAAGGCCAGCTCCCCCTGGAGAGAAGGCAAGGCGGCCACCGGAAGAGTTTTCTGAGGCCCCTGCAGGACTGAGACCTGTCTTGTCCTATTGGTGTACCCCTTACATTTCACCCCCTACTCCTCCTTAGGGCCTGGAAAATTGGGCACATCTAGAAATGTCAAATTTTTGTTGCTTTTTTCCTTCTGAGCAGCTATGAGAGAGGGAGAGGTGGCTCTAGCAGCTGGTTAGCAGCTTTGTTAACAAAGACCTGGGGCTCTTACCCACGGGGCCAGCCCGCCACCCCCTGCCAGGACCTGCTGCCGGGCCCTACGTCCTTCCTCCCCCCCCCCCCCCGCCCCCCCCCGCCATGTGTTCTCTTCCCTCCAGAGACCACTGCGCCCTGAGGCTTACTTTCACCTGATTTCAAACATGTGAAGAACGAAAGCTGCCCGAACCCTGGAGGCACACGGGCTATGCCCATCCTGTGTCCCCAGGGCAGGTGAGGAAGGGCAAAGTCGGAGTCGGTCTCCCAAGCACTGCAGCACTGCTCAGCTGCTCTGGGTTTGGCAACCCCGCCCTTCTGTTTGTCATGGCAACAAACACCAAACCCTACCAGGAAGGTGGAGGTGCAGAGGGAGCCCCCGGGAAGTGGAGGCTACCAGTTTCGTTTTACAGATGTGACCCCAGTTTGCCATCGCCAGTGCCGAGCCGGGAGAGCTCCCTCTGCAGCTGTGGCTCTGACCCCGGGGGAACCACCGTAAGGCCGTGGGCGGGGAAAACCTGCCTGGAGAGCGAAGCCACATCTCTGTCCCTACAACTTGCCTGGCCTAGGATGAGACACAAAGTAGAGGAGGCTACGTGCCTGTCTAGGGGATCGCTTCATTTAGAGGATTTGGGCAATTCGTGATCTGACAGCATTTCTCATTGGCCGTTAAAAACAGCCCGCCCCCTAGAGACACTGGCTGGTTCTTCCTGTTGCCTTGTTTGGCCAAAGCCAGTACCGTCACCTTACATAGAAAAGGGACCCAGGGCTGAGGTGATACCTAGCTGATTTATGCGTCAGTACCATAAGCACAGCACGCAGACACCCCCGGGCGTGTGTGTGCACACGGAACACCAGCATCTCTGCAACCACGGGTGCGAGGCGGGATGAGCTTGGGCTAGACCTCCACCAGAGCCACCACAGCCCCCAGCATATGGGCTGCCCCAGCCCCGTGCCACCAGGGAGAGACTGTGCTGAGGTGTGGGGCAACTCTCAGGCTCCAGAACTGCTCTGGAGCATACAGAAAGGGGGTGTCCCAGACACCCTGCAGGCGGCTTGCTGGGGACCACTCTTGCCTGACCCTGTCACTTCACGGGGTTAAGGCCAACTGCTGACTTGGTGATCTGTTTTGGCTGCTGCCTTCTCCTCCTTCCTGCTGCCCAGCTTCTGACTGTTTGCTGTGCCTTAATACCTCCCAGAGGCGTCCAGGGCAATCGAAGAGGCAGCTCAGATCAGTCTCCTTGCTGCTCCCGGCTCTGGTGAGACAGGGCTCATCTGGAGGTGTCAGTTACAGGGCTGCCCTCACCCCACCGCCCAGAAGCTCCTTCTGAGCCCCTTCCAAACCCAGATGACTTCTCGAGGGTCCCCCGTCTCCCTGGTAAGGGAAGGGGGGTCCTCAGAGCAGTTCTGCTGCCCTCTAATCCAGCAATTCCCAAAGGCCCAGCATCCTTAACCAGCGCAGGGAGAACGGAAGAAGCACCGGAGGTGCTTTTGAAAACCGGACATTCTGTGTGTCTGGGGCAGGGTCCAGGAAACCCTGATTTTGAGAAAATCTCCCCAGGTGATTCTGCTGTTTATCAGGTTTGAAAGGCAGCCACCTGATCTCCTTCCTGCCCAGATGTCAAAGCTACCAAAGCTATAGTCCCCCCAAATCCCTTTCATTCCTGCTCTGGACAAGTTCCCAGCCGAGGGAACCCCAAGAGTGCCTGCTGACCCAGCCCTGAGAGAGAAGAAAACCAAAGCAAAAAGACGAGCTTCTCTGGCTCACAGTTCAAAAGGGGACTTTTTTTCCTTTTTAGAAGGAGTGGCCCTTCACGGCAACATGAGCAAGCGGTACCTTGAACCTCACGAGGTACGGGCTGGGGCCTGTGGGCTTCCCGTGCCCATTGCCAGGTGAGCTCTCCTGCCAGGTGGCATCTCTCAGTTCCACCCCGGCTGCGGTGTCCCACAGGAACCCTGCAAACCCAGCGCCCTGCGGGAGAAGACAAGGCGTTAGTGTGCAGAGGGGTCGGTCTGGCGGCGGGGCTCAGCCCCAAGCTGGGGAAGCGGCAGGTGAGGCCAGGAGGAGACGAGGGGGAAGCAGCAGGCTCTACACCGGGTCCTGGGGTTACTGCCCAAGGCCTGTTTCTGAGACAAAAGCACATCCAAAAGCCACGGCATCTTCCTCCCTGTGCCCCCACCAACTTTCCCAGACTGGCAATCTCAGGGAGTTTCACATACAGCCGGGGTGCCTGGGCTCTTCTTTTGGGGGGATTGGGGGCGGCTCAGACTAGGCATGGTGTTATGTTTTTAATCATCGCCTCCCATGAGGTAGCCACTCACACGCCCATCTGTCAGATGAAGACTCAGCTGCTCAGAGAGGTTAAGTAACTCCCCTGAAACCCCACAGCTGGTAAATGGCAATGCTGAGGGTCAAGTATAAGGCTCCAAGGGGTGGTTTTGCTTACTGATTAGTTGCTGCTTATAACAACTGGGGCCTGGCACCGAGCAGAAGCTCAATAAATATTTGCTGGATGAAGAGAGGTCAGGGCTAACAGTCCCAGTGGTTTAGAACTGGTCAAAGGCCCTCCTCAGGCTTACGGGGCTGCACACAGGGGTCTGAAGCCCCGGTGCAGGGCACTGAGAAGGCCGGTGAGCGGGGCAGATGGATGGGGGTGGTGTCGGCAGGGTCAAGGGCCTGGGGCTAAATAAACCCCTGCTACCTCTGGCCATCAGAGGGGCCGCTCTGAACCTGCCGGCTTCGTGCTGCTGTCACCGGGTGCCTTGTGGAAAGAGAAAAGATCCCCCTGCCCCGATCCCAGCTGCTGGAGGCTCTGCTGCCCGGGTGGGAACAGCAGCGTCATCCGAGGGGCCGGCGATGCTCCTGTGAAAGAAGTGACTCTGCACATCCTGAGTGGCCTCTGCTGAGTCCCCAGGTTCAGCTCAGGTCCCAGCCACACGTGTGCTGAAGAGGGGGGAAGGAAGGAACAGTGTCCTGCGTGCCGTGCATGTTTCTATTTTTAAATGATTGACTTGCCCACCCACTGGAACCGGTGCTAGTTTAAGAATGAGAAGACCTGGGTCTCATCCCCTCGAATCACTTAGCCCTGGGACCTCGGGGGAGCCACTCTGTTTTTCTAAACCTGTTTCCCTCAGGCGTAAAGTGAGGGAAATGTATCTGCCCTGTTGGCTTCAGGGGGCTGTCCCCCCATTTACTGTTTCCCAAGCAGTGGTGCCAGAGTCACCTCCCTAAAGCACTGCTCAGGTCCCCTTCTGCTTAAAAACCTTCAGTGGCTCCGCTGCCCACTGCCCTCTGGGCCCTCCGGGTGGGCACCTCCCTGCTCAGTGCTGCCTTTCATGCCTGTTCACCTATGTTCCCAGCAAGACTGGGCCTTTCTGGCCTCACAAGGCTGTGCATGCTGCTCTTTCCACTGCTGGTTCCTTATACCCTCGGCAACAACTGGCTAGACTGTACCAGCGGCAGCCTGCGACGGGTACCAGCTCCCAGTACACCTGCCTGCCGCCTCATGTGTACCCTGCCAGGCGCTGGCTTACGTCTGTTAATCAAGCATTCAGTGCACATTATCTTTTAAAATCCTAGAGCCACCCTGTGAGTTGAGGGAGGGGCTGCTGCTCCCATTTTACAGATGAAGGAATTGAGGCTGAGAGATCTGAGTGGCAGCCACACGCTGTTCTCCAATGGCCTTGACACCTGACCTGGAGTAGGGTTACCTGGCCTGTCCCTCCAACAGGCTCCATCAGGCTCAGTCGAGCCCCTGGGCAGGGCTGGGTCACTGGGTCTATTTTTCTCACCGTGAATATCTGGCATATAACATAGTGCCTGGCACATAGTAACCTTTTTAACGATTTGCTGAACAGATGAAAAAAGAGTGTTAAATGGACAGTAAGAGCCCTGTGAACCTACATATTTGTGTAAAGTGCTATTAAAAAGAAAGCAAAGTGGTATTAGTACTATTTCTACGTGGACTGAGAAGGGACGGCTATGGGCTGGAGTGATAAAGACCAGATACCTTCCAATTTGGCTGTATTTCCAGCCTCATTGTGAATGTACGCTGGCTGTTACCTGCAGTAACCACTTACACCCCAAAACCCAGAGAAGTAAGACTTACATCACACTTTAAAGTAGTAGCTAAAAAGAGCTTACTGTCAAGAAGCGACTGGATAGTTTTAATCCAGTAAACATTTATAATTTAAAAGCCCCAAATCTCAAATATCACTCAGATGAGTACAATTTATGTGTGTTTATAAGCATATTAGGTATCCTAGAGATAAAAAATATAACATCTGCATTTATGGGAAAATTATGTAATGATATAATCCACTCATAATTAACTATCAGGAGTCTTTTTTTAAAAATCTAAAACTCCACTGATATTGAATATTTCAAGTGAGTAAAAACTGGTCTTGAATATCATAGGTAGGAGTGAAAATGTATACATACAGAGATTTACCCAAACCCATATGGGCAGTACTAATGAAAGAAAATTCAAAATTAAAATCTGCTGAAATTTTCCACAGAGCATTTCCATATGCACAATTCCTACCACTGAAAGCAAACACTTCACGTATGAATTAAGTGAATCTGAAGTTTTCAGTCAATGAACAATGGGCTCTCCACAAACTTGGCAGAAGCTAGAACTGTGGAGAAGGGATTAGGAGCACAAAGGACAGAAATGCCCCATTTGCTGCCTTGGCTCCAGACAGGATTTCTCCTTTCCTCCCAACACCCAAACTCCCATTTCCGAATGGGCGGCAGTCCATTCCTGATCCAAACAGGAAACGAGAACCAGGGCATTTTGAAACAAATGGCCAAGAGCTAAAAAATGGGCAGAAATACAAAATTACATCAACGATGTTGGCAAAGGAAAATGATTTTAAATGTCTGTGATCAGGGGAAAAGAAAATGGAAAGAAAACCCCAGTTCTGCAGATGAGGGTACCTTCTGGAGCTGAGTCGAGGGCTTCTCCGAAACAACGGCCTTCCAGCATCCTCGGGGCCCCTTCCACTTGCGGATGTTGGGCAGGATTGGCTGGTTTAACTCCATACAGAACTGTAAAGACAGAGCACAAGTCAGTATGTGTTCCCGCCTAAAGCCGTTCCCGCTGCAGGCAGCCCGAGGAGCCCGAAAATGTGTGATCCTGACTCATCAGCCTGATTCAGACACTTGTCAGACTTCATCCCTGTGTTCTCAAAAACCAGGGTTTGCGAAGACCTGGATGGCAAAACAAGTGCCACAAATTAAAAAGCAAACTGTCTACCTGTGAAATACGTAATTATCACTGGGGGACTCTTAGCTCACAGCAATCGATTCTCTTTGTAGCATTTTACCACAAATAGTTCAAAACAAGTTGTCAGAATCCTTTTAATCCCTGCAAAACCAGTGGTTAAGGTCCCAGGAGGGTCTAGATAGGTATCAAATGAAGAGGAAAAAAGATGAATACATGGTGTTTTGTCTTCCCACCGCTTATTTTAGAGGCGCAAAAACTGACCCCCAGAATGTAGTCCATAGTGAAATAACTTTGTATGGTGACAAATGGTAACTAGACTTAATGTAGTGGTTATTTCATAAGGTATAAAAATGTCAAATCACTATGTTGTATATCTGAGACTAATACAATATTGTAAGTCAATTATACTTCAATTAAAAAAACACCAACTGGGGCTTCCCTGGTGGCGCAGTGGTTGAGAATCCGCCTGCCGATGCAGGGGACACGGGTTCGAGCCCTGGTCCGGGAAGATCTCATATGCCACGGAGCAACTGGGCCCGTGAGCCACAACTACTGAGCCTGCGCGTCTGGAGCCTGTGCTCCGCAACAAGAGAGGCCGCGATAGTGAGAGGCCTGCGCACCGCGATGAAGAGTGGCCCCCACTTGCCACAACTAGAGAAAGCCCTCGCACAGAAACAAAGACCCAACACAGCCAAAAATAAATAAATAAAAATGTAAACAAACAAACAAACAAAAAAAAACACCAACTGACCCCCCTCTTCACCGTGCACCACTATATTGTTCACCTTGGTTTTCCTCTGAGAAGAAAGCCCTCCTGTTGTGGATGGTTACTACGCCCCATGTGTGTTTGTAGGGTGAGCTTCTTTTTGTTTGTGTTCCACCAATACAGTACCGTAAGGCGACTTTATCATCAAGGCAAAATAAAACTGCACAGACAAAGTAAAATGAGGAGTTGAAAAACTACGGGCTTCAGAATATGTGGACCAGTTCCTCTAACTCATGACTCAAACACAACCCCATCTCTTAGGGTTGGTTCTTTTGAGGCGACCCCAGAATTTGTCAGATTTGGGCTCATCTCATTTGAGATCCTCTGACAGCCCCTTCCCGGTGACACCCTCCTGTCCCTTTGCTTCATGACCTTGGACCACCCCACTCATCTCTTTCTCTGCCCGGCCCTACAAGCCAATCTCTTGGCTCCCTTCTGGAGGCATCACTGCTATCTCTTTAATCAGCTGCCCTGGACTAATCTCACTCAGCCCCACAGCTTCAGCTTATACGTCTATCCCAAAGGCCCCCACATCTGTACCTGCAGCTCAGATTCCTCGCTTGAGTTTTGAATTGTATTTCAACTTCCTTTTTAACATTCCCATCTGAAGGTTTCCACAGAAGCACACACCCAGCAGGTCCCAAAGGAACATGCCGTTCCCCTCCCCCCCGCCCATCTCAGTTCCTGGCATTTGCATCCTTCCAGCTGCTCTGCCTCTTCCCTCTCCTCCCACTTGCCAGCGCTCACCAGGCCCCATCTTGCGTCACGTGCGTCTGCAGTGCCCTCTTTCTGTTCTCCAGCACCACTGTTGTGGCCTGTTTCAGAACCCATCTTCTCTCACCTGGGTCACTGGCGTAGCTTGTAGAGGCCTCCCTGCCTCTCTGTCATTCGATCACCCTACCATCCGTCTACTGGGTAACCTGTGATGGTTATGCTGACGCACCACCCCTGTGGTTCTCAAAGTGTTGTCTGGGGCCCAGGAACAACAGCATTACCTGGGAACTTGTTAGAAATTCTCTGGCCCCATCCTAGACCTACTGTATCGGAAACTCTAGGGTGAGTCCCGGCGACCTGTGTTTTAACAAGCCCTCCAGGTGATTCTGATGCCTGCTAAGGTCTGAGACCCACTGCAGCTGCCACATCCTCCCTAAGCATCCGCCCAGATTTAGGTGGTGCTGTGGGCAGACAGCCGTCAGCTGGCAGCCCCCTCTGGGAATGCCTCAGCTGCAGACAGCTGCACTCGTGCCCTTCCTGGGAGGCTCACATCCAATGGCTGAGAGATGCCAGGGTCTAAGGGTCTGTTCTTTGCTCTCCCATTGCTCATGCTG
Organism: Eubalaena glacialis; assembly: GCF_028564815.1. Lineage (NCBI taxonomy): Eukaryota > Metazoa > Chordata > Mammalia > Artiodactyla > Balaenidae > Eubalaena > Eubalaena glacialis. The sequence continues at coordinate 86,726,078 of NC_083723.1, read as the reverse complement.
TAAGAGGGAAGACGAGGCATAAGCAAGTACTCAGCCAGTCATTGCCATAGTGACAAGCGCTATGGAGAAAATGAGACCAGGCAAGGATGGAGCCTGCTGGGAGGGCTTCTCTAGATGGTTGCTGTTCTAGGAGTCATGCTGCTCTTACAGTTACGTGTTTACGTGTCTACCTCTCCCCAGCGGTGGACACCATAAGGGCAGGGACTGTCCCCAAGTCACCTTTATAAAGCCCACCTGGCACAGAGCATGGTGCCCAGTGACGCTCTGCTGGTGAACCAGGAAACTCCAAGGAAGACCACAGTCCTCAAATCCGTGTATGATGAACAAAAGGAGGAATTTCTTCTTGAAGCTAATTATTTAAATAATTGCCTCAATTTTAACCTGACTTTGAGTTTGCCTGGGAAGTGTTCTCTCTGGGATTTGGTCATCAGTGACTTTTATCCATTCCTCTTTCAACACTGCCACGGACAGTGTTACTCCCGATGGGGGGCTTTTGCCTCGGATGAATCCCCATGGCCAGATGGTCCTGGCTGGTAGCCATCCTCGGGTAGGAAATGAAGCACTTTGGAAAATGCTGGTGGAATTTATCGACTCTAACTTTAGGGATCCAGCAGGAAATGTACTTCCAGAGGGTCCAATTTCCTGCCAGGGAATCATTTATGTGCTGAGTGCTCATTAGAGCTGAATCCAAGAATCATTAGAAAGGAGAGCAGCTCTCCACTGCCCATCTGGTGCCTCATTGCTCTCCACGCAGGGGGTCCCGAACCTGGCTGCTCGCCTGAATCTCTGAGGATGCACCCTGGGAAGCTCTAGTTTTAAAAAGCCCCCGAGGTGATTAGCCAACCAGCTACATTGGAGAGCCCGGGCTTCTGGGGTCACGCTGTGCTGGGAAGAGTGATCTGCAGGCAGCCAGAAAGCTCATCTCTCCTGACCCTCACAGGACCTTCAGACACCTGAAGACAGGTGAATCTCCCATTCACGCCCCAAACGCCAGCCCAGCTTAAACATTCCCACTGCTGGCAATGCCACTTTGATGGGAGGGGTCAGAACTTTGAGGAGGTGGCACAGGCTGACACTACTTTCCATGCACACCGCTCTCAAAGATGTGCCAGTTAGTCCAAGTGTGATCATCAGTATCACCTGGGAACCTAAAATGCTACTGAATTAGAGTCTCTGGGCGGGGCCTGGCGATCTGCATTTTAACAGCCCCTCCAGGTGACTGTGACTCAAGTTTAAAGTTGGTGTTATTAAATGAAGGAAAGACATTCTCCTCTTTCTTTGTTTTATATTTAAAAGCCTTTCTGTCACAGGTAAACTCTGGGAGACAAGGAACCATGATTCCTGGACCCTAAGGGCCGCCTGTACTTTGTACATCTGAAGCCTTGCCCTTGATGACCTCTCCTGGCCCACAGAGTAGAAGATTCCTCCCTCTGCCCTCCTCTTCAGTATTTCTTATGTTATTAGGGATGATTAATAATATAAGGGACCAGGGAGAACAGTGTTTATGGCTGAAAGCATTCTATGCTCCAATTTTCATGATCAGCATTAGGTAAGGGGTAGGTATTTTCTTCTATTTCTAGGACTGAAAAAAGAATTGCCAGCTCGTTAACTTAGCTGACTGCACTAACAGTTTGCAGCAAGCCTAAGGAGGGGGGCACCTTTAAATTCTTGCTACTCAGAGAGCGGTCTGTGGACCAGGAGCATCAACATCACCTGGGAGTCTGTTAGAAATGCAAGCTCTCAGGCCCAGCTCACATCTGGCGCATTGGAATCTGCACTTTCACAGGATCCCACGGTGATGCACGAGCTCTGCAAGCTTTGGGAATCCTGCTCCAGAGCCCCTCCTCTTTTGTACACACCACCCCTATTATCCCCCCCGGCCGGCCACATCCTACCAGTTATTCAGGAGTGAGGTGCAGCCCAGAAAGATTATGCCCAAACGTAAGTGAGTTTACATGCGAGATTGCACAGCTGACAGAGGTTGGGGGGGGCGGTGTGAACTGAGGTCTGTCTCCTGACCTGCCACCTCCTGGCCAGAACAGGTGAACAGGCGGGGCCGGGCAGGCTGCAAGGGGTGTGGTCAACCGGCCTTTACCAATCCTTAGATCCTATCTCCCAAAAATTTCAAAGGAAAACAAAAGTATCCTCTGAGAGCCCTCAACCTGAACTCTGCCTTAAGTCGATTTTTGGTTTTGTTTTTGTTAAGAACGGCTGGTTCTCAACTTTTCTGCTTCGCCCACATACCAGAAGGGAGAAATAATACTAGTAAGTAAAAGTGGCTCATCAGGGCAGAAAGGGTGGAAATGGAGGGGGAAGGTGAGTGTGATTGGAAAAAAGCCTCCCAGGTAACTGTGAGCTATGCAGCCCCAACAGGAGTCCTCCTACCTGCCACCGGTGTTTCTAAAGTCCCATTGTCTGCCTCCGTCAGAATTACTCTGGCTCTTATTTTAAACCGCAGATTTGCCCACCTTACTGAATCAGTATCTCTGAGGTTAGAGCCAAGGTATGCACTTCTGACAAGTTCCCTAAGCAATTTTAAACCAAAGTTTTAGAAGCTTAGACAATTGTTGCTTTAGAACTCGGCCTTCACATTTTTAATATCTGTGGTCGGGAAAGACAGCTTTTATTGTTCAAAACAAATAAATACCATTTCAGCTCTCCTACCCTGCCCAGTGGAAGCATCTGACCGAGGCCCTTTGCAGATCACCCTGTAGGATAACACATAGAGGGAGCCTGGCCACCGTACGGCAAAAAGCGTGCAACAGATATTTACCGAATGAATAAATCAAAGGCATGTCTCTGGGGGAATCCCACCTTATGGCTTCTCTCTCCCAGGATAAGTTAAAGAACCCCCATGGGCTGGACTTGTTTCTCAAGCTTCAGATCAAGTAGGGGTGATGTCACCATCCTTTAGCACCTGTCCCACAACCTGCTGGTCAGATGGCAGAACTTGATCGTCAAGGCCAAATCCACCCCACCCTTCACCTTGGCAATAAGGCGCCTCAAGACAGACATTTAAACTCCAATCTCCAAGTTGTCCAAGGCACTGGCATTCAGGAACGTCAGGTCCTAAAAGCCAAGATTCCTTTGGCTACACTTAGGATGTGATGCACGTCAGGTCTGCCTGGATCACTGGACTGTTCATCTCTGCGGTGAAAAAAGGTTCCAAGGCTTGACACAACTGATTTTTGCTTGTGGACCTTTGGACTTTGTTTCTTCCCTTCTACCCTTCCCCCTTCCTGAAATGAATACTCCTTAGTTCATCTGGTCCTGATTGGCAAATAACAATAGGAAAGGTGTTCCAACCTCACTCAGTGGCCTGTCCAGGCACCACCAAGCTCAGCGGTCCCTTCATTTTCCGCATCCAGTTAAGGTGAAAGGAAACCTGAGGCTCTGTGTGCTGGTTATAAAGACATGCTGCTAGTGCTGACTGCACACTCAGCTGGAGACAGAATGTCAGAGTACGGGCAGGCGTTTCCAAAGCAAACTCCAAACGGCTGCCCTTATCCCGCTTCCTGGACAATGGGGGGAGTTGGGGGGTAGGGAGGGTATGTTTTCACTTGGAATCCTCTGGGTCAAATTTCCAGATGAAGTTGCTTCACTGAGTTGGCTATTTCGCTTGCTTTCTTGATTCTGGAGGTGACTTCTCTTTGAGTCTGGAGGTGACTTTTCCGCTTGTCAACCACCAATTCCCTCTGTGCACTCAGCTCTTGGAAACACAGTGTATTGTGGTGGATGGAGAGGCACAGGTGCCTTAAAAAGATAAACTGCCATCATAAAAGAAAGCAGCCCTGTATTAAGTCAGGCAAGGTTAAAAGACTCAACTTTCATTTTAATACTACAGGAAAGAGCAAATAACACAGACAACATTTTTTGAAATGTTAATAGTAAGCAAGGGCTTATCTTTGCCAGGATGGTCAACCACATGTATGTTATGGCCAACATTAGAAGCCAGCACATCTGTGGGTACCTGACAGTGATCACGTGGAGAGTGAAAGCAAGGAATGGTTAGGGGCATTAAAAATGTCAACATACTCTCAAAAGAACACTGAGCAGTGCAAAAGCCCAATTACGCCTGGAGCAGCATTAATCATGTTTGGCCTTTGAACTGTAACAAATAAGCCTATTACAAAGTTTTTCCAGCATATTTAGACTTTAAGATGTTGATATTTTGTAAGGCCATATTGCCTACGGGGCAGCAATACACTCAGTTACTTTGCTCTTTCCTACTAAGTGCTAAGTGCCTTAACGGTTCTTAGGCGTCTTAAAGGCTCTGGTCCACCTCTCCCCAGAGCAGGGCACACACACAAAATGTACCATGGACATAGGGCAAAAGTGAAGAGTCTTTCACTCGCCTTTCTCTCCCAATCTGTATGGAAGAGAAAGAGATTGTTCCCACAGAGCCAGGATGAGGTATAGTCACCTTTGCTCAAACACAAACACAGGTACGTATCCCAGAGGGGAGACAGGTGCAAGGTGGGACAGAGAGCCGTGTGTTTGGGGCTCCAGGGCTGCTTTGAGCCCCTCACACAACACTGCTGCAGCACTGCTTCTAAAAGCCTTTCCCAGAGGCCCTGGAGTCTGTGGAGGGAGAGAGGGAAGCCATTCCTCTGCCCCTTGGGGGCTCACTGAACAACTATCATTTTCTAATATTGAGAGAAAGAACTGGGCTTGTTTCCTTGTAGCTTTGGAAGTGTCCTCGGAGGGCCACTTTCAGGGGCTGGAAGAAGAGGAGCTTGGAGGAGCTCGGGACCCCAGGCACCCCTGGCATTTGACCTCTTTGGGTCTCGATCTCCCCATCTGTAAAGCGAAGGGATGGGAGGAGATGACTCCCCCCCCTCCCCCGCAAGGGCACTTCCAAGTTCCAACACAGCATGATTCTAGAACTAGGAGGAGAGGGTGGAGGAGAGAGGGAAAGGCAGGAGGGTGGGGAGAGAGAAGTATAAAACTGGGAGAGAAAATACAGGATTCTCAGAAACATTAAAACTCCTTTCTCCCTCTTTCTCTGTGATAATCGCCACACGAACTCCATAAAGAAGCTGATTGCGCCGACAGGGCATTGGGTTAACTTTCCAAAGGCTTTCTCCCAAACGCGGAGAATGGATTCCACTCTTCCAAAAACCAGCATCAGCTTTCCTTAACATGCCCTAAGCCCCATCTGAAGACTCCTTGCTAAAGTGCCTAAAATAAGAGCTTACTTTTAATAGGTAGTAATTCTAATAGGTTAAGTTTGGGTAAATCCAGCAACAGTAAGAAAACATAGGTGGCCAATAATCCCCGACCAAGTTAGCTTCTGAACCCTGTGAAAAAGAGAGAGCCAGAGGCAGGAGGAAGGGCGAGGGAAGGGAACCAGCATTTATTAAGTGCCAACTATTCGGCAATTTTCACGTATTATCACGTTTGATCCTAATGACAATCCTGTGAGGCAGTTAATAATTCTCTCATGTGACACGTGAGGAAAGCAGGGCTCAGAAAGGGAACACGGCAAGGTCACCCACTGCTGGCAAGTGGGCCGGGGAGGCTTAAACCCGGGGTAGCAACTCTACTGGTCAAATGCACTTAACTCAGGAGAGAAGGCTCAGAAAACACAAATCAAACCAACTGCCCTGTGTGACAATGTGTGTGGGGGTTCTCTGGAGCTAAAAGCTGCACCACCACCACCCTGCTAACGTCAGTTTCCTCACCGATGCGCCAGGCTGCCTGGGTCCTGAGGACGCTGCTCTCCCGGGAAGGTCAACACATCAGACTACAGGCTTCCCCCTGGTAGGGGCCAGGGGCCGGTGGGACACACAGCCAAGCGTTCAGAGCTTTGCAGGGCAGCCCCTGCCCTAAAATCTCAGACCCCTGCTTCTGCATCTGTCCGGAGACGCAACGGGCTTACCGCCCTTTCATCACTCTGCCCGCGAGCCGCAGCTAGGTCAGCTGCAATGAGCACGCTCTTCCACAGGGACCTGAGAGGATACTGCAGGACTGTTCATCCTCGTTTAAACATTCTTATCATGCTGAGGAAGATACAAAGCAACCAAGGAGACACTCCCTCAGCCTCCACAACCAAGCTAATCATCAGCTGCTTTTTCAGAGTCAAGGGAAGCGACACCCACATGCCCCCCATCAACGGAGCAGCTGCTGGTCCTGGTAGCTTCTCCTCCGTGCTCCCGGGAGTTACTCAGCACGTGTTTCCTGAACAAGATGGTTAAAAATAAGCATGGGGGGTGGAGGGGACTTTGCAAGGGCAATTAGATTCTTTTCGCAAGGGCAATTATAAAATGGAGAGTAAGAGGAAGTTGAAGATTCGTGGAGATGGAAGGGAGGTTAGGGCGGGAAGGGAGAGGCATGCGGGGGGCCCGGGACCCTCCTGTGGGGATCCCACACTCCTATGCTGCCACCGTCCTTGTCACCGTCCTCATCATCCCTTGTTTCTGCCCTTCAGGGACATTTCCAAAGGTTCTTCTCTTTGGATGCTAAGACTCTTAATCTGAGATGGGAGTTAAGACTGTGCTAGTAATTTTGTGGGTTTTTCCCCCCTTCTCTTTCTTTCTTTCTTTATTTCGGCTGTGCTGGGTCTTAGTTGCGGCATGCGGGATCTTTAGTTGTAGCATGCGGCCTCATGCAGACTCTTAGTTGCAGCATGCATGCAGGACCTAGTTCCCTGACCAGGGATCGAACCCAGGCCCCCTGCATTGGGAGGGCGGAGTCTTAACCACTGGACCACTAGGGAAGCTCCTCCCCTTCTCTTTATTATTTTTTAAATTATTTTTTTAAAAATAAATTTATTTATTTATTTTTGGCTATGCTGGGTCTTCGTTGCTGTGCACAGGCTTTCTCTAGTTGCAGCGAGGGGTGGCTATTCTTTGCTGTGGTGCGCGGGCTTCTCATTGCAGTGGCTACTCTTTGTTGCGGAGCATGGGCTCTAGGCATGTGGGCTTCAGTAGTTGTGGCATGTGGGCTCACTAGCTGTGGCTCGCGGGCTCCAGAGCGCAGGCTCAGTAGCTGTGGCACACGGGCTTAGTTGCTCCGAGGCATGTGGGATCTTCCCGGACCAGTGCTCGAACCCGTGTCCCCTGCATTAGCAGGCTGATTCTTAACCACTGCGCCACCAGGGAAGTCCCCTCTCCTTCTCTTTAAATTGAGTCTTATGTTCTGGTATCAGTAAACACAAGCTCATTATAGGACAATTTGTAAAGTAAAGAAACAAATAAAAATTTAAGTAGAATATCATTATGCAAAGACAACCACTGCTAACAATTTTGGTAGATTCCCTTCTAGGATGTTTCGTATGCATTTTATTAATATATGTATATCTGTTTATTCATAAAGACACACAGTTTTGTTATAACTGTGCCACATTATTACAAACTCTTCCAAACTCACTTCATGCACCATCTAACGTGCTATCATATGGACACAATGTGCTATCCCCCTGGTGGTGGATGTTTCGTTGGCTGGGAGGAATTTCTGCCGTTTGGGGGCTCATTTCATTTCAATATAAACATCCTAAAATCACCTACTATGGTAACAATAAAACCTCACCATTCTACCCTATGTGCTCACAACGGTTTCATCCACATGTTTAAAAAAAGATCCTGAGTAAGTTAAAGTCGGAATATTTTTGTTTCTGAACGTAAATCAAGAGGTTTTACTTTATTTTATTTTTAATATACATACTTGTGATAAACAGATGGCCACACAGGGGCCTAGAGAGTGAATGACCACAGACATTAAGCACCTGAAATGTACCATCAGAAAGGAAGTAACACTCTTTTTTTACATCTCCGACTGACATAAGAGGTGGGAGTCTTCGTAAATAGTTTAGTTTCTTTCATCTGCAGATAAACAATTCTCACCTTTATTTTTTCCCCTCTAGCTTTGTTTTTAAAGTCTCTTTAGAGAATCTGTCCTGATGTCAACCTGTATCTGTTAGGACCCTCAGGTGCGAAGGGCCGGGGGGATCACAAGCCGGAACTCAGTGGGAACGTCCACTGTTTGCTCTGGGGCCTTAAACAAAGCCGTCCAGACTCGGGAGAAAAGCTCCCAGGATCCAAACTTTGGCTCTGCCACTTACCAAGAGTTTTGACTTTGGCCAAATGGCTCCCCTGTTCATGCCTTCCCTTTCCTCGGCTGTAACAAGGGGATAGCAATCATTCCCGCCTCATGAGTTGGATATTTGTAAGGCAGGGTGCACAAGGCCTGGTGCATGGCAAGCCTCCTCCGTGCTCCTGTGGTTGTCATAGAGACTGGGCCCTCCCTCAGCGCAGGGCCAAGGACACAGGATCCCCGTCTTTGACTCGCCACACGCCGCAGCACTGTTCCCCAAACACAGCAGCTGGGGATGTGGGCAGGAGTAGGGGTTGCAGCTGAGTGCCACCACACTGCATGCTGGAAGGCAGAGCCCCCTAAAACTCAGATATGGACAGAGAGATGGAACACGGTAGTGTTAATATTCTTCTCTGGCGAGCACGAGAATGGATTCATCCAATCATTCAATAAAAATGTAACAAGCACTAACCATGTCGGTATCCTGGGCTAGGCTCTGGAGCTATAACGCGAGCAAAAGAGACACGGTTCCCTGCCCCCCTGAGCTTACAGTCTGGGGATGAGGGGTGTAGGGGTGCCAATGTAGGCACAGTTATTTATGTTTTAAAAAAGTTACAGTAATTATACTTTTATTGAGGTCATTTTAGTGCCAGGTACTTAACACGTATGAGTTTATTTCATTCTCACAACAGCCTTCTAAGGTAGGTGTTATGTTATTATGATCCTCACTTGGTGGATGTGAAAACAGAGGCACAGAGAGGTTAATTAACTTGCCTAAGATCACACAGGCAGTAGGGACAGAGCCAGCATTTGAACCCAGGCAGTCTGGCTCCAGAACCTATGATCTGAGTACAGCTGCCTTCTGTCTCTGTAGGCACAGTTATGAATCAAATAATCATCCAAACATGCAGCTGAACTTGTGCTGCAAAGGAGCGGTTAGGAGCCTGTGGGCATCCATGATGGTGGCAGTGGCGGTGGGGGTGAGTTTGACTTAGTCAGGGAAGGCTTCCCTGAAGAGGTAAGGCTTGCACTGAGAACTCCAGGATGAGAAGGCATTAATTAGGCAAAGAGGAGAGGGGAGCATTCCAGGCAACAGGGGTAGCATGTGCAAAGGGCCTGTGATGGGGCAGAGCCTGGAGAGTTTGTTGGACAGAAGGTCAGTGTGGCTGCAGCTCAGATGGTGAGGGGCAGAATGGTGAGATGAGCTTAAAGGAATGGTTAGAGACCTGGTCATGCAGCCCTGTGGGCCTGAAAGGAGTTTGTTTCTTACCCTCTGAGCAAATCTAAAATCAATGAAGGGCGTGAACAACAGATCTGCATTTTGAAAAGGCTATAGGGTTGCAGTGTAGAGTTAGGTTGAAGAAGGGCCAGCCCAGTTAAGTATTGCAGTAAGTGATAAGGGTGGCCTGACTGACAGGAGAGCAGTGGACAGATCTGAGAGATAATTGGGAAATGAGCACAGCTTGGATCAAAAGAATTGAAAACAAATGCTGGTATGTGACTGTTCATAGCAGCACTATTCACAAGAGCCAAAAGACAGAACAACTCAAATGTCCATCACCTGATGAACAGATAAACAAAATGTGCTATATCCATACACTGGAACAGTACTGAACTAACCCCCAAAATGAGGAACTAATAACTGCTACCTCATGGATGAACCTCGAAAACATTATACTGAGTGAAAAAAAACAGATACAAAAGGCCACAAATTGTATGATTCCATTCACATGAAATGTCCAGAAGAGGCAAATCCACAGAGACAAAAAGCAGATAGGCGGTCGCCAGGTGCCAGGGGGAGGGAGGGATGTGGAGTGACCGCTTAATAGGTACCGGCTCTCCTCTTTGGATAATGAAAATGTCTTGGACCTAGACAGAGGTGACAGGTGCACAATATTGTGAAGCTACTAAATGCCACTGAATTTTTCACTTTCAAGTGGACTCTTAAAATGATTAATTTTATGGTATGGAATTTTATGTCAATAATTTAAAAAGTGACTTGGGCAATGGACTAGATGTTTAAGATAGAGCAGAGAAACCACTCTTTCATTCAACAAATGCCACGTGCTATTGTAGGTACCGCTGTGAAGTCGGGCTGTCCCTCACGGAGCCCTAGATCAGGTGGGGAGCAGGGAAGCAGGGCCACAGCCCTGGGGAGGCCGCCTCTAGACAGGATTATTCCAGCCTTCTCTCCACATGGTTATATAATGCACCTGGGAGAGACAGGCAGAGGCTGGTAATTCTTGGAATATAGGCTCTCTGAAGCTTAAAAAAGCCAGTTTTAGGGCAAATAAAATAAACCCCGTGTCCAAATTAGACATTAAACTTGTGAGTAATGCTGGAAACTAATTATTCTAAGTGAGAGCAGGTCTGAAAATAGCAAAGCATTTTGGAGGATTTTGTGGCTATTTTAGAAGAGCGTAGGAGAGTTGCAGGCAAAGTGAAGTCCCACAAGTTAGAGCAGAAATGCTGGGATGGCCATGCCATGGCTTGCACCTAACATGCCATTCCATAGATGCTAATGCTTTTACCTCGCTGGAGAAACACGCCAACAATAAAGGTGGAGGACACAGAGTTTCATTTGGTACTCCCTACTGACACGCTGAACCAAAAACTCGACCGGAAATGTCAACCATACATGTTACAACATTTTACTTGTAAAGCAAAAAGGCATCTGCCCCAAGATGATGAGAACATTGCCTAAGACAAACCATGTTGATTTAGCCAACTGTAGTTCTTCCTTTTCTAGAGTCTTCTTCCCCCTTTGACATTTTCAGGTAAACAAGCTCAGAGAATGAGTAAGACGGGTATAGATGGAGGAAAGACGGCCTCTAAACCCCAACAAGCCATCCCACAGTACAACTGATTAGTAAGAGCATTTTTACCTGTGAGCAACAGAAAGGGTAAGGACAGGGAGAGAGAAAGCCGACACAAAAGGGTGGGAAACGATCATGCAGGTACTTAAATCCAAAGAAAATAATGGAGGAGCAGAACAAAGCTGGCAGTTTACATCAGCTCCCCGTCCCTAACCCTCCCACCCGAACACCCACATATTTTTTTAAAACCCCAGAGAGATATTTTCTCGATCCGTAAACACTGAAGACTAGTTCACTCTTAGACTCACTCTAGACAGCAAGGCTCCAGCACTGCCCATACGTGTTTCTGTGAAGAATGCAGAGTTATTTAGGAACTGTCACATTAAACAGAATTAGTACTTATGGACCATTCAGGGAAATTGCTCTGGTTGCCATTTTTCTTATAAAACTCCAGCCTCCAGCTATATTCTAAATGGTGTTTATGCAGCCTGTCGTCCTCAGCAGCAATAATCATAAAGACTTCAAAGCTGTGGGTGAAAGTATTACAGATTCATGACAATTTATTTTGATTTGCATTATGTCAAATCCTAGTCTCTAAAGCCTGCATATTTCCTATTTTATTTCAGGGCAAACCACATAGATTTGATTGTTCTTTTCTATGTGGGCAGCCAGGGATAGAAAGACCTGCAATTTTTCACTCCCAGACACTTTATGGCAGCAGGAATTATAGGTGGTAGTTCATGAAAATAGCATCCTCATTTTGGAGAATGTCCTGAGACCCCCTTGGTTCTCAATTTTTTTGTGCAAATGGGAAGAATGGAAAGCCAAATCCCCAAGCTATCTTTCAGTCAACCTCCCTTCCCATCACATTTTTGGCCAGAGGCAATTAAAAATAGCCAAACTGTCTGATGTTAGTTTTACAGGCTTTTCAGGCTCCTTCCAAATTACTGGGAGTGGGTGGAGTGAAAGCAAACAGGGCAGAGGGGAGTGTCACAAAGATCAAGATGCAACCAGATGGGGACACATGGACGTCATGACAGCGTCCTGCAGGCACAAGGATGACTCCATATTAAAGGGTTGTAACCCCGGTGTCCTCTTTACTAGAACACTTGCCATGAGCCAAGTACCACTGCTGGCTCTTTACACATGCTGTGTGATGTGACCCACACCACGGCTCTGTGAGGGAGGCATTCTCCTTGCTCAAGAAATGAGAGATGTAGGGCTGGAGGGGATAAGATCACCCATAGGGCAAATGGCTGAGCCAGGACCCAAATCCATGTCCGTGTTCCCGTTATAGCACGCAGCTTCCAGCTGAAGCAACTACAAGGAGGTCAGTAATAGGATCAAACTTGCATTTTAGGAGGGTTACTCTGGTAACCATACAAAGGAAGGATTGAAAAGAAAATTACAGAGATCAAGTAGTAATTTTATATGTTTTAACTTTTCTCTCTGCTTCCACATTTTCTAGACATTTCACTTTTCTAGAAAGTCATAGTATAAATACCAATTAATTGGCTTGAACTTTGTCCATGTAGAAGATGTGTAAGCACACACACACGCTTTTTTGTTTTTCATAAATAAAAGGTGATTCGGTGTTGTTACTAAATAAATTAAGCACCAAAAACAACATAAAAAAAGTCCCTCCCACATCCTAACATGAAGGCTAGAAATACTTATTACTTCTTCCCCTCTTGTTCACAAATATAGCCAAGCAAGCTAAGTGCATAACAAGGACGTCTGGGTGATGAGAAACAAAATGAACAATCGATACGCAGCAATTTATTTTCTAAGTAGAGGTTTCAGCCAGATGGAGAGAGGGAGGGAGACAAAGCATGCCTGACAAGAGAAGGTTAGCAATGACGCAAAACTACAGTCTCATGATTTCATAATCAAGGGGGAAAAGGCTAATGCCCCCCACCCCGTCCCCACCCACTCAACCTCAGAGCTGGTGCAAATGTTGGGAATTCAGGCAAAAACCCGGAACTTGTCACCTTCCCTTCCAGGTTCAGCCCTTTGGCTTGTAAATGCTGGGGATCTTGTTTTAGTCCTGGGTACTTCTCATCCCTCTGGATCCCTAGAGCTGGACACAACAGGAAGATGCTCTGTGACACAACAGTGATTCTACAGAGCCATGAAATCTCTTGACTGGCCACTTGTGTAGGAAGCCACTAACTGCTAACTAGGAGGGCAGGTAATTTTACAGTAACTCATATATGGAGAGCTGCTTTGTTTTCCCTGGCTGTCTTCTTCCAACCTAATTAACTCTGCTTGTGAAAATAAGCCTGCACTTCGTGGACAAGGGTTAGGGGCGACAGATATGGCAAGAGAAGGAATGGGGCAGCAGTACAGAGTGTGGTGGGGAAACCAAGTCTAGGATCTAGAAAGGGGTCTTGGATTATGCTCATAAGGGATGTCAGTATACTGTTCTGAATTTCTGCAAAGATAGATCAAAATCTCTAAAAGTGGGTTGGATGCTTTCCCAGAAGTTTGGAGTCTTGTTAAGGCCCAAACTCACCATTTCAGTGCCTCCCAAAGGTTAATAAAAAATACTTTATCAGCTGTAGGAATTACTCATTCTAAGTAGGTAGTTAACAATCTGATAGATCTCTCCACTGAATTAATTCTGGCAAAGCAAGCCTTAATGACCAACTCAATCAGGATAATTTTACCTAATGAGAACATCCAGCATAAATGTTTTTAGCAACTGAGCCAAATAGTTTCACCTGCCTGCCCTTCCGTTTCATTTAAAATTATAAACTAGCCTGAACTTTGCTGAATACAAAGTCATGCTCTCAAGAAATGAGTGAATGAATCATTCACAAAAAGTCTCAGAATTCTCTAAAACAGTAAATTGAAAGTTCTCTCTGTACCAACTCATTGTTAGCATTTCCTGATAAGAGAAGCATTTTAGGGTGGACCAAATAAGACAGGAAATTGCATATACCTCCTGTCATCATGGCTGTGTGAGTGTTTGTATAAGGTGATGGCTACATGCAACAATTTTGGGGGTAATGCAATGAGTTGGGCATATTTTCTTACTGTTCAAAAGCAAAAAAGAGTTAAGAGACTAACAAGGCAGGAGGGAAAAGTGCTTAGGATATACCCGAGGGTAAGCAGAGCCTTTCCAGTGCTGGAAAAAAATCCCAGAGCATGCCGTCTTCCCCTCTTTCAAGCCAAGAAATGGTCTAGAATGGCAGTTTTCAAGCATTTCTGACCATGACTCATAGCAATAAATAAATTTTTATATGTCAATCTGGTATATTCTATCCATTTGTCTGCCTGCCAACTGTGTAGGTATGTCTGTATCCATCTATCCACCCATCCACCTATCCATTCATCCATCCAGCCACCCACTCATCCATCCATCAATCCATCCATATACATATACAATGAAACAAACGATGGTTGTAATTTACTCATTTGATTTCATAACCTATAATTTGAGAATTAAACTCAGATATTTCTTAGTACAAAGTCTTTGGTCTTACTAGAATATCATAATGCTGTCTACTTTTCATTTTTCTCTTTGCCAAAACCAAGTGAAATGTTTTGTTGGACTTTATGTAGATAATGCCTTAGAAGACTCCTCAAACAAATGAAATTGTGTCACTAAATTTGAACCATCTTTGGGACACTGAGTAAGTAAGAGCCACTTTTCAGAAACCCCCAAAATAAAATACGCCTTCAGTAAACGTGGTGTCTAGGAATATAGCCAGCTTTCAAAATTCACTTGTTTCTAATAAGATTAGCAGCTAAATTTTCATCTGAAACAATGAAGGCCAGAAGGCAGTAGAATGACATATTCAAAGTACTGTCAATGAAGAATCATATCCAGAAAAACCATCTTTCAAAAATGAAGATGAAATACATTCCCAGACAAAAAAAAAAAAAAAAAAGGGAGAATTTGTTCCTAGCAGATCTTCCTTATAAGAAATACCAAAGAAAGTTCTTCAGGTTGAAAGCAAGTGACCCCAGACCAACGCAAATCCTCATGAAAAAAATGAAAAGAACCAGTAAAGGTAATTATATAATTATAAAAGACAGTATGAATACATATTTCTTCTCCTTTATTCATATTGTGTGAATATTAATACATGTATACAGTTGTATTGTTGGGTCTACATATAGAAATATAATATAGCTGACCAGCACAAAGGAGCTGGGTAGGAGTAAAGATGAGCTAAAATAAGAAAATGATGCCAAATGGTAAGTGGAATCCACAGGAACATATGAAGAAAATGAGAAATGGTAAATAAGAAGGTTAATGTAGTTAACTCTCTAAAATATACTTGTTCTCCTTCCTTCTCTCATCTTCTTTAAAAGACATAAAAGTATATAAAGTAATGATCATAAGAATATATAGTTGGGTCTGTAGCATAGTTAGATGTAATATGTGTAACAATAGCACAAAAAGGGGGAAGAGGGAATAGAGCTACATAGGAGTAATGTTACTACATCTCATTGGAATTAAGTTAGTATAAATCTGATAAATTAAGATGTACATGGTAAACTCTGGAGCAACCACTAAGAATATAACTCAAAAAGCATAGCAAAAAATATCATTAAGGAAATTAAAATGCTACTTCAGAAAATATTCACTTAGTGTAAAAGAAAGCAGTGAAAGAGAAAAGGAGGAACAAAACAGACATAAGGCATAGAAAACAAAAAGTAAAATGGCAGATGTAAACTCAACTATATCAATAATAACATTAAATGTGAATGGATTAAACAACCCAATCAAAAGGCAGAGACTGTCAAACTGAGTAAAAGACAATATCCAACTACAGGCTGTGTAGAGGAGATAAATTTAAGATTCAAAGATACATGTAGGTTGAAAGTAAAAAGACTGAAAAAGTTACATCATACAAACAGCAATCATAAGGAAGCTGGAATGGCTATACTAATATCACAAAAACAGTCTTCAAAACAAAAACTGTTACTAGAGATGACAAGAGATTTTATAATAATAAAAGGGTCAATCAATCAGAAAGACATAACCATTATAAATATATATGCACCTAATAACAGAGCCCCAAAATACATCAAACAAAAACTGTCAGAATTGAAGGAAGGAACAGACAATTCAACAATAGCTGTGACTTCAATACCCCATTTTCAATAATGGATAGAACTAAACTGATCAACAGGAACTGAAAGACTTAAACAACCACATAAACCAAATAGATCTACAGACATTCACAAAACACTCACCGCAACAACAGCAAAACACACATTCTTCTCAAGTCACATGAAATAGTCTCCAGAATAGACCACATGGTAGACCACAAAATAAGCCTAAATACATTTAAAAGGACTGAAGTCAAGTAAAGTATCTTCTCTGATGACAATGTAATGGAATGAAATTAGAAATCAACAACAAAAAAATTGGTGGGAAATTCATAAATAAATGGAAATTAAACAACACACTTGCAAATAAACAATGGGTCAAAGAAGAAATCACAAGGGAAATCTAAAACAAAAACTGTGAGATGAATGAAAATGAAGATGCAACATACCCAAACTTATGGGAGTCATCTAAAGCAATGCTTAGAGAGAAATTTATAGCTGTAGATTCCTAATAAAGAAGAAAGATCTCAAATCAATAACTTAACCTTCCAGTGTAAGACACTGGAAAAAGCAAGGAGACCCAAAACAACCCAAAAACCAAGGAGAAGGAAAGAAACAATAAAGATTAGAGCAGAAATGAATGAAATAGGGAATAAAAAACAATAGAGAAAAATCAATGAAACTAAAAGTTCTTTGAAAAGCTCAACACAAAAATGAGAAACCTTTAGATAGACTGACCAAGAAAAAAAGAGAGAGAAGACTCATGACATTCCCCAAACCTGCCTGAGCTCTAGCTGCCCACACAGACTGGGGAATGCCATCAGGGGAAAAGCCATATAGATGTGGAACTCACCCAGTGCTAGTTCCTTCTTTTGATGGCTGACATCTCTCCGGTTTTTGGTTTCTCTTAAGTGCCTTCAAATAGTTGTTTGCACTTTACCCAGAGTTTATAGTTGTTATTTGAGGAAAGGTTATTCTGATACAAGCTACTCTGGCATTACCAAGAAGTGGAACCTCCAGATGCCCTCTCAAAGAGGAAAGAGGGTGTCTCAAGGGGAGAGTCAGCACAAGAAAAATATTAACATGAACACATTATGTTTAAATCATAGGTTAGACAAGTTCACAAAACCAGCCCACCATTTATGAGCCACCAGAAGACGCCAGCAAAATTCTCTCTAGTTGATGACAAAATGATTCTTAGCAAAAGATGGAGAGGGGTGATTTTTCAAGGCCCCCTTGACTTTCAAACCTGAATGAAATGATGTTTCTGCTTTTGTTATAGGTCTTGCTTTGGCCTCTGCCTGAGTTTGCAATCCATATGGCTGTTATAAGATTTCTCTTCTTTTCCTCTATAAGTCCAGAATCAATTAGGAGACTAAGAAGTAATGAAGCTTTCAGAGTACGAAGACAAAGTAATGGAACCATCAAGGAGAGTGTCCCCAAGGACAACCATCACAGGTAGAAGACAGCAGTTGATTCAGACTCCCCAAGCGGTACAGCTCACCTAGATAAGACAAGCTCTAGGAATGATTTCTTTCCTTTTCCCACTCCTATTTGTATCTAAATGGGTTCAAAATTTTTTAAAATGTTTTTTAACATAAAATCATTATGGATGCAGTATAAAAACAGAAATAGGTACCCAGAAATTACAAGAAAATGGATAATTGCATATACAAATTTTAAGTTCTATATAAAATTATTTCATAATACTTTTCAATAGAAAGCAAAAAATATTTTCAATAAAAATGCTTTGGGTTAGAAGTTGGCTAGGGTAAGCTATGATTTATTAGATTAACTGGGACAGGGGCTAGGCTCCTAAGGGTTAAGGACAGCTGAGAGGAGATGAAGGTTGGTTGTGTAGGGTGGGAATTTACATTCAAGATAACTATGAGGACATGAAAGAAGAGAAATAGGACAGTAGCGAAGAGGAAAGTAGGACAGTAGGAACATATTTCATATTTCAGGAGACCTAAATACATCTCAAGTTACCAGTGAAGAAAATGATGCTAGAAAGAAAGGGGTGAAGAATGGGATCACAGGTACTCTATGAACCAGATAATCTCCTTAGAATAACCAATATGGGATCAAACCATAAATCATAAAAAGGTAACCAAAGGGATGTTATTTCTATGCCACTGGGATGCAGTCTCATCTAAAATCTGACTGGCCTCTTACCACATGAAGGACCCTCCCCGCAGACCCTGGGCACTATGCCTCCCTGGGAAGGGTGAGCCGTCCCACTCTGAGAAACATTTCCTCACTAGGCTACCATTTTGTAATGAGAGAAGATATTTCAGCATTTCTGGGGTAGAGAAATGAGTCCTACCCACACCAGGGCCCAGAAGTATGACCCTGAGGGCCTCCATGGGGAAACTTCAAGAATATGTAAATTCAATTGCATGTATAGGTTCATAGGTGCATTTTTCCGGATGGGGTCATACAGCTCTCACCTGATACTTCAGAGGTCAGCAGCCAAGCATCACTGATCTAGAACAGGAGTTGGCAAACTTTCGGCAAAGGTCCAAATAATAAATATTCGGGGTTTTGTGGGTTATACTTTTTCTGTCACAACTACTTAACGCTGACATTGTAATGTGACAGCAGCCACAGACAGTGAATAAATGAATGGATGCATCAGCATATTAATAAAACTTGATGTTTAAAAACTAGCTATTGCCAGATTTGCCTGGAGGGCCCATCATCATTTGCCCTGATGTAGAAAGACCCTCCTGTGCAGGACTCCCAGGCACTCAGAGGCCACTTCTGTCTTGGTGCACAGCCCCATCCTCTAGATTCCCTGCCATCCACCTTGTTCCTTCCCCCTGGCTCCTCCAGCCATAGGTGGAGGTCTTACGGGATCTTCAAAAGTTGATTCCAGGAATATTAAATGAATGATAAAGGAAATTTAAAAGGAAAAAAGAATTACCTAATTATGTTTTGTTTTTTTCATATTTCCTTGGATGCTACAAGAACATTAGGTGCCCCCAACCATGACCTGATTTTGTTTTGGTGTTTTGGGGGGCATTGCTTATCCCTATTGTATTTAAATAAGTATTTGTGTACTTGTTAACATTTTCCTCACCAACTATGTGAGCTACATGAGGGTAGGAAAGATAATCATCTTGGTCACAGCTGTATGTGTCTCCCAGCCTAGTACAAAGCCTGACACAAGTACTTAATAAATACTGGTTGAAAGAATGAATACATATATTTTTACATAGTTGTAATTACAGCAGGTACAACTGCTTATCCTCCTTTTTGTAAACATTATATCAAATTTCTACAAGGCTAAATGATTATCATTTTTAATGGCCACATACCAGACCATGGGGCAGACCCACCACAGACTGTTTAAACCCACCTTTCCTACTGAGCAGTGAACTGCCTGCAATGATTCATAATTATAAAGCATGCTGTCAAATGCCTTTTCCACATATTTATGGATCATTCCTTAAATACACTCCTAGGAATCTACCTTGGTCACAGGGTAGGGGCATCTCAAAGGCTAATGAAATACACCACCCCAGAGCTTCAAAAGGACAGTGTCTTGTCACTACCCTCCCCAATGAATGGGGACACTGGTGTTATCACAACTTCAACATTACATATCATTGTTTAAAAACCTTTGCCAATGTAATAGTACATTTAAAATGATCCCTCATTGTTTAATTTGCTGATCTTTGGTAGCTAATAAAGCTAAAAGGAATTAAAAAGTCCTATTTTGGGACTCTACTTTTTGCTCACTTCAAATAAAAGCTTTTCGTAATCAGAGAAAGGTACCAGGAGCCCCTCAATATACATGGTATCTTGTGATGGTTTTAAAAGAATAGGAGAAAATGCATCTTTTTCCCTTTTTGAAAATGAACTGTGAAGCCTGGCCCATAATTCACCAAGATGCTCCATTTTCTGACAGCTGAGGTGCTTGTGGTGTAGCCCAGCCGAGAGCCCTTTCCAGAACGGGGTCAGGGCCCAAGTGTGCAGTTTGCAAAGCGGCGCTGGTGAGCGGCTGGCTGTGGGGGCCCCTGCGGGCCTCAGCCAGACTCCACACAGCCAACAGGGGGAGCCTGAGCTCCAGAGGGGCCCCCATTTCTGCTCACTAGCCCTTCAAGGAAGGTAGCAAGCTGCCTGCTGGAAGGGATTTAGCCAGGAACATGACTACAATGAGTTTAATCATGATTAGACACGGATCTGGCTCAATCCACTTAAAAAAAAAAATCTAACAGATACATGAATACTGACCACTCAAGATGGCATTCAAATTAAGCTCTATGTGAAGGACTAGGCCTGGGAGAAAAATAAACCCAGGGAGCTGAAGAATCGCCTTCTGATATTTTAAAATCAAAACAGAGTACTGTTTTGTAAAAGGTGTATTTTATGTTAAGATTCCTGAAGCAATTCATTTTGACACAGAGCCTACGAAGGGCGAGTCTGCTGCGTGTTCTCTACCCTCCTGCACGTTTCTCATCACCTTCCTTCCCAGGCCCCCGGACCCTCTGCCGCCCTCACACCTCTGAGAGGTCCTCTGCTCTCAGATGCTCCCCGACAGTGTCCACATCCCGAGCCCTGAACCTCTGACTGACCTCCTCCTCTAACCCCCAGCCCACGTTCTCTGTCTCCCCTGCTGGGCCAAGGGGAGCTCCTGGAGACAAACACCACAAGCCTGTGTCTGTTTCGCCACAAGGATTAGAAGACCTGGGTTTCAGTTCTCCATCACCTGGGCCAGGGACCAACACTCTGCATCTGCTCCCAGCCCTGAAATGTGCAGCGACAGAAGCACCAGCAAAGTCTGCTGAAGCTGACGCCCAGGATAAACGAGACCATGGAAGACAGGCAGCAGCTGTACTGAAGGCAGCCCTGGAACGGAGCTGAGTCCACCAGGGTTGATGGTAGATTACCAACACAACTGTTATGGGCCCTGGACGAGGAGGACACTTCAACACCTCTGGTCTCTGTGTCCTGTCTGCAAAATGACAAATGACAGGGTTGGATTCCCTGAGCTCTGACATTCTGGTATTCCACATATGCCATTCAAATGTACTTTTTTTTTTTTTATAATTTTATTTATTTATTTTCTGCTGCATTGGGTCTTCGTTGCTGCGCACGGGCTTTCTCTAGTTGCAGCGAGCGGGGGCTACTCTTCGTTGCGGCGTGTGGTCTTCTCATTGCGGTGGCTTCCCTTGTTGCGGAGCACAGGCTCTAGGCACGCAGGCTTCAGTAGTTGTGGCACACGGGCTCAGTAGTTGTGGCTCGCGGGCTCTAGAGCGCAGGTTAAGTAGTTGTGGCGCACGGGCTTAGTTGCTCCGCGGCATGTGGGATCTTCCCAGACCAGGGATCAAACCCGTGTCCCCCGCATTGGCAGGCGATTTCTTAACCACTGCGCCACCAGGGAAGCCCCAAATGTATTTTTGTAACTTTATCTCCCTTGGTATATAGTGCAATTTAGGACAGCACAAGCACTCAATTGTTGCACAAACTAAATTAACATAAAGTCCAAATCACAGTGAAAAACACTCCAAAAGTGTGTAATAACAGAGCTAGAGCTTATGTATGTGCATGTGTGTATGTTTAGAACATACCACCACCAGTTACAGATACAAGCACTTGGCATCCTTAGGTTATTCATGCACTTCTATGTGACAATTATTTACCTCCTATTTCCTTCTGAAAATCCTCAGGAAGCTACTAACTTCTAATTCCAATGTTGCCCACCACTAGGGTTCAGCTGGAAGAGTCCCTGACTAGCCACTGTGTGCAAATGTCAAGTTCAATTTTTCTAGTCTCAGGCTCGCTGGTGAAATGTACATGCTTTATCTCACGTGAAAACACCAAGAGGTCTTAGGGATCATCTGCTCCAGCTGTAGGAAAACTAGACTAAGAGTGGGACTTCAAAGCTGAGATTCTAGGAGAAATATCTAGCAGCAGCAGGCATGAAGACCTGCAGGCATTTTGTCCTAGACAATTTTGCAAATGGGGTGTGGGCGGAGGTAGGGGTAGGACGGGCGATGGCCATGAGCTGGGCGTCCTGAGCCTCTAGGAGGCCCGGCTCACACAGGCAGCTCTTCAGCCAGGCTTGGGTCTCGGGTGGGGTCAGTCGGTGCTCTGCCCTCTGGCCCTTCCAGGGAGAGGGTGACCTCCAGCTGGAGGGAACGGCCAAACTATTGTTTGCAGCTTTGCAGGAAGCTGTTTGAAAGGGTCATTGAAAAATGATCTTACTAAATCAAGCTGTAGCAATATTTTTATTTCCTTTCATGCAATGCCGTGTTTAAAGGCATTAGATGGGGTCTGTTTATAAAGCCTGGGAAACAAGCCTATGTGACTTAAGTTCAGAAAAACAAAAGCGTCCTGCTCTTAAAGCACAGAGAACAGAGAGAGTAGGATGGCATGCATCTGTCTCAGAGCAAGCCTTTGCTCTTGTTGTCTAATGGATATCTGATCAAAAAATCACATCAAGGGCTTCCCTGGTGGCGCAGTGGTTGAGAATCTGCCTGCCAATGCAGGGGACACGGGTTCGAGCCCTGGTCTGGGAAGATCCCACATGCCGCGGAGCAACTAAGCCCGTGCGCCACAACTACTGAACCTGCGCGTCTGGAGCCTGTGCTCCGCAACAAGAGAGGCCGCGATAGTGAGAGGCCCGTGCACCGCGATGAAGAGTGGCCCCCACTTGCCACAACTAGAGAAAGCCCTCGCACAGAAACGAAGACCCAACACAGCCATAAATAAATAAATAAATAAAATTAAAAAAAAAAAAAAAAGCACATCAAATCCAAAACACTTTTTCAAGGAAATGTCACATATCCTGACATTTATGCATAATAAGCCATCTTCTCAAGGTTCTAACAGATTTTTAGAAAAAGAAGCAATTATTAATTGTATGGTTTATAACATTTTTTTAATAAATGACAAATCACTGTCACTTGTCTGGGAAATGGCTTTATGTGGTGTTGGTGGAGGAGAGAAATTCAGACTTGACCTCCTAGGTGTCCCCAGTCTCCACCCCAATCAATGACACCTGAATTAAAACAAAGAGCATTTGAAGAGGTAAAAACTGGGACTCTACTGATCTATGTATGGGGTTCACCATTCTCCTGACCCTGCAGGTGAAACACAGAAGCCCCCAAACCAGTAAGGATCACTGGAGCAAAGAGCAGAGAAAAATTTAGAAACCAGAGCATGAAAAGGAGAATCTTCCCCTCTTCACAGTGTGATCAAGGATCAATTGTGAAACCCAAGACTTTTTAGAGACTTTTACAGGAAGGCACCACAGAAGGAATAGAAAGCAGTTTTATGGGTAACGAAAGGGGCCCAGGCCTCCGAGGAAGGCCCTCTGCCAGGTCCAACAGCCAAACAGAGGCGAGGTTGGGAGGGGACCCTGGCTCTTCTACAACAGACTCTGTGCACTGCAGAAACCCAGAAAGCCTTGGCACTTCCAAAAATGGACAGGCTCTCTACCTAAAGCCAAGGAAAGCACAAGTCAGGCAAATGGCTGGTAATTTTTAACTAAAACGCTAAGATCATAATAACAATGTCTAATATTAGGGAGAAAAAGCACTAAAAGTCTTATTGTCTAGGAGACTCCAAAACACTGCTGCTGCTTTTTAGCCTTTTATATTATGTTTTACATAATTTAAATATTTTACTGGTCAGGTTTAACCTGCAAGTAGCTGTGAGGGAAATGACCCCTTCAGAATAGCTTCCCTCTTATAAGAGAAAGACCATCTGTCTAGAAGTGACCAGTCCTACCATGGTGGGACCTCAGGAGTTCAGTAATTGCAAAACCCGAAAGCACGTTGCCATTTGAAGCCCAGCTGCAAAGACAGTTAAAGAGGTGTGAGGTTTGCAGGATGTGTGTTTAACTGAGGTCATTCTTGCTGGCTCTACCTATTAGATTAAATGAGACTATTTTCTTAATGAAAGGAAGAAGCAGGCAAACTAAAGATAAAATCCGGGTTCTTACCAAATATCATACGGTATCACTTATATGTGGAATCTAAAAAATGATACAAATAAACTTATTTATAAAACAGAAACAGGGCTTCCCTGGTGGCACAGTGGTTAAGAATCTGCCTGCCAACGCAGGGGACATGGGTTCCAGCCCTGGTCTGGGAAGATCCCACATGCCGCGGAGCAACTAAGCCCGTGAGCCACAACTACTGAGCCTGCGCGTCTGGAGCCTGTGCTCCGCAACGGGAGAGGCCGCAACAGTGAGAGGCCCGCGCACCGCGACGAAGAGTGGCCCCCACTCGCCGCAACTGGAGAAAGCCCTCGCACAGAAACGAAGACCCAACACAGTCAAAAATAAATAAATTAATTAATAAAAAACAACAACAACAACAAAAAAAACAGAAACAGACTCACAGACATATGGTTACCAAAGTGGAAGAGTGGGATGGATAAATTAGGAGTTTGGGATTAACAGATACACACTACTATATATAAAATAGATAATCAACAAGGACCTACTGTATAGCACAGGGAACTATATTCAATATCTTGTATAACCTATAATGGAAAAGTCTGAAAAAGAATAGGTATATATATATATGAATAACTGAATCATTTTGCTGTACACCTGAAAGTAACACAACACTGTAAGTCAACTATACTTCAATTAGAAAAAAAAAAAAGAATGGAAAAAACCAAGAAAACAAAAAAACTGGGTTCTTACAAATAGACTTATGGTGTTTACTTCATTTTTGGTGTGAAAAAAAGGAGCTCGATTGGCCACAAAAGCAAAAAGCTGACACCTCAGAGGTTCTCTGTGAAGATGGACCAGTGATGGTGATAGTAAGTGTTACTCCTCAGGAGAACTTCTTGGACTTTGGTGCACAAGAATCACCTGGGGTCTTGTGAGAATGCAAACTGAATCAGGAGGTCTGGGTAGGGCCTGAGATTCTGCGTTTCTAACAAGCTTACGATGCTACTGGTCTGCAGACCACACTTTGAGTAGCAAAGCTCTACGGTCTACAAAGATCTTTCCTTGTGGTTCTTTAACTGGTCAGGGTGGATGAGAATTGAGGAGTAAAACAATTACCTGTAGTGAACACTGAGAAGAGAATTGGTTTTGGAGGAGTAACTTTTTAAAAGTTTCAAAAACATACAAAGAATCTTCATATATAATAACCTGGACTTAGTATGTTTTCATGGTTGGATTAAAGAATTACAATGAGTAATTAAGAATTAATATGAATGGAGTGCTTTGGCATTTAGAAAGCCCATCCACTGCACCGACTCATTTGGTTCTCATGTCACCTCTCTGAGGTCAGGCAGGCAGCCCCACCCTTGTTCTACCTGTGTTACCAATGAGGCTGGAGGGACGTTAAATTCAGAGCCAGAGCTCAGACACCTCCCCCCCGCCCCCCCCCACCCCCGCTTGGTGCTTAAGACTTTATTTGCTTTAGTGCCAACCAGCAGATGGACCACTAATCCAAAATTTTAAATTCTATATGTAAGATAATATTGTCTGGGTGCTTATCTCTCTAACCATTTTCTTCTACATTAACCTTATAGATTCGAATTAACGCCCACAGCCACATACTGGGGAAGAGTCCTGAGCCACCCAGGGGAGCAGCTTGGTATGAGTTGGGAGGCCCATGGGGTGGCACTTGGGCCTCCTCGGCACCTGCCCAGCCTGCTTTTTGGAGCCCACCACACAGAACTTGAACCCATAACTGGCAAAGGATCCCCAGCTGAATACTTAACTTAAACGTAGAAAACCGAGACACACTGGATAGCTCCTTCCAGGGCTTAGGTGGGAGGGAGTTTCCCAATCCTCAGAAGTAGTCCCCACAGGGGCTCAAACTCATGAACTAGCCTATTAAACAGAAAAAGCATTGGGTTTGGAAATGAAACTACGGGGCTCAAATCCTTACTCTGCCGCTTAGGTAATTTTCCTCTGGCAAGTTCCCTAACCTCACTGCCTCAATTCTACCATCCATAAGCCCAGATAAGAACACACACAAGCAGAGATGGAGGGAAGCACAGCATCTGGCATGTGGGCGGCGTCCAGTGTGCGGTATTTCCAGGCACAGAAAGCCTGCCCCAGAGCTTGGCCCACAGCAGGGCGAGCCTCTGCTTTCACTCAACTCTGAAAGAGCCAAGCAAGGAAGAGTTTGCAAGTGTTAACGGCCTATGAGCAATGTGGGGCGTTTTGATTAAAATTTTGCAAGGTTCACTGACTGTTAAGAACACAAAATAACAGACCAACTCTGCTATAAGTGCTGTCTCTGGTGACAGGGAGTTGAGTTTTTCCTGTGTGTGGCACTATGCTCTAAGTTTGTAAATCTGGGGTAAGAGGAACAAAATATTTACCTTTTCCAGGGCCTCTCTGTCAAGTAGTTCTTGCACAGCTAGCAGCTTGATGCTGTAAGAAAAAATTAAAACCACACTTGAAAACAAAACATTTTATATCACCAAACATCAGACAAGTCACAGGAACAAAAGTCTGAAATTTTAGCCTGCATTTCTGCATCACCTCCCACCTCAAGGTAACCTTTGGTTTGAACTGAAATGACCATTTCAGAACTATTAAAAATGTTTCTAAGTTGTAAAAGTGATTTTACCATGTGATCCAGCAATTCTACTTCTGGGCATATACCCAGAAGAGTTGAAAACAGGGACTCAGATATTTGCACACCCATGTTCATGGCAGCATTGTTCACAACAGCCAAAAGGTGAAAACAACTTAAATGTCCATCAATGGATGAATGGATAAAAAAAATATGGTACACATTTTATATATGATGAAATATTATTCAGCCTTAAAAAGAAGGACCTTCTGGCACATGCTACGACACAGAGGAACCTTGAAGGCATTATGCTAAATGAAATAAGCCAGACACAGAAGGACAAATATTATATGACTCCACTTATATGAAGTCCCTAGACTAGTCAAACCCAAAGAGATAGAGAGTAGAATAGTGGTTGTCAGGGGCTGTGGGAGGGAGGAATGGGGAGTTATTATTTAACGGGTACAGAGTTTCTGTTTGGGAAAATATTCTGTAGATGGTGGTGATGGTGGCACAACAGTGTGAATGTACTTAATGTCACTGAATTGTATACTTACTAATGGTTGAAATAGTAAATTTTATGTTACGTACATTTCACCACAAAAATTTCTAAAAGTAATTGATAGTTGCTTATGTAAGCAACCTGAATAAATTCAGAGGAATGTAAAAAAGAAAATAGTTGCCCATGTTCATCATTAATCTTCCCTTGATGTCCCTTTGATGAGAACAAACAAATAGCTAAAATCACTCCTTATGAAGAGGGCCTGCTCAGCTGCTCATTTGTTACCGTACATGGATTGAGCCCTACTGTGTGCAGGTAGTCGAGGGCACCTGATGACTATGACCTGCTCCCTGCCCACGAGGAGCTCACAGCCTCTCGGAGGCCACAGTCAGAGCAGAAGAGGACCAGTAGGGTGCCGAGTGGACTGTCTGGGGCACAGAGGGGAGCCCAGCCCGGCCAAGGTCAGAGGTGGCTTCCTGCAGGAGGGACCGGGTTAGCCTTGCCAGGGGAAGGGGCTGGGGAGAAAAGTGACCCGCAGGGAGACAGCAGGGGCAAAGGCACCAAGGGGAGAGAAAGGGCTCGAGTGTACACAACTCATCAGTTTCCAGTTTAGGGGCCAGAGTTCAGACTGCAGCCAGCAGCTGAAGTGAGGGAATTCAGACGTGGGAGCAGGTTTTACAGGGGAGGTATTTTCCCTTTTGTGACAAGTTGCTTTTGAAGTGTTTGTGGACGCAGTGAGCAGGCGGCCAAGGCTGGACAGGCCAGCGTGCAGGAGGAAGCGGGAGCTCAGCGAGACTGTTTAGGGGGTGGGTCAGCTGTCGATGGTGTCATCATGCTCCTTCCCCACCCAGCTAATCTGCCTGTGGTCACTGGTCACTGCGTCCCCACCAACCTGCACAGGTTCTCTGGAGCAGAAATGGGCCCCACCTGTACCACACACCTCCATCAAAAGGGGTTATGCCCATGATAAGGTTCACCTCCATCTACAGAATTCTTCATAATCTCTCTGCACAACTAAGCAAGCACTGTCCAACCAAATGCAAAGGTTTACTTTAAAGCAACTTCGGCAAGGGCAATAAAGGTTTTCAAGGCCTACAAGAAACCACCACCACTACCAACAACAATTTAGCAGGCGTCAGGGCTAACGGACAGGACCCTGGGCATTCCCTCTGCTCCAGTCACTGACTTTCCTTTGTCTCTTGGACGGGTTTGCTTTTGTTGTTGCTCTGGCTTGGAACAGTCTTCCCCAAGATGTTGACAACACCGACTGCATCCCATTGCATCATTTCAGTCTAAGTGCAAATGCTGTCTCTTCCAAGCAGCATCCCATGTCACCAGGTTCGTTTTTGTTTTGTTTTTTTTTTTTCAGTGCACTTACTGGTACCTTAAAACATTTGTTAGGGTGCTTTTGTCTGTCTCCTCGCAACCAGCACTGGAAGCTCTTTGACGCTGGGAGCTCAAGGGTCTTCTCACTACATCTGCAGTGTCTATAACTGACAGAGGAAGGACAGTCAGGAATATTTACTGGCCGCCAGGCAGGGCCCAGGGGCTTAGAGGCCAAGTCGCTATCAGTGTGGACAGCTAAAATCACTGGCCAAGCCTCAGTTTCTCCACCTGAAAAGGAAGGCCTCCAATGAGATGACTGTGTGTGTTTTCCCCAGGGTGAACGGTGCTACGTGCATTTGTAGAAATGTCTGCCAGGATGTGTCTGGTGGCAGGTCAAAGCTACTGGCTACTTCTCAGTGCACTCCGATTCCCAATGCACACCTCTAGATTCCAGGTTATCAATTTGGACAGCAAGTTATAGGCTAAGGAGACTCCAGTTGTAGACCAAGTTTCAGAAGCTTAAACTACTTCTGAAATAACCACTGGAAAATATTTTACTGGAGGAATTTTTTAAATAGTCTCTCATTCCTGCCCTTCTCTACGGTCATGAAGTCCAGTTTAGGATCAGGTATCAGATATCGACAGGTTAGAGAAAAGGTTTAAACACTGTTAATACACTCAACTCTCTTCTTCTCCCTATTCACAAAGATACTACATTCAGACCACTGTAGAACATGATCTGAAAACTGACAGTTTGAGGCTTTGAATGAAGACGAAATTAAAACAACTTCAGTTGACTCTTCTTAGTCAAAACCTGAAGGATGTTAGTCCCTGCTCTCACCAGTTTACTTTCCTCTTGAACGGGAATGGCAAATACTTGGCATATATACTCTCCAACCCTCTTCACCTCTTTCCACGGAACTCACCCCCTTTTAACTTAGATACAGCTTCAGAATCTTTCTGAACTCTCCAGTGAACCACAACCGATCTACTGAAGTTGATATGTGAGATTAAACCAATTTAACTTCTGCTCTAAAACCAATACCAAATAGGATTCATGTATTGGGTAGGGGCAGAAAAAAAACAGAAACTTTTTCACACTACTAAAACCCAGCAACACAAAGGAGAAAAGATGGAAAAGATGGAGAAAAGAGGATAGGACACTCAAATCTAGATGGTTTGAGTTTCAAAATGGAAACAATACATGTTAATCAGAAGTTACTGCAACAGCTGCTCATAACATTGGATTTCTTCCGGAAGTTGTGTTTTTTTCCTCCTTAGAGCTATAATCTTTAAGAGTATTCGAGATGTTTCCTGTTATATAACTATCCTACTGTCAGTTCTTACCTTATTGGAAACTCTTCAAGTCTGGAGTATTTATTTCAGTACGGATGGTATCAGATTCTTCTAGCGCATCAGATACTCCCTGGGAGGAAATTTCACACACACGAAGACGCAATGAGCCCATTTACCAAATCCTCCATTCGACACCTCTAACTTCTTACCCTGGAAGGGAATCTCATCTCTCAGTTTCGACTTTGCTCCCCCTTCCCTCCCTTCCTTTCTCCATTTCTCCCTCCTTCCTTCCCTCTTTCTGTCCTTTTGCTAATTCCACAAATATATACTGGCACCAG
Source organism: Eubalaena glacialis (assembly GCF_028564815.1). Classification (NCBI taxonomy): domain Eukaryota; kingdom Metazoa; phylum Chordata; class Mammalia; order Artiodactyla; family Balaenidae; genus Eubalaena; species Eubalaena glacialis. The sequence continues at coordinate 86,696,194 of NC_083723.1, read as the reverse complement.
GCACCAGGAAAACAAAGATGAATGCAATATGGTCCCTGCCCTCAAAGGGCTCACAGGGGCTAGGATGCTGCTAGGGCACAAGCCCAGGGAGGTATGTCTCTCTGAGACTCTCCTGGGTTCCAACGTGGACCAGCAGAGCTGAGCTAAACAGGGCATGTCTCTTGGGTGGCCTGGTGCTTGGTCAGCATCCTCTGAAAACAGCAGGGCTCCCATCAGATGGGAGCTGCAATTTCTTTTTCGCACTTGACTTTGAGAAGAGAGGCAAATCACACAAAAGCAGCTGACAGCCGTGATTTATTTAGAAAAATGGCCATTTCAAGGCCAAGTTCTGAAGTCAAGATGGGCAACACTTAGAACGACCTAGAATGCATGCAATTAATGTTTGCTAAGTAAGCTACAAGGAGGTGAGGCACTTGAGGGCAGAAGTCTTATTCAGCTGGATAGTGGCTGGCACAGTGAGGTCTGTAACGGGATTTGAAGTGGTGATGGGGAAGGTGCCAGGCAGACACTGACAGCAGGGAAGAAAAGCAGCAAAGTTAAAGAGACAGAAGACGGAGGGCACCCCTGCAGCCTGGGGGTGGCTTAGAGCTGCAGACTGAATGATCCTCAGTGACCCCTGAAAAGACGGATAAAACGTAACTCTCTGGGTGTAGCAAAAGCACTTAAAGGGTAAACTCCCAACTACACAGAAACTCACGCTTCCAGAACAGCTTATGAGCTACAGGGCACCAGAATCAAGAATTCACTCTCGCTCCCTTTCTCTGAGGATTCTGGCACTTTGAGTTTCCACTGCATTTATTATGGTACAGTGCATGAGATACAGCAGATTTCAATAAATGCAGAAAGGGTGCAATACAATGGAGCCACGCATTCACTGCACAGATAAGATATTTAAGGGATATGTATTATGTACCAGGCACCATTGGATGCTGAGGATACAATGATGTATAACAATACAATGATACAACGCAGCCTCTGCCTTCAAACTTCTGAGTGTAAGGGAGGAACCAGGTAAGTAATACATCAGCCACGTGAGGAGCGCTCTCTAGAGGCAAACGCGGGGTGCTTTGAGGCCCTTTGCAAGAGCATAATAAAGCTAGGAGGCTTCCTGGGAAGTGACTGCTAAGCTGACACCTACGGGCTTACAAGGCAGAGAGGTGGGGTGGCAGGAATAGCATGAGCAAAGAAACGAGGTGGGAGGTCAGGCACGGCCCCCGCAGGGACTGCACACTGACCAGGGAACACAGGGTGCCTGGGGCGTGGTGCAGGTGCTGAAAGATTATTCTGCAGAAGCAAGCAGGGCCAGGCCTCTTAGAGGGTTTGTTAAGCCATATTAAGGAGTTTGGCCTGTACTTTGGGGGCAAGGAGTGGCCACCGATGATTTAGGGCTGTGGTGTGGTAGAGGGCCCGGGACACAGAAGATACCCAGTAAAGGTATAAAAATGGCTCTGATGTGGAGAAGGGATGGGGGTGGGGAGGCATGGGGGACAAGACTGGAGGCAGCAAGACCTGAGATGGGTCCCGGGAAGAGATGATGGAGGCTGGTGCAGGGAAAAGGCACTGAGCTAATTCCAAACAGATCAGGAGCTGGCAGGACCTGATGAAGAAACAGATATGGGGGATGTGAGGGAAATATCCTCGCAGCTCCCGGCCTGTGAAACTGGGGGCTGAAGGGACCATCTACTTGGGTTGCTGATGGAGAGTTATGTCTTGGACACACTGACTTTGGGGCCTGTGGGATCTCTCAGTGGGGTGTGAACAGCAGCTGGCTGTCCCTCAGCAAGTTCTGGGCTCTGGGTGTGGACACCAGGAGCACAAGGACGGTGCTCCTGACGTCCACATCCAGAGCCCAGGAGACTGTGCAGAGGAACAGAAGACCAAGGGCCATTGCCACTTAAGAGGCAGGCAGAGGACTTCCCTGGTGGCGCAGTGGTTAAGAATCTGCCTGCCAGTACAGGGGACACAGGTTCGAGCCCTGGTCTGGGAAGATCCCACATGCCGCGGAGCAACGAAGCCCGTGCGCCACAACTACCGAGCCTGCACTCTAGAGCCCGTGAGCCACAACTACTGAGCCCACGTGCCACAACTACTGAAACCCATGCACCTAGAGCCCATGCTCCTCAACAAGAGAAGCCACTGCAATGAGAAGCCCGCACACCACAACGAAGAGTAGCCCCCGCTCGCCGCAACTAGAGAAAGCCCGCGCACAGCAACGAAGACCCAAGGCAGCCAAAAATAAATAAATTTATTAAAAAAAAAAAAAGATTTACTCTCTAAAGAGGCAGGCAGAGGAACAGGGCCTGTCAGGGAAACAGAGAAGGAACCGCCAGGAAAGTGGAGGGAAAACCCAGAGCACGTGGCCCAGGAGCCACGGGGAGAGGGTGATGCAAGAAGTTGGGCGGGGGCAGGGGGGCAATGGCTCTGATTCTGAGGAACGCCAGGGAAGTTGGGGCTGGTGTTCTGGGAGAGAGAAGTTTCAGGAAGTGGTGGAGAGAAGCCAGGTTTCAGTGGGTGAGGAGCGGACGGATGAGAGGCGGAGAAGGGGAAATAATGAGATTAAACTCGAGGCAGAAGAGGTAGGGTGGCAAGTCCCCCAGCACGATGCCCAGGGGCAGAAGGCAAAGCCGAGAGGTCCTCATCTTATCAAGTGCATGGAATTATTAAAGTGCAGACAACAACCCCTCTCAAGGCTTCTTCCCTCCTCTTCCTCCTTCTCTCTCGCTCCCACCACCCCTCCCCCTCCCCTCCCCTCCCCTCCCCCTCCCCTCCCCTCCCCTCCCCCCTCCCCTCCCCTCCCCCTCCCCTCCCCTCCCCCTCCCCTCCCCTCCCCCTTCCCAAACGGTATCATCAGAGGATCCAGCTTTTCTCCAAGAGCATAATCACCATTTGCAATGATTTGGGGAAAAGTAAAGGTCAAGAAAGTCCTAAACGATGCTGGGGTGATTTTGTTTTGTAATACAATATTTCCACAACCTCTTCTGAAGGATAAAAGGGGAAGGAGTGTGAAATTCTTGGGGACACAAGCTCTGTGCCCAGTGCATCAGCCCAAACTGTCCCCAGGCCTGGCAGCCAGGCCAGTGAAGGGAGCAGGGTTTCCACATGCACCTTCAGCAGGAGACTAGAGTCAGCGACAACAGGATAAAACTGGGGGAGTGAGGCAGCCTTCCAACAAGGGAGAGGGCGGCCAAGAGGAGAGAATGGAGAGAAGGTAGAATTGAAGGCGGGTCCAGTGGCCATCAGCAATGGCCACCCTCTACTCACGTGCCCCTGGGTGGGGGGACTTATGAAATTTCACAAAATTCAAATTCAGCAACCGTGTCAATCCAGTTGTCTGAACACGTCTCTTTCTCAAGGAAGGCTCCACATTACCTTCCCCTGAGCAAAGTAAGGAAGACTTCTCTCTTTGATCACCAAATTTTAGAAGATGCCATGGGTGTTAGGTTCAGACCCATTTCCCCTAATGCTTTATTGTCTTCCACCACTGGCTCAGGGTTGGGAAAACATAGCGGGGCATCAGACTCTGGATGCAGGTGGGCGCACACCTGGGAAGAAAGGACCGGCTCCCAGGGAAGGCAGGGTTCTTCTCACATGCGTCCTCTACAGCATTTCATCCCATCACTGCCAAACATGCTTGCATCTCATTGTTCCTCTCCAAAGCCAAGTGCTGAATTATTACATTAGCACCAGAACAGTCTACATAGAATTTAGCTTGGGTAACTCTTCTTGGCAGGTTTGCAAGAACTAGTCTGCAAAACAGTGGGCAGGAAACTCCTCTGATGACAGTCCCGTGGTTTTTGTTCTACTCAGGTTTTCAACTGCTTGAATCAATTACAGTAATTTCCATTTCTTAGAAATTTCTTAGAAGATTGTCCAATCCATTCAGATTTTCTAATTTTGAGCACAGAATTGTACTAGTAATCGTTTTTAACTTAAAAACAACTTCTGCTTCTGTGGTCGTGCTCCCTTCCTCATTAATGTGTATAGGTATTTTTTCTCATTTAAAAAATTAGATTTGTGAGCAATCAGTCTACTTTGTTGGTCTTCTGAGAAAATCAGCACCAGGATTTATCAAGCCTACCATTTTTTTCTAATTAATTAAGGTCAACATTTATCTTCATTAATTCCTTTCTCCAACTTCCCATTGTTTTCGTTAGTCTCTCTGCTTGCCTTCTTAAGTTGCATATTCATTTCTTTAAATGATTTCTTATATATAAAGCCATGAATTTTTCTCTAGGTAAGTATTTGTCCTTGTTTCAAATTTCCTTATTTAGCCTTCTTGTTACTTTCCATCTAGTCTGCAGTTGCAGATTTGGTCTCTTACTGGACTCCACAGTATTTGGATTGTGCTTTTCTCTAAGTATTTGGGTTTTAAATTTTATAATTTTGCATTTTCTATAATTCTAAGTCCACTGTGATTACAGAAAGTACCCTGTACCTTTCCTGCTTTTAAAAATCTATTCAGGGGCTTCCCTGGTGGCACAGTGGTTGAGAGTCCACCTGCCAATGCAGGGGACATGGGTTCGAGCCCTGGTCCGGGAAGATCCCACATGCTGCAGAGCAACTAAGCCCGGGCGCCACAACTACTAAGCCTGTGCTCTACAGCCTGCGAGCCACAACTACTGAAGCCCATGTGCCACAACTACTGAACCCTGCGCGCCTAGAGCCCGTGCTCCGCAACAAGAGAAGCCACTGCAATGAGAAGCCCGCGCACCGCAACGAAGAGTAGCCCCCACTCGCCACACCTAGAGAAAGCCTGTGCACAGCAGCGAAGACCCAACACAGCCAAAAAAAACCAAACAAACTATTGATACATTTTTTTGGTCTACTTTATGATGAGTTTTCCTTTTCTATTGCCCAGTGTTTGGGTAGTTCCAGAACTTGTTTTTGGATCTCCCAGTGTTTACCTGTAAGTTTTTCATATTAGGGGATAGGGAAGAGCTCTGGAGTCGGTCGGCCTGGGGTTCAAGCTGTACCACCTACTGGTGCAGGATCTTAAGGAACCTTAAGAACAGTGGGTGGGAGGGAAAGGATCTGGCATCTACACCTGGGGCCTTGAGTAGAGATGATGAAGGTAAAGTTTTTAGCATGTTGGTTAGCTCAGAGTAAACCTCCAAAAATGGCAGATATTGGTACCAATACTATTCAGAGTCTTTCTTTAGCCATTAACACTTCTCTGAAGATTAGAATAATAAAGGAAATAACTTTTTTGTTACCAACACTATTTCGGACAAGCAACGTAACAAACCTTTACCTCCTCTTCCCTTTTTGATCTCTGTTAACAACACTCCAGGGTGTAGACCCAGAACACAGGCATACAGTTGTCTTTCCATTCTATAGCTTATTTTAAGAACAATTTCTGACATTTGTATTTGTTTGATCACCAGACTTATAATAATAATAATTTAAACTGCTCTCTAGGTTTACTGATTACAGCGCCTACGCTACCTATTCTTGAGCTCTATTCTGCTTTACCACTTAGGCTTCTGCAACATATCTTTACATTTTAAAGAAAGGAACGTGCTTATTTTCCCAAGCCCTTGCATGTCTGAGAATGTCCTTCTGATGGGCTTCATACACAGAAGACATCTCAGTCAAGTATAAAGTAGTTGGGTTACAACATAATCCTCAAAACTTTATAGATGGTTTGCAAACTTACTTGATAATCAAAAGAACTTTTAATGTTTCAGATTCCCAACCCAGATAGGCATGAATATATCTGAACTTAAAAACAAACAAACAAACAAAAACTCCCTTGTGGCCTAATCTGACAGGTTCAGTAGACACAGACTCTTTGTTATAGAGAACAGATCTAAAGTCAGCTTGATTTTTATTATTCTTTTCTCTGTTTGGGCACTTGTGAAATGTTTTTTTTTCTCCCCTTTATCCTTGTTATTCTGTATTTTCCCCCGGGTATGCCCCGATGTGGGCCTCTTTCCCCTGAGTTTGTTTAGAATATGGTTAGTGAGCTCTTTACATTTATACACAGTCTCTTGTCAGCTCAGGGAAGTATCTGATGCCTGGGCACTGATCCCAATAATCACCAACACCGATAAGCTGAATGCGGGCTGTCAGTTCCGTCTTCCACATCTAAACTTTGTCTCTTGTTCTCTTTCTTGTATTTTCCAGAATAGTTTCTCAAGTTTCTTTTACCTGAACCCACATCACTGGTTTGATTTTCCATAGCATTTGTATTAGTATTCTGTGACTGCTCTAGCAAATTATCACAAACTCGGTGACTTCCCACCACAGAAATTTATTCTCTCACAGTTCTGGAGGCCTGAAGTCTAAAATCAGTATCACTGGGCCAAAATGAAGTTATCAGAACAGCCGTACTCCTTTTGGAGGCTCTAGAGGAGAATCCATTCTCTGCCTCTTCCAGCTTCTGGTGGCTGCCAGCATTCCTTGGCTTGTGGTCACATCGTTCCAATCTCTGCCTCTGTGGTCACACTGCCTTCTCTTTCATCATCAAATTTCCCTCTGCCTATCTCTCACAAGAACACTTGTAATTGCATTTAGGGTCTATGTGGATAATCCAGGATAACCTCTCCATCTCTCAAGGTCCTCAACTTAATCACATCTGCAAAGTCGTTTTTTGCCATGTAAAGTAGTGTTCACAGATTCCAGAGATTAGGATACGGATATCTTTGTGGGCGGGGGCATTATTCAGCTTCCCACGCATTAATACTCTTCTATACTCCTGCTAATTTGGATTTGAGCTCTGCTGCTGGATTTTATTTCCTCAAAACCTTTCTTCATTTAATCCATATCTTTTTTTTCTTTCTGTTGCCTTTTCATATCAACCCATCTTTTCCTTACGTTTTTCTGTTCCTGTTCCAGGGAGGCCATGTCTTTTGTAGTATACTGAGGATGCCACACATTTCCCCAAAATTCTCTTCTGGAGCCTGTTGTAGGTGATTTTCTAAAAGTAGACACTGCTTCTGGGTCTTTAGAAGCTACTGCCTTTACCTTGTCTTGCAGGACTTTTCCACGCAGTCTTTTTTTGTCTTTATTCATCCTTGAATAAGGAAAAAGTTTGTCCAGACCAATGAAGAAATTTCAAGACGTTATGAGTAGATTGGCAGTGGTTCCATTTTCTGTCCACCCTCATAAAGGATGTATCTCCTTCTTGTACCCATTATGGGAGGGGACAGGGCAAAGGCACAGCTGCCAGTGACTCAGAACCCTTGCTCTAGCAAAGTTCATCTCCTCCTCAGAGACTGAATCAACTCAAGACAGGAAGTGCTCTATTTTCCAGCATGCACAGCTCCCAGAGCACCCTCCTTAAAGCACTTTGCTTTGGGGGAGTAGACTTACTGGGGTGCACTGAAATCATGCCAGTTTCCCCTATTTCCCATCTGATTTTATTCCCATGTTTTCTTTCTCTACATGGATACGGGGCGGTGGGGGGGGAAGAGAGACAGAGAGAGAGAGAGAGAGATGGATTTACAAAAGCCCACCTCTGAGGCCTGTAGCTGAGAGTAGGAAAAAAAAAAAAAGAGGCCAATCAGCTGGAATTTGCTTCAAGTACAAGAGTCAGGAAATAAACAATAGAGAAGGTATAAACTATACTACCTTCTGACTTTTCTCAGGGGTGTGGGGTGTGGTTCCTCTCCATGAACCTTCACAGCATGAGCTACATCCTGGACAGAGCCCCACGGTGCAGCCCTGTCTTCTCATCGCCATCAGCTGATACTTCCAAGATCCTGGCATTTGTCAATCCTTCTTGGTTTTTGGCAGCCTGTTGCTACTTCTCTGTGTCATCATGGGTGTATCAGGAAGGAATCAGGAGGAACTGCAAGCCACATGGCACCTGGACCCAGGGTGGAGCCTGTGTCTTTCTGATGAACAGGAAGACGGTTTCAGAACCACCAAATGCTTCCAGAGACAGTGTCTCTGCAGGGCAGGATGATGTCTGGTCCCCTGTTTTTAGCAACTGGCTTGTTCAGCAGATGGAAAGACTGGCTCCTCCTCAAACTGCAGGGCTCTGCACCCTCCGTGTGAGGAAAAGTTTCCCAGAGGGAATCTGTCTCCCTGAGGCAGGTCCGGCTCCTCAACCTTCCGGGCTTCAGGCCTCCAGGCTCCTGAGTTACCTGGCAGGCATCCCAGATCCTTTGCTCTCAGGAAGCCCCTCTGTGTGGGATCAGGACAGCGCCCTCTGGAAATCTCCCCAAGCACAAACCACTGGAATTGCCAGATGTGAGGAAGCCTTGACTTGAACTGAAAAACAGCTGAAGATGATCAGACCCAATGCCAGACAGCCGGACAGTGGAGGGGAGGGTGGCTCCTGGTGGAGACTGGGAAAGGCTTTTCCCACCCGCAGTGTTCTTTTTCAGCAGCAAACTGCCTATTTCATGCCACTTTTTAAAAGGCTAAAACATTTAACCTAATCTAAGGTCTGAGGCCCCACAGCAAAGCCCATTAGGAAGCTAACAGCATGGTTTAACTGCAGGAGAGAAAACTACAGTAGACTGGGTGGTTTTAGTACTGGGAAATTGGGAAGAAAAGACACAGGAACAGACAGGAATGTGGACAGAACCAATGAAGGGGAGAGAGAGGACGCTGTTATCCAAGTGTTCTCCAGGTGTCGGGTGCTCTGCTAAGGCCTTATTAGGTTATTTCACTCACACCTCAAAGTTCTTCCTCCCTGACACAGCGGTAACAAACTGCAGATCCCAAAGCTAAAGAGCACTCAGGAATTTGGATGCTACAAAATTAGCTTTTCTTACTCCTGGCTTTGGGACATTTTATTCTCAACTGAAGAGGCATGGATTTCAACTCCTATTTTACAGCTTCAGAGTGATTTTGTGGCTTGTGCAAGGCCCACACAAGAGCTAGGAACTGAGCGAACTGAACCCTGGTCTGTACGATTTAAAAGGACTCACTGCTTTTTATTCATTCTGCAAATATTTACTGAGCACTCACTGTGTGCCAGGCATGGTTCTGGCCACCAGAGATAGAGCAATGAACAAAACAAAATCTTTACTCTCACTAAGCAAAAGCAAAGTGGTCATTCAAAGCCGGGCCCAGGGTTCTGGCTGGGGTACCTCCTGATTTCATTCCAAACTTCCTCCCCAGTGTCACATCCAGCTGGTAAGAGATGAAGCCTTAGACCTTGGATGAGGTTCTTTTCTTATTGATCATTCTTAATCCAAGTGGTTATGATGACATAGGTCCAGACGTCCCTAAACCAAGGGGGCTTTCAAGTTGGTACCATTCACCTCTCTAATCCAAGTGAATTGGGGACTTCTTGGAACTTGAGCCTTCCCCCTCAATTTTTTTCAACACATGTTTACACAAGAAGGAGACATCTGGCTAATACAATCAGAAAACGCTGCAAATATCATCTGAAGATAATTTTTCCTGCAGGAAGAAATACTTTTCACCACCCTCCCCCAACTGCTTTTCCTGAACCCTTTTTGGTTACAGTATTCCTTGGCTTTCACTGGGGGAGGTATAAGAAACAACCCGATCAAATGCACTTTTTTTTTTTTTTAAAGGAATTCCTTTATTTTTATTTTTTAATTATTTATTTATTTTTGGCTGTGTTGGGTCTTCGTTTCTGTGCGAGGGCTTTCTCTAGTTGTGGCGAGCGGGGGCCACTCTTCATCGTGGTGCGCAGGCCTCTCACTATCGCGGCCTCTCTTGTTGCGGAGCACAGGCTCCAGACGCGCAGGCTCAGTAATTGTGGCTCACGAGCCTAGTTGCTCCGCGGCATGTGGGATCTTCCCAGACCAGGGCTCGAACCCGTGTCCCCTGCATTGGCAGGCAGATTCTCAACCACTGCGCCACCAGGGAAGCCCCAAATGCACTTTTGTATCTACAGTGGGGACTGTGTCCCCCTCCCGAATGACCTCACCTAGCAAAAGGTGAGGACTGTAGCTGACCCTGTTCCCCTCTGCACTTCGCTTTCCTGTGGTCTTCCTGTAGCAACTCGTTCAGAACCATGTGGGGTGTGTCTCCAGGGGTGATCCTGTCTCAGTTCCCTATCTTCCCTTGCCACTCACTAGGCTTCCTTCCAACATTTTCATCTTTTGCATTTGTAGGTGTTTCTCTATGTGTATCAAATCCTGTGGGAATGGAGGCAACACACACACACACACACACACACACACACACACACACACACATTTTTTTCAATGCATGCTGGCCAGCTGTCAGGTCAATAATTAAGGGTTTGGGGGCGGGTTTGGTTCCCCACCTTTTTGTATTTGGGGATTCCTGTGGGATTCCACGTTACCTGTTTTCTGTGTAAATGTCACAAGTTTAGGTTTTGCCATCTAGTTGCTCTTTTTTTCCCCAATATTTTAACTATGACTTTTTTTTTCAAACTTTCCAGAGAGTTTAGAGAACTGTGCAGTGAACACCCCCACACACACCTACCACCCACATTCCACAACCATTAGCATTTTCCAATATTTGCTTTCTCACACATTTGTCCTAACCCTCCACCAATCCATCGTTTTTGTTTGTTTGTTTGTTACTGATGCATCTCAAAGTAATGCTGCAGCCCAGTGGTTTGGTTTCTGATATTTCACACAAAGGCTGGCCTCAGAGTAATTCTTCCTCTCATTTTCAACTGACCCGCTCCCTGCAGAGTCCAGGCCCCAGTGTGAAACTCTACCCCGCAGCTCTACTGCAGACCCGGATCAATGCTTCTCCTCCAGGGCCTTCCTCTCTGGCTCTCTCTTAACGCTTTCTTTAGCCCCTCTTAACCTGGACGAAGTCGCCATTCATCCTCACCCCCTCCTCTCCCACCGTCTAATGTTTCCATCCTAAGCGTGTCGAGCCACCATGAAGTGAATATTTCTAAAGCTCAGCTTTACATTTGATCACATATTTTCAGCCAAGAAGAATGGTATTTTCACACAGTTCTCGGTATAAATGATCTCTCCGGGTGCACTACCAAAGGAAATGAGACCAGCTCTGCTCTTGACCCCTCCAGCCCCTCACCCAACTCTTAGGAACAGGCAGAGTGTCATTTGTGCCCAGTGAGGCTTACTACTGCTGCTTTCAACTGCCATTGCCACCGTCTTCAGAACTTAGTTACTTGTTTCATTTTTCTGGGATAGAGCAAGAATGATTAACTGAATGTGCAAGAGAAAAAAAAATTTCCGCTCTCAGAGAATACTGGAAATTAGAAAGTTATCTGACACAATACAGGGTCTGTGATTCCAGCTTAATACTCCAGCCAAAATTCTTTATCTGGCTTTCAGTTCTGACCTTTCACCTCTTACCAAGGCTCCTCTTCCTTTTAGGCCAGATGAAATTCACTTCTGGGCTTTGTCAGAGGCGATGGCCTCCTCATTAATCAGTAAAAAGCAAACGTTCATCCCTTCTTGTAATGCAAACCAGCCAGTTAGATGTTCTGGGAAGGAAGTTGTTTAAAGCAGCAATTATGGGGGTATATTTCACAGGAATCTTTTATTTATTGTTTTAAAAGAAGTAATTTACAAAGCACATATTTATTGCAGAAATTTTAGAAAATACCAAAAAAAAAAAAAAAAAAAAAAGAGAGAAAAGTAACATTAACCATAATTCTGCTACCTAGGAATTACCATTATCATCTTGATTTATACCCTTTTAGACTTAAAAAAAGTGAATACATGTAGTTTATAAAATTGGAATCATAATGTTTATGCTGTTTCTATTATTTTTAAACTGCCACTGTTATAAATTATTGTCATTATTATTAATTGACATAATTCCATGTCATTAAGTATTATGTAATTTTAATGAAGATAGATATAGATACAAATATAGATGTATGCTATAATTAATAATCCTTGTTGGACATCAAGGCTGTTTCTAATTTTTCACTGTTCTAATTATCATTTTGGTGAAAAACTGTGAACATACTACTTTCTGCATAACTTTGTTTCAAACAAAAAATTTCCAGGAGGTCAAGGGCTATGTGCATTTTTAAGATTTAAAAAATTCTGCAAAACTGCTTTGCAGATTTAGACTTCCACCAGCAGTTATACAACCTACTCCCTTGCCCTGAGTTAATGTCTGTAAATCCTCCCTCATCCAATAGGAGGAAAAGGTGTTATTACGCTATTCAAGTTTACATTTATTTGACCACTAGAGAAATGGAACATTTTATTGGCATTTTCAACTCTTCTTTCATCAGAACTAGTGAATGATGGTGCGGGGGTCAGGGACAGTCCTGGGGAATGTCTTCCAGCACCTATGAGTCACACCGGAAGGCCCACGAGAGCTTTAGCAGCCCTGTACAGGGTAATCAGTAAACAACCAGACCCCTGTAACTTAGCTGAAGTTCTGGAACCATCTCTCTCCCTCCTCTCCTTTGTTAATTGGATATTCTCTGGAGACACCAGAACAGTGTATACAGAAATTTTAGATTCCCAAATATTCTTGATAAGTAACTACTTTCAATATTTTGTCCCAAAAGTTTTACATAGAGGCCCACTGGCTGGAAATAGTATGATTAAAGCCATCTCATGGGAGAGAGAGAAAAAAAAAGAGGATTTGGAAAGATTTAGTCGTTGGCTCAAAATCATGTGAATAAACTAGAACCAGAACCAAGGGCTCCCATCTTCCCTGTGGTTTTAGAAGGAGAGGAAGATTTACCTTCACAAGTGTGCAAGATGAGAAAGAGTTTAGTTAGACTGGACACAAGTCTGTGGTCTGCAGGGAAGCCCAGAGGTTTTCCAGATGGGGAGAGGGAGCCCCCAGGGACAGTGCAGGCACTTACCTGCTGTTGCCTCTCACCCAGGAATAGCCCCAACGGGGGCCGGGGCCGGTCCCAGCTCCCCAGAATCTACCCACAACACTGTTCAACAACGCAGAACAGTCTGGAACACAAATCCCAGGCAGCAAGGCCCCCAAAACATCGTGTCTACAGGCTTTTAGAAGGCCAGTGAGGACCCCACTGCAGGGGCAAATGGGCACTTCCTCTTTGCTGACAGCCTTGGTTATCTGGGAAATCTTAACCCCTGCTTTCTGGGGTCAGCTTCTAATGTGTGGGGATCTGGCTGGTCTCTGGATATCTGTCCCTCTGAATTATGAAGAAGAGAAAACCCACTCTACCTCTCCAGCAATTAACATTTGCTTCTGGGTGTCCATACTGTGAGCTGCAGCGAAGTCAAGTTTCTTTAAAGTAACAGCAGCAGTCAGGGCCACCAAGCTTTCATCTCCGGGGAACCCCAAGGTGCACTAGAAGCTGGGTGACCCAGCATGGTGCCGAGTTGAGGTGAGGATGGAGGGTGGGCCGGGGCTGGTTTTTGTTAAGCGACAGCATCTCACCGAGTTTTCAAAGCTACAGGCCCCAGACACCACAGCTATGAATTCCAGCTGCCATGTGTGAAATCTTATCCTCCAGCCTGTAACCCCTCGGGTCATTCACTGTCTTCAATTTAAAATAGCGAATTCAGGGAGGCCCAGGAGGCGCCCCCTTCCCCACTCCCTGAACCGGCTGGCTCAGAAACTCGTGCTCAGAGTCAGGCCAGGAAAGCTGCCCGGGATCCCAACAGAAACTGCTGACCGCATAACATGGAAGAAGCCTCTGCAAGACAGGGGTCTCTAACTTTATCAGCCCAATTCTGCAATCTCAGGGAATTCCAAAGGAGGTTTGGAGTTGACAACTTCAAAACCTCTTCCAGGAAGCAGGCGGTAAGAAAACAGACATCCCTGCTCTTGGAGGCTCCTGCACAAATGTCAGGGGAGCAAGTTCATTTCCAACAAACACTTGCTTGTGTTTTTGGAGTTAGGCCAGTGGCTCTCGAGTTTTAGTGAGCATCACCTGGAGAGCTGTTAGAACAGATTGCTGAGCCCCACCCCAGGGTCCTGTATTTAAATAGAAATTTGCATTTCTAACAAGTTCCCAAGAGAGGCAGCTGCTGCCAGACTGGGAACCATACTTTGAGAACCGCTGAATTAGGGTATGATAGCTAAGAATGCCACTTTTGTGAAGATTTCAACACAGCCAACTATACATGGTACGCATCTAAGATTTCCCTGACCAGACTTGGTGAGGAGGGCTCTTTGGAGAATGCTGGTGTCTGTGGATACAGAGGGCCAACTGTATGTATCGTGCTAGCCCATTTAATATGAGAGACCTGAGCATCCCTGAATGTTGGTGTCCACGGGCGCTCCTGGAACCAATGCCCCGTGGATACCGAGGGACAACCATGTTTGTCCCACCCTCTTTATTATCCTTCCACTCAGAAGACCTTCCAGTCCTCTTTTCCGAGACCAAACATCCCACCTTTGCTCTTGAGCAACTGATCACATTCCCGTCCCGCAGGACCTGCTTGCACCCCTGCTCTAAAACTTTCTCCATTGATCTTTCTCGACCTCTCACCTCTGTCTGGCACTGGTGCCTGCTCTCTCCTTGAAAATCTTCTCCTGAAACTCTCCTGGGCCCCCAACACCTTCTCTGAATCCTTCTTATCCATTTACCTCTCTGGTTTGCTTGCTCCGTGCTTTCATTCACTCACCCTCCTGGAAAACCTGTGCCAGACAACCCTGATTAACGACAGTGGACGAGACAGACCCTGCCCTGCTCTCACGCAGCTGACAATCCAGTGGGGGCACCTCCGCGGATCAATTAATTATACAAGGGTCACTTAATTGCAAACATGTCAAGCGCTCCAAAAGAGAAGCACAAGGTGCTGAGACTATGTATGACGGGGATGGGGTGGGGTTGTCGGGTCTGGGTCAGGGAAGGCACTGAGTGAAGCTACAGTGAAGCAGTGTCAGGGCTTGGAAGGGGCCTGGCACTTCTTCTGCCAAGACCTTAAAGGTTGGTGAACTCAAGGATCCAATCATATTTTCTCTCTCACAATGACCACCAGTGATTCAAAAACTATTTCCTTCTCCAGCCCTGACTTCTCTTCTGAACTCCAGCTCTGTATTTCCACTAGCTGCTGGATTCTAACTACAACGACGCGGAGGGACCTCAAACTCAACACGTTAAAGGAAATCTGCCCCCCATCCCCTTCCTGCATCTTGGACACCATCCAGTCAAGGCCTGAGCCACATTACTCTTGAACCCACCTGCTCCCAGCCTCATGTATCATCTAAAAGGCCACGAACACCAATTAATTCTACCCATCCAACCATCTCCTGAACCTGTCCTTTACCATATATTAAGTTCTCCAAACCCAGAGCCATACCTGCTTTTTTTAGAAATTAAAAAAATTTGTATTTATTTATTTATTTTTGGCTGCATTGGGTCTTCGTTGCTGCGCGCCGGCTGTCTCTAGTTGCGGCCAGCAGGGGCTACTCTTCGTCGTGGTGCGTGGGCTTCTCATTGCGGTGGCTTCTCTCGTTGTGGAGCACGGGCTCTAGGCACGTGGGCTCAGTAGTTGTGGCTCGCAGGCTCTAGAGCGCAGGCTCAGTAGTTGTGGCGCACGGGCTTAGTTGCTCTGCGGCATGTGGGATCTTCCCGGACCAGGGCTCGAACCTGTGTCCCCTGCATAGGCAGGCGGATTCTTAACCACTGCGCCACCAGGGAAGTCCATACTTCCTTAATTCAATACATATTTTTTGTTTATGATGATAAAATATATACTTATTATAGGAACTTTTGAAAATACACAGAATAAGAAATTAGAGGATAACCACTGATAACATTCTGTCATATTTCCATATATGCATGTGTCTTTGTGTGTCTTGTGTTTAGGAACTGCAATCATATAATGAATATATATGGTAGACTGTTACACTGGTGGGCATCAGTAGTCACCTCTTTGTGGTCTGCTCCCCTGAGTCAGGGTTTGGTCACGTGACTTGCTTTGGCCAACGGGACATTAGTGAGCATGATGCAAAAAAAAGCCCCTGGTTAACAACTGATACATTAAATAACCTTAGAAAAATTAATTTTAAAGGCTGGATGATATTTCCTGTGTATATGTACCACAACTCACCATTTCCTCTATTGCTGGATGTGCAGATTTTTTCCACATTTTTATTATTTATGAATAATGAATATCTTTGCACATATATCAGATGCATTTCTACCTATTTCCTTAGGCTACATTTTTAGAGTTGGCTTTACTAGGTCAAAAGGTATGTACATAGTTAAGCCTCTTCAAACTGTGATAAAGCCGGAAAAGCTTTATCCAGCTATACTCCCACCAGCTATTTAGGAAAGTGCCTTTCTCAACATAACCCCTGCTGGGTAACCTGATAGGAAAAAAATGGTATCTCATTTTACTTCACATTTCTTTGATTACCAATAAGTTAAACATTTTCCCCCATATTACTTGGTTGCTTGTATTTCTTTTGTGCATGGTCTATATCTTCCCTTTGGCTAATTTTTCTATTGAGCTATTAATGTTTTTTCCTTACAGATTTACATAAGCAACAATTTATACAGTAAAGGACTTTTTTTCTGTTACATGTGGCAATTCTTCTACATTGACTATAAACTTTGTTTCTAATGCTTATGATATACAGAAGTTAATTTGTAAAGACAGTCCCATCCACTGCTCTTTAGTCTTATTTTCCCCAGTGCTTTGTGCTCAGAAAGCCAACCCTTCCCTAGAAAATAAGATATTCCCATATATTTCCTTATTTTTTTATGGTTTGACTTGAAATGTCAAATTGGAATTTATTTTGGTGTATGCTGTGAGAGAGGATGTAATTATTTTGCATTGGTCACTTAATAAATAATCCATCCCTTCTCCCCACTGATATCTGATGCTCCATCATCCTATTTTAAATTCTCAGAAAAGCTAGGCTTTTGAGGTATTATTCTGTTCCTTTAATCTGCACCTCTACTCATATACCAATCACTACTTTAATTACAGTGCATTTATATGTTTTACCGTCATGCTTTCATGTATTCACTCAACAAATATCTACCAAGCCCCTACTGTGTGCGAGGCACAGTTCTGGGCACTGAGGACACACCAGCGAAGCAGGCAAAGAATTCCGCTGTCTGCTTCCCTTTCTAGTGGGGGAATGAACGTTGAACAAGTAATAACAACAACATTTATTGAATGCCTACTCTGTGTGCCAGGATCTGTTGGGCACTTTACGTGTCAAATTTAATCCTCGCAACAGTCCATAACATAGGCAGTGTCATTCCCATTTTACAGACGAGGAAAACCGACGCCCAGGGAGCCACACAGTAGTAAGGGGCAAAGCCGGACAATGAATCCAGGCAGTATGGGTCGGAGCCCACCTCACTGTAAGTGAAGCGTATAATCCAGAGAAAAGCAGAGGAGATAAATGGCAGGAGAGAGTGCGGTGTAGACAGGGTGTTCGAGGAAGGCTTTGAGGTGCCTTCTGAGCAGAGACCTGAATCACAAGAACCAGTGAGGCAGGGGACAGTCTGGACCAGAGAGAACAATTCTGTGCGGAGGCAGCAGCGAGCGTGAGGACGGCCACGAGCCCGGGGTTCTCCAGGACGAGGAGGAAGCCCGAGTAGCTGGAGCTCGGCGGGCGAGAGGGCCTGCAGGTCCCGGTAAAGAAGGCGGATTCTGTTCTGTGCGACAGGATGACACCATCAGATGGGACCTGACTCATGTTTTTAAAAGGTCACTCGAGATGGGGTGTGGGCAACAAACTCGAGGAGACACCATTACCCTCCCTCATGAAAAGCTGTCTGGACTATTTTCAGCTCTTTATTCTTTCAAAAGACTCTTAGAATCATTCTGTCGTGTTCCCAAAAGCCCACTGGGATTTAACTGGAATCATTAAATACTCTAGGCACTGCCTCTATAAGTTAAAATGAGGCCAGTAGGGTGGCCCTGATACAATATGATGGGTGTCCTTAAAAGAAGAGGAAATTTAGACACAGCTAGGTGCAGAGAGAAGACCATGTGAAAACACAGGAAGAGAAGACAGTCATCTACAAGCCACAGAGAGGGGCCTCGGAAGTCAACTCTGCTGACACTCTTATCTCAGACTTTTAGTCCCCAGAACCATGAGGAAATAAATTTCTATTGGTCAAGTTGCCCAGTCTGTGGTACTTTGTTATGGCAGCCCTTCCCATGGCTGCAAAATGGGGCCCAAAGCGCCTGTTAATCATGGTAAAATGGAAAGACATTTGGCCAGGATTCAGAATATCCCGGTTCTCAACCAGCCCTTTCCTGTGGCCACAGCACCTCCCCAAGTCTCAGAAGAGACGGCACCAGGCCAAGGAGCACGTTAGTTCCTGGGCCAGGCAAGGCCCACGAGCCACACGCAGCCTCCGGCCGCCCCACCCTGAACGCGTGCGGCCCGCACAGTCCTCTGGCCTACCGCACTGAGCGGTGACTCCTAACAGCCTTCCATTAAAACCCGGTAACAGGAAAGGATCAGAGATTCCCACTAAGCTGCCTGACAACCAGCACCAGCAGGAGAAAAGAACCCCTTGTGTATCCAAGACAGACACACTAATCAATAAAGGCACACACATGCTAAACTCGGCCTTGGCCTTAAAATCCTTCTCTCCGTGTTCCAAGCAGCTCCTACGAAGGAACTGGAGCAGGCAGAGAGAGAGGAGAACCCCTGGCTAGTCTAGGCCTACAGAGCAGCCTACATTTTTTTGCAGAAGATGTGGTGAAAGCTAATTGAATTAGGTTTCTAAGGGACAGCTGGTACAATTAGGTTTCGAAGGAGATGGCTTTGAGGTCCAGCAGACCCGGGATCAAAGCTGGCTGACTCTGAGTGAGTGAGAGCAAACCCTCAGGGCGTGCTCACCACGTGCCAGCACCGCTCTAGTTTTATCGTATATTCCCTAATGCAATCCACACAGCCCCATGAAGCAGGTACTATTCACACCCCCAACCTACAAATGAGTTCACTGAGGCGCAGAGTGGTTGCCCAACTTGCCCCAAGCCACACGCCTGAGGTTTGAGCCCAGATTAGCTCTGGGTCTGCGTTTTTCACCTCTGGGGTAGGGGTTCCCCAGCTTTGGAGTGCCTCAGGGTTGCCTGGAGGGCTTGTTAAAACACAGATAGCTCGGCCCCTCCCCAGAGTCCTCAGTCTGGAGAGCGCGGGTGCGGCCTGAGAATCTGCGTTTCTAACAAGTGCCCAGGTGATACTGCGGGTCCGCGTACCACACTTGGAGAACGACTGCCCTAGGGAAGGAAAACTGCCTCTATAATGATAAGCTCACAGAGCAGCTGTGTGGGACTCATGGGCCTACAGAGGAAAAGTACTTAACACAGTTCCTGGTACAGCATAGGGGGCCCACAAATATTACATTTCTTCCCTCTGATTCGTGCCAGTTTCCTGAGCCAGCAGTGGGGTGGGGCAGGCCGTCTGTCTTCCTGTTTCTAAAACTCTACCCTATCCTTCCCGAGATCCTGGAGCAGCCGCCCCTCAATCCCAGGGAAAGAGCACGCACACGCACACACACACACCCATGCTCAAGCTCTAAGTATGAAACCATGCTGTTCTGATGCAGCAGCATGGATGAAATCTCAGCAGAGCCTCACATGTGTGAACGCCAAAGCCAACAGGCCTGAATTCCATCTACAGCCAAACTTGGAGAGGTACACACACTTGATTTCATGCTTCTAAATATTAACATCAGAATTTTGCGAACTTTGCTTGTTCTTTTCAAAGGGCTACTATAAAGGGGATGAGGGAGGGAGGAATACAGGGCCCGCTTTACTTTAAGCGTAACCTTTTCCCAGTTTGAGAGCTTGTCAGTCTGGCAGGCCACTCTGGCTCCCTGCCCCATCCCATCCAGTCACACAGGGAACCCCCATCCCTGCCACTCCAGCCCAGGGCCGCCTCTGAACGGGAGTAACCTGGTGCCGCTGGCCCAGGCCCAGGCAGACAGCTCATTCGGGTCACTAGGATTCACACTTTAAAAGCAGGAACACGCTGATGAGATAAAAATAAAAACTGCTGAGTGCAGAGGAGGCTCACCATTCCTGGAGGGCAGCAGGCCTCAGGCAGGCATGTGGGCACTCTGTCCTGCCCTAGTGGTGGCCAATGGCCTTGTATGTACAAAAGGCGAGAGCCCAGCTCCCTGTCTGTGTTAAAATCCTTGCACTGAAATTCCAGATGGGCAGTCAGTTCACCTGGGACTGGAAACCTCCAGAAATGGTGATGTCTCCCCCAAGACTCCCCAGTAACTACAATAGAAACACTGAAAGCAGCACTTAAAGCATGCATCCTTACTGAACTTCAACTGAACGGCAATACAGAATTGTATGCAAAATATTCTTAAGTCAGATCTCAAAACAAAAAATGGTAGCTGCCGGCAGGAAAGGACCCTGGAAGTGAGGTCACCTGATCATTAAGTTTCAGGGTAGGGCTCTTCCCACCACTTATTCCCTTCCTAAAGATCGTGCCCAGGTACAGTTCTCCCAGATGAATAGCTGCTCTAGGCCTAGCTAACTCAAACTCCTCCGGGATCCATCTCCTATGAACACCCAGTAGGATTTTGAGCAGGTGACCTAAACTGTCTGGGCTGTAAAATGGACATACTAGGTTCAGAAGTTCTAACCCGAATGGATCATGTTCAGAACACGTCTCCCCCTCACCTCCATTTATCTGCCTAGCAAAGGTGTCATTCTCCATCTTTCTACTCAAATATCTCTCCTCTGAAGTGCTTCCCCTGACGTCTTGGGCAGAATTAGAAGTGTTTCTCTTGTGTTTCTATAGCCCCTGCTCATACCCACTACAGTTCTAACTACAGTCACACATGATTTGCTTTTCTCCTCCACTGGAATCTGAGCTCCAAGAAGGCAGGAGCTGTCTGCCAATCAGGACCTAGCACCCAACAGACCCTTAATAAACATTTGCCAAAGGAATGGTACCTGCCTGGCCTCTCTCACAGTTTTAGGGGTGCAAAGGAGAGCATACTAAAGTGTCCTGTAATGGAAAAGTCCTATGAAAATATGAAGTATTATTATCTATAACTTATTAAGGTTGAAAGCTTCTTTTTAATAGCAGAAGAATGCTATGAGGACCCTACACCAAAAGCTACAGTGATCCCACAGGTCCAGACAGCATCCCGGCAGCCTTTCAGCCTCACTCTGTAAGATGCTGAGTGATACAGCTTCTAGACCTGCACTGTCCAAGACAGCAGCCATGAGCCACATATGGCTCCTGGGCACTTGAAATGTGATGGCTTTGAAGTGAGATATGCTGCTAAGGGTAAAACACACACTGGATTTTGAAGAGCACACAAAAAGGAGGTAAAGCATTTCATTAGTAATTTTTATATTGATTATGTGCATACATGTTGAATGTGACTATTTTGGATATATTGGGCTAAATTAAAATGAATGCCACCTATTCTGTCTTACCTTTTTAAACTGTGCTTTCAGAAAACTGAAAATTGCACATGTGGCTCACGTTGTATTTCACCTCAGCGCAGTTCTTGGATGGTCTACCAAGAACTGTTCTCTCTGACGCAGCCCTGGAGCCCAACGAGATCTGCTCATTTCTTGGGATTCTTATGATAAAACCCTATTCCTTAGTTAGTATCTCCATCCAGGGATTTAGCCTTGTTATCACCCAGCCTTCAACCAGGTGCCTGGAGTCAGGAAACCCTTTTGGGGAGGGTCTGCAGCGGTCTGGCTGTCTCTGGACCGCGGCCTGCATGTCGTCTGGGGCCTGAATGCACATGGGGCTGGAGTGTGAGTGGAGGACGTCGCGGCCTCAATTCAGCCCGTCCTGGCAGTATGAGTTCATTGTACTGGAGGATTTCTGCCCTTATTTAGGTCAGTGGCCCCATTACCCCAGAGTCTGAGAGAGAGTTTCTATGGGGTTTTGTCTTTGACACTCTTTGCTATCCTTGTTCCCTTTTTGCAGAAAATGCCACTTTGCAGAGGTGATAAACCTTTAAAAAAAAAAATAGCTAGAGCTCTGGTTTCTGAGTGCTACTCACTCCACCATCCTGATAAAACGGCCTGCTCACTTTGGGAATTTGTTAACCATTTTCAAAAGTGAAACATGCAATACAAAATCTAAAGCCACCTCATTTGGGGGAAAAGACTCACACTCCATGCTTTTCACCTGCAGCTCAGATCTCTAAATTACACTAGAGACAAACGCTTTCACTCTTCCCCACACAGCGCCGGGACCCAGAACTGAAGGGCCACTTTGGCAGTGAAACTTGAAACCCCTTGCAAAGCTCGAGAGGCCAGAAATATTCTGCAGGCCACTCCTTCCTCTCCCATGTGAAATATGGGACATATCTTCCTCATCGCAAAATAATCGTGGGGCAGTGACTTACATACGATACAGTTTTGAAAGGAGAGGAGTCCTTGAAGAGTTTGGAGTCCAAGACTAATTAATTTTTTCCTATTGTTTATCTTCTAAATTATTTTATTTATACAAACACAGTAAACATGGCTGCATTCTCATTGTAAAAAAAAAAATCCCAAGAGCACAGAAGTGAGTGACAGAAAGCTCACACCACTGCCACCTCTACCCTATTCTTAGCTTTTGTTTCTGATGAAACGTGACGTTTGTTTTTCACGTTCAGTTGTCAGCCCTCTCCCCCCACCCACCTTGCACTGCCTTGAGGGCCAGGGCTCCAGGCACAGCTAACCCTTTCCCTGCTGAGAATCCGCACAGTTAAGAGCCCAGGGGGTGACCTGTGTGCACAGGCCACTGGTGGGAACAGAAATGAGCTTGGACCACTGTTCCCGGCTTTATTTACAGCTAACATTTCACCCTGTCTTATAACCATTACAAGATGATCTTTCCACCAGTTCCTAGAGGGAAAGAGCCACGATTTATTCATCCCTACACCCCCAGTGTCCAGCACGGGATCTGGCACCTAGGAAGGAATCAATAGACATTTGCTACACTGTCCCAGGGCACACCTTTTTAAAACCACTGTCACACAGTAATGTCCAGCCACTTCAGGAACTCCATGGAGGCTCTCCAGAATACGGGGACAGGGGAGGTGTACACAGGAATGTGGCAGCCCCAGTCTCTGCAGCCCAGGTGGTCCCACGTGTTTGCCAGGCTCTGATACCTTGACTTCACTCCCTGTCTGTTCTGGGGCAGCCGCAAATCCCCAAGGACCAGACAGCCATGAGTCTCATGGGGGTGCCATGAGTCAAGGTCACCTTACTCAGACGGACAAATGACCCACACCCACGCAACCCAATGGGCTTATGCAGGAGGCCTGCTCGCCACAGATTTGGCCTTCGGGGTGGTCAGATCTCACGTCCTCCAAAATCTGTTTCAGCCGCTAGTAAAGTCTACCCATATTTACTAACACTGTTCTCCTCTCTGCTCAATCGGCCCATGTTTACAGAACACGTACCCTGTGTAGGATGCTAAGCTACGAGAAGACACATGGGAAATGGTTCTGCTCACAAGAACTTTTCAGTCTAACTGGGAGGCACCAAATCAAGAGACTGGACTTAACCAACAATACGAGGCAACAAAGAACAAGCAAGGGGTCTAGGCGATTGGTCCTAAAGAACCAGGACTAAAGACTTGCTCCCTCTCCAGACCCCTCAGTCACAAGGTCCAACATTCAGCAGACACTGAAGAATCACCTGCTCTCACCTCACAGGCCCCCTGTGAGGCCACCTCCAGACCAAGAAGTGGAAAGAGGAAAAGGGACAGGGAGTGGAGACTCATTCTAGGACGATGGGGAACGGGCATCAAAGCTTTAAAATATGCAGACCCTTTGACCCAGCAGCAACCTATGGGAAACTAAGAATGTGTTTAAACATGTATGTTTAGTACAGAGTTGTTTAAAATACATATTTTTTTAAAAGGAAAGGCTTAGATGCCAAACATCAAAGACTAAATGGGAATAACAAGAGTACCTATCTCACAGCACTGTGTGATGATAAAGTGAGTTTATGGATAGAGCTTAGAACAGTGCCTGGCACCAAGCAACGTCTAGACAAGACCTACTCATCGTCATCTTCATCCTTGTCGCTGCTGTCCTTAGATGAATCACGATGCCTTTACCTAATGCAGCCATTTCACCAGTAAAAAGAGCATTTAATGACATGAGGAAAAGACAAATATTACTGAGTGAATAAAGTGATTTATGAAACTATACATCAGCATGATCCCAATTTTGTATAAATAAACATTTATTCATTAGCAAAGGAAATGGAGGCTGGAGGTGTATTTGCCAAGCTGCTGAGAGCAATTCACCCAAATGGTGGTATGAAGGGTGATTTTTCTTCATTATTTGTGCTTTTCTGACTCCTCTAAATTTTCATAGTAAAATGTATTCTTTTTATGAGATTTTTTTTCAAATTAAAAAGTGAGAGAGTGGCAACTTTTGGCCCACTGCCTAATTTTCATTAAACCAATTGGCTGGTTTCCTTCAGCTCCTGCAGACGAGGGTCCAGGGTCTATTTTTATTGCCATGTTCCCATCCCACTACAGATAATGGTTACTCCCACGAGACAGCTTTTTAAGGTGATGATACAGTCTTTCTAGAATAGCTTATTACCTCTGAGCCTTTCAGTTGAGTCTGAAAGAGAACCAGATTTTTTAAAACACCAGCTTCTCCCTCATTGGAGTTGTGGGAAAAGGATGAGCCACATGGGCTGGGTATTAATTTAGAGTTGCTGGTGGTTTTCCACTTTCCTCTGCTCATCTGTAAGAAAGGAGAAAGAAAAGGAAGGAAAATGACTGCCGAACAGGAACAGCGGCTGCACAGCGCGGCCTCGACCTGCGGTGCTTTCCTGAGCTGCTTCCTGCCCAGGTGTCGCCCACCCCATGACCGCCCCAGACCCTGTCAAAGTGGCCACGCTTCAAAGCCACTGTGCGGAAACTGTAGCCTGGCCCAGCCCGGCCACCAGGAGCTGCACCATGACAAGCGTCGAGCGCCCTACATTCTGCCTGGTCTCCCGGTCTGCCATTCTGCCTTCTTCTGGAATGGCAGATCTACACCCAGAACCCAACACCTGTCCCCAGTATGCCAAGAGTGACCGCCAGCAGGTGAAGCCCCACCGGAGGGCAGGGCCAGAGGGCCTGGCAGGTGGTCCACCCAGGGCAAGCACAGAAAGGCAGGAAGGACACTGCAGGGTCACTGCTTCCCCTCTGCGTATGAGGGCACTGGGGTGGCCATCCTGCTTTAGACACCGGAAGGGAACCTGGGCCAGTACAACACAGGGTTCAAGAGCTGGGCTTGAAGGAAGCTCTGGGTTCGAATCCCAGCTCCACTTACAAGCTACATAACCTTAGGCCCCTATTAGCCTTTCTAAGTCCTGGAGTCCAAGGCTGTAAAATGGGGTTAGTGGTGGTCCCACCTCATAGAGTCCTAGTGATGGTTAAACTTAAAGGCACTTAAAGCTGGATCATCCGAGAAAGGTTAGCTTAGTTTAAAAGACAACCTGCACAGCACCTGAGTCCAGCTGAGAGAGATTAGGTCTGCCACAAAGCCTCTGTCACCTAGCAGCAGCCTGTGCTGCTGTCCATTTCCTGTGGGCACCCCCGGCAGCAGGATGCCACCAGCCTCTGTATGGAGGCCCCAGGCGTGCTTGGCACGAATGAGCACACAGGGTGAGAAACCCAAGTCCCACGGAAAATAAACAACCCCTCCCAGGCAAGACCCTGGACAGGCAACCCTATGTAGAGGTCCCGGCTGGAATCCCAGGCTGTTGGCAGGACCTCAGGCCTCTAAAGGCTCCGGGGGAGAAAATTCCACACAAGGCCAGGCCTGAACCATGCGTCCTGAAGACTTTTCTATCCTGAGCTTACATTTCTCAGCTCTCGTATTGACTCTCGTCTAGCCCCCCACTGTAGAGACGTGCAACGAAACTGCTCTCCCGGTTTGGAGTCCTCTTCTGTGTCAAGTCCTTGAGTAGAGGACTTTTTGAATCTCCTATCACCTGGTAAAATGCAGATTCTGAGTCTCTGGGTCTGGGGTGAGGTCTGAGACTCTGTGTTTACAACAAGCTCTCAGGTGATGCCCATGCTGCTGGTCCGGGAGCAGCAAGGGCTAGAAGGCTTTGAACAAGAATCCTACAGGATGCCTGAGGTGGCAAAAGGGCAGCTGAGGCAGGATGCACCGGGACTCAATCCTATCTCAGGCTTCATCCAGCAAGAGCCAGTCAGAGAGTTTCTCATCTATAGAACCTGCTTTCTAGACCCTGGGCGTAAATGTATGTGCAGGTTTCTGAAAATACCACATGAGAGGGTGCACGGCGGAGACTGAAAGAGGGGAACTCTCTCACTTGGAGAGACTGAAGGAAATAAAGGGCAGGTCAGGGAAAGGCTGGAGGTAGGAAAGAAGACAAATCCCTTCTTTATCACTGGGGAAGGGAATGTTACACACTGTGGGTTGCACACAGCGCCTCGTTTATCCTCACAGCCACACCAGGTGGTGGGCGGATGAGGAAACGGAGGCTCAGACAGGTAATGCGACCTACCTTGTGTCACTCAGCTAACGGTTATCAGAGGCAAGATGTGAACCCAGACCAGGCCTTTCCGGCTCCAAAATCCAAGTACTTTACTCCACACCCTGGTGTGGAAAAGATGCTAGGACCTTTCACCCAGCTCCCCCAAAGTTAACATCTTACAAAACACAGCATCATTACCTAAATCAGAGCACTAACGGTGACAAAATAATATTAACTCTCAACTGTAATACTCTACAGACTATATTCACATTTTGCCAAGTGTCCACTAAGGTTCCTTCCTGCTCCAGGATCCAGTCCAGGACCTCACACTGTATTTAGCTACCATGCCCCCTTGGTCCCCTCCAGTCTGGGACTGTTCCATCATCTTTGTCTTTCGTGACCCTGACAAATTTAAGAGTACTGGCCAGTTAACTGTAGAATGTCTCTTGATTTGGGTTTGTTTGTTGTTTCCTTGTGATTAAATTCAGATCATGCATTTTGGCAAAGATGCCACAGAAATGAGGTTGTACTCTTCTGGGGGTACCATATCAGAAGATAACTGAGGTTGCTATGTCCCGCATGGTAGTGTCCGCAGGTGTCTCCACTGCAAAGTTACCACTTTTCCCTTTGCAACTAATAACCATCTCATGAGGAGTTACTTGGAGACCGCCCAAATGTCTGAACAGGTGATTCTGGTGTGGGCTCAAGTTCAAGGGCCACAGGGCTGGAGGAGCAGTGAGGAGAACCAGAACTCATGTACCCAGGAGAGAAACCTGGGTACATGTTTGACCACTAGCTGGCACAACAGACAAGCTGCCGAAAACCCCAGCAAATCTCCAGCAACAGCCTCGGGCATGAATCGGCCTGGGAAATTTGGTAATCTCAACAACAGTAACAAAACAACCCCAAAACACAAACCCAAAACACCCTCGGTGTCAACCTCCCAGCAGGAATGTTCTGAAGGGCAAATCCAGCACTCACGGCATCCAAGCTAGAAAACTGGAATGTGCAGGTAATGATTCCTCGAAGGTGAGCACTGCTTTCTAGAACTGAGCTCTAATTCTAGAGCAAAACTGGGCATGCTTAAAGAAATATGATGCTGGAGAAAGTACCCACAAATCTTAGAAAAGAGCAGTAAGAACTCAAGATTTACAAGGTGATAAATAATGGCGACCATTCATAAATGACTACGAAGAGCCAGGTGCTCTGTGTGTCATGTGTCGGGGCTGGTCCTTGTGACATTCCTATACAGGTGAGGGGGGAGTTCATCACAGGCCCCAAAGCCCCTGGGTTCTGAGGGTTCTGACGCTTGCAGCTCCCTTCCCCCAGGGGAAGTGTCCCTCCCCTTTCTAGATGCTGGGGACACCACGGCTTCTGGAGAGAGGGTATAATTCCCATTTTAGGGAAGCAGCAGCTGAGACTCAGAGAGGATGCCATCACCCAGCCAGGAGAGGGAGAATGGGAATCTGAACCAGGCCTATCCAATGGCAGGCTGTCTCTCTACCTCATTTTTTTCCCCCAAAGGCTTTGCAAGACTGGTCCAGGGAGTCCTGGAAGTTTCAGAAGTCATAGACTTATTAATCCCAAACATTACTGTTAATTATTACTTATTATTAATCCCAGGCATGAGGTCTCATTTCCCATAAACACTGTGTCCTTCCATCTCTCAGCAAGTCCCCATCCTCCCCCCTTCCTTCTGAGGGCCAGGCCAGTAATTAGAAAAACTAAAATTCTAAAGGTAGGGGATAATGAGCTTTTAATAATAACAATAATAATGATAAACACCCCCCCTTCCTAGAAAATTCTTATCATCCAGACAGCCCTCGCACTGGAAAACCAAGGCAACTCAGTTTCCTGATACCCAACGAGAAACGGCTGGTGAGGGGCGGGACCTGGATAAATGGGTCTAGGGCAGAATGCGCTGAGTGTCGGCAAGACACTGCACCTTCTGGAGAACTTTCTTAAGATTTCTCAGAGAGAAAAAGAGCTCCCATCTCCCGAGGACAAACCTGCATTTCTGGGCCGGGATGCCAGTCAAAGGCATTATGTGAGACTTGTGTGTCCTGACGGGGCTGGCTGGGTGAGCGTGAAATCCTGAGACTCCCGGCAATGTGTAAGGCGCTCTTCTGCTTTGGAGGAGCAGCAAGAAGGCTCTCCCTGTGGTCCAGACCCTCATGGAGAGAGCTCCCAGCACAGCCAGCAGGGCACCCTCATCCCCCCAGCCTCACTGCTCAGACCACGAGGCGGCAGCAAGTCAGTGGATGCGGGGGGCAGAGTGGGGGGTAGGCTCCACCCAAGTGACCCCGAGCGCGTGCTCAGGAAGTCAGCTCCGGCCGGGGCCTCTGGGGAGGGGACAATCACGACCAGAGCACCCATCAACCTTCAACCATGCCTTGATTGAACATAGCATCCATCTTGTTCCCACACACAAGGAATGCAGAGAGTCTAATCTTGTAAAGCTTCCTTCTTATCTTCAGGGAAGAAGGTCCTTGATATTCCAGCATTCAAGTGCTTTACACTTTGTGTGCAGACCTAGAGAGTTTCCTGCTCACCACTGCACATTTTGTCAGAGTTCTGTAATTAAAATTGGAAAAGATACTACAAACTCAGTTCATAAAGGCATAAGGCCTTACGGGATGGCTTTCTCAGCTTCTTTTACGAATCATTAAGAGGGGAAACATTTTTAGACCCACCCCTGATCTCACAGTCAGAAGCATCCCATCAGGGAAGCCGTGCGCTGGGCCTGGCTCTGACCCGGGCTCACTGGGTCAGGGCAGCTCTGAGTCACCTCTTATCTCCCGTGAGCAAATCAGACATGCTTCCCCTTGCCCTCCTCTTACCTCAAAGTCTGTCAGGCCTCAGTATCCCTCCAAGAAGCCAGCCCTGTTAGCCCTCTCAGCCCCACCTTTCACACTAATAGGGCGACTGCTTGTGGCACTCGGAAGGGGGGCCCTGCCCCTCAAGCTTTACTGTATCAGCAGGACCCAGCCAGGTCTCTGCAGGGCAGGCAACCAATAATACCTGATCACTAAAGGAATACAGAAATGGACAAAAAGAAGAAATGAGTCAGAAAAAGATTGCATCAGGAGCCCTATCTGGGGCATTAGGAGGGATTAGCTTCAAAAAGAAATTTAGTCGTCTCCAGGGGCACGAGTATTCTCGTCTGGTAACTGGAGACCAGGTGAAGACACACCTAAATCACCACTGGAATGAACTAACAAATCCTGGTGCACACAGGGAACGTGGATTTCTGATCACGTGCCCACATTTAAAAAGTGTGTACTTCTAAGCTAAAGGGTTAGGCAAGGTAGGATGAGGAAGGCTGATGTAGGACCCAATGCTGCCTCTCCCATCCACTTCTCTCATGCGGGAGCCCCCAAATCAACGTCACCATTCCTCCCAGACCAGTCCAGATGTAGCCTGGGACCCTGCCACCCAGCACGACGTGTACTGTCCACCCCCACTGTCCACCTGCCCCAGAAGCACCTGGGATTCTGTTAGAAGGATTATGACCACTGGCTTGCATCCCATGCTGGGTCAGACTCTCTGGGTTTGGGACTAGGGAATCCGCATCTAAAAGGATGCCCAGGTGAACCTTCAGTAGAGGGACACTGAGGACCACTGCTCTAGCAAGAACTAACAATCACTTAGCGTCTGTCCCATTTGCCATACCTGGACTAGAGTAGTATCCCTGGAAAGCCACACGGGGGCTTTTCCCATGAGAATAGGATCTTAGCCGAGTAGTTACAAGCTCTGGGGGATGTGATTCAGAAGACTTACATTTTGCTGCAAGGGAAGTGCGAGGTAACAAGATGCAGAAACCAGGTGGCAGCAGGAGGGGCCAGGCCTGGGGAAATCCTGTGAGGTTCCCCTGCCCCAGGGGATACTCACCTTGGAGGGGGCCACAAGGAATGGACAGGGAGGGACGCCGAAAGAACTACTGGGATGAAAATCACCACCTTGAAAATTGTGCCTCAGGTTGGAACTGGCATTCATTCATTGATGCATTCACTCATTCATTCACCGTTCCAGGATTTCTTCCTTCAACATGTACTTAACATGCCTGGACCAGGATCGGACCCTAAAGCATGAATTTGGTTCCACATATACCCAAGCTGTTCCCAAGGAGGACCTCAGGGCCCGGCAATCATGCCCAATGGACGACGTCCACTGCAGACATCATCATCTTCCCCATGTGGAACCAGAAACCCGAAGGGTCCCTCATATATGAACTCAGGTCTTTTCTTGACCTCACGACAGAAATAGCCACAGTTCTTCTGGAACAAAAAGGACTCAAAACATGAAGTTCACAGGCCACACAAAATAAACCCAGGACTGGTGAGTCTCAGGATTGGTGGAGGCTGCTTGGCCCTGAGGACTCAGGTGGAGACAGAGGCTCCAGGCAAAACTCTCCAAACCCCTCACGCTGTGTCCGAGGCTAAATTTTGCTGTCAGTTCTACCTACACTGTGATATGGCCCCAAAGGGCACCTTAGAGGGAGATGATGATTATTCTAGAAAAAACCTTAGGAACAGTGTACCAGGATGAGGGTAGCTAGGCTGCTACTGGTCACCCACTTACGGTAGCAACTGATAGCCTGGATTCCTGAATTCCTCCTAGAAAACACAGCCCTGGGCACATGTTAAACAAGACTGCCCCTCATAGAACATGAAACAACACCCCACAGTGTCCAAAGGAAGGGCCTTCTAGAAGCTGTGGTCCCTGGAGCTTTTCCAGATTTCTCTCTACAAGGAGAGGGAATCTGGCCACCTCAGGGCATGACTCCATCAATACTTAATGAAAAATCCAGAGCTTCACTGGTCTTCCTGCCCCTCCTCTGTTCTTTCCACGCTTCCCTCTGCCCTCGGGGTAACCCTGCGCCTCCGAATGGCCTCCCAAGGCCTACTTGAAGGGGTCCCTTCCTTCCTGCCCAGCCTCATCGCTCCATATTTCCCCCTAAGGCTTCTTTTCTGTACTCCAGCTATACTTTGCCTTCATACTCTAAACCTCTTCACTTTCTCCCTCTCGGGACCTCTGTTCTCTGGGCGCCTTCTTCCTTTAACTTCTCCTGGTGGGCACTTCGGAGCTTGGCGTTCATCATCAGCTCTTCTGGGAACCTTTCTTGACACCCCACTCACCCCAAGATTCGGTTAGCATCCTTGCTGCTAACTTCGAACTCTGTGCCCTGCTTGCTTCAAGCTCTGGACCAGGAGTTTCTTCAGAGCAGGCACAGGGTCAGGGCCCGGCAGAGTCAGGCTGCGACTATCTGGAGAGGGGGAGTCCCTCCCCAGGCCCCCTCCCTCCAGCAACCTGAGCCCCACACGGGAGACTGAGGGACACAAGGGATCCTGTGCCACAGCCTTCCATTCCTGCCCAGGGGCATCAGGGCATCAGGGCATCACTGGTCTTCAGGGAGAATGCACAGCCCAACCAGCCCCTGAACTCGGGAGAGGGAAGAAGGAATTCTTCCCACTCTGATGCTTTTCGTTTCTGATGCAAAAGGTCTCTAATTTCATTCATGGAAACACAATTTAGTTCTACTGGTGGCCCAAGGAGTATCATTTCTACTCTTAGATTTTAATACCAATTTTTTTTAAATATAAGGGGAGCTGGGTTACATGATAGTCTCTGACTTTAGTAAACCAGGTCTGCCCGGTATTACCTAGTGCAGAGATGCAGGGCTGGTAAAATTCTCCCACTCAAGTCCCACGTTTGTCCACTTTGTGATGATACTACAAGCTGTGTACTCCTGACTTCTATATTTTTCACTATGCACAAGAATATTATTCCAATTCATTTTAAGGAAAGAGAAAGAAGGAATACATGCACATAGAAATGGACATCATCAGCGCCCTGAAAATCAGAGACAAAGAAAGGTGTCAGCTACCACAGAGAAGACAAGTAGGCAGAATTTGCTGCCTGTTCATTCCAGTCACAGGGTCTTCCCTCTGCCACTGCTCACAAATGCCTCTTGCAGAGTTCTTCCCTCGATTCACGTGACAAGAGGAGTTTGCTGCATCTGTTCTTTTGCTTTCTTCCCTTTTAAAAATAATTTGTGGTTTGTGTGTTTTTACACAATACAGATTAGCTGGCAGGGGATGCGTCACTGCTCGCACACCATCACTCCCGGCGTTTAAAAATAAAAATCACATCTGCAATGCAAAGCTCACGCGCTCCGCTTTTAGAAAAGGGTGAGAGACTTGGGTGCCCAGCACCTTCTTGTAAATGCGACTCAGCTCCTACGTGCCTGTGCAGGACTTGTAAAGATGAGGCATTTTAACCTGCCTTTTAAGGTTCTGATAACCTGGAAGGGTCTTGGCGCCCCAAACCTTGACCTCCCAAACCCACCCATGCATTCTCGAGGGCATGGGGCAGGGGTCACAAACAGCCTCAGGATCCCAGACTCCTAAACCAGAAAAGGCTGTGGTCTCTGGTAACAAACTGTCCCCAGGATAAGCTCCCTCAGACTAACAAAAAAGAGCAACCTTGAGTCACAAAATGAAGTGCATCTGGTCAGAGACCCAGCGTTGGCATCTGGGATGGTTTTAATCAGAAGTGCCCAGATTTACACCTCCCAGGATGGCTCACACTTGACCAGGCAGCTGAACACGTCACATTAATCATTCCCAATCCGAGTGCTTGTCTCTCTCCTTCAGTGTGGACTCAAGTCTCACTGTGGAAAGTAAACGATAGCTAGCCACTGCCAGTGCCACCTTTGCCTCGGCCACAACAGGGGAGGGGGACTCAGCACGCCAGGCTGCTCCAGTGCCTCCGCCTCTCCCCGTCTCCCTGGTGTGCAGCACACACCCTCTCCCACGCTTACCGACAGCTGTGCCAGAAAGGTTTCACCCACAGCAAGGGCTCGGGGCTGAAACAGCGGATTTTAGGTTCTAAATCAAAGCCGTCTCAGACTGGCTGACCTCGGGGCCCCGTCTCCTTATCCTATTAACTCACTCTTGTCAGTCCAAGCACGCGCTTAATTTGAGGACCAGCAACCCAGCTGCCCAAGGTAATGAGGTCTGGCATAAAGCAACTCTTCTCAGGAGAATGTTTCCTGCACAGAAACCATGGGCACTTCATAACTTGGTACCGCCATGGTTATTCCCCAGGGAGGTCTGGTTTTAGACCACCTAGCCCAAACAAGGGAACTCTAAAGCTCCTGCATAAAAGCGAATGTGGATATCGTTTCAAGTTCTGAAACCTCTTGAGCATTCTTCTGGGGAAGAGGTCAATGACCGGGAATGACTTAGGGGAAGACGGCTGGCATGAGACCAAAATGAGGAAGCCGAAGCACTCGGGGTGTGGTGGGTGCAGGTCATGCTCTCAGCCAGCCCGGATCAACCCCAGGAGGCAGAGGCCAGGAAGGATGTGTGATTACTTGAGGGTGGGCTTCTCTCTAAAAATAACGGGGATAATCAAGCTGCAGGCTTCATCCCCCACTCTCCCACTTTGAAAGAGCGGGTTGTTTTACATCTGTACTCGGTTGAGTGTTATTTTTATGTGCCAGGCTTCCATTAGGTATCAGACTCAGAGGACTAAAATAAACCTGAAGGAACAAAGGAAGCCGGTGGAAGGGGCCAGATGTTTTCCCCTCTGCCAGCCTGCGAAGGCCACCCTGTGTGCTGGTCGCTGCTCCCACTGTGTCACCTTCAAAAGTAATCCCGTGCTTAAGGATGAAATGATGCACAGCCTTTGAAAAATCAAGCAAGAATCATTTCTCGGCCAGGATCAGATTGATTTTTGTCTGATTATGTCACGGGAATTGAGAGTGCAGGATGGACACAGAAGCCAAATCAAGAGTCACACGAGCTACTATCTACAATAGCCAGGACATGGAAGCAAACTAAGTGTCCATCAACAGATGAATGGATAAAGAAGATGTGGCACATATATACAATGGAATATTACTCAGCCATAAAAAGAAACGAAATTGAGTTATTTGTAGTGAGGTGGATGGACCTAGAGTCTGTCATACAGAGTGAAGTCAGAAAGAGAAAAATAAATACCATATGCTAACACATATATATGGAATCTAAAAAAAAAAAGGTTATGAAGAACCTAGGGGCAGGACAGGAATAAAGACGCAGACATGCAGAATGGACTTGAGGACACGGGGAGGGGGAAGGGTAAGCTGGGACAAAGTGAGAGAGTGACATGGACATATATACACTACCAAATGTAAAACAGATAGCTAGTGGGAAGCGGCTGCATCACACAGGGAGATCAGCTCGGTGCTTTGTGACTACCTAGAGGGGTGGGAATAGGGAGGGTGGGAGGGTGGGAGGGAGGGAGACGCAAGAGGGAGGAGATATGGGGATATATGTATATGTATAGCTGATTCACTTTGTTATAAAGCAGAAACTAACACACAACTGTAAAGCAATTATACTCCAATAAAGATGTTAAAAAAAAAAAAAAGTCACCCGAGCTAAAAACAGTGGTCAGCTCTGACTGCAGGTTTCCTGTGTGCACCTCTCATCTTCATGTCATCAAAACCAAAGGGGCGCCTGTCGCTTTTATTTTATGGATGGGGAAACTGAGGCACAGAAACTTTATGTAATTTGCCCAACCTGTCAGACACAGCTAGCCTGGGGCACAGGATGTGAACCAAGTCTAATTGCAGACCTCTGCTCCTATCTGCAGTATTAAATAACCTCAGCAAGGCCACGTGCATAAGTAATTTCTGGGAAGCCTTCCTTCTCGGTCAACATGAGAAGTGGAGGGTATGCACATTCTTTTATCCCCAAAGCACCTGCGCCGACTGGAGCTCTTACCTCAGTAAAGACTGACTGCCTAGATTTCAAGATTCTCACATTCAGCAAATCTACCTCCAAAAGTTAACACAGCCAAAGCACTTCAAAAGGATTTAGGGAAATTAATGTCCACTGATAACATAAAGAAGTTCAATGTTATACCATAGTTATTTGCACATTTAATAATAACATCAGTATTAATATTTCAAGACTAAATAAAACTATTCACGGATTTTTTTTCCTAGGACTTGGCGTTTTTAAAAATCCCTATTTTTCAACCAGAAAAATGTTCCAGCCTTCAAAATTAAGATTAGCACTCATCTTGAAACTTCTATA
Source organism: Eubalaena glacialis (assembly GCF_028564815.1). NCBI lineage: Eukaryota > Metazoa > Chordata > Mammalia > Artiodactyla > Balaenidae > Eubalaena > Eubalaena glacialis. The sequence continues at coordinate 86,660,856 of NC_083723.1, read as the reverse complement.
AACTGGGTTAATCAATCAGCAAATATATTTTGGAGGACCATACTGTGCCAGGCACTGCGCTAGGTCCCTCCCTCATGGCCCCTGCAGTGCGCTATTCACTGGATCTCACATGCTGTGACGGCTGGGGCAGTGGGAATGGTCTGACACCCACTAACACCCATTACAGAGGCCAGGGTGAAGGACAGGAATGTCTCAATGGCACTGGTCACTACATCAGACTACTGAAGATCCACAGCGTCTGTCAAATCAAACCCACTGAATGACACTCAATTTGTCATGCATTAAACTGATATTTTATAATGTGGAAATCAATATTTGATAATAGATTGTTGTAAAGCATTTCTAAATATGAAATTATATAAATCCTTGATAACATTTAGCATTTTCATAATAAAACATCAGAAGTAACCAATGGGTCTCAAAAGCATTCATCTACTCACTTTCCAAACATATTTAAAAATAAATGTCTATAAATAGCTATCTATACATTTCAGAGCTAATTTTTTTTTTTAGTGCAAACCACTCATTTTGGTAGATGACTAGGAACCACGACAAGAGGAAAAGGATGCAGAATTAACTCTCACCACCTATTTACTGGAGATCTCATCTGAGCAAAGGAAAGGCCCTGATGGAAATTTTGCTTTTTATTGAAGCTGATTATTGACTCATAGCCATGGGATCACAGGGCCCTCCTTCCCTGCAGGACCCAGATGACAGCCACCCAGCCTACCTGTCTCAGCTGCAGTCACAATGCTGCTAGCTGCAGCATCCTACCTCTCAATAGAGTGTTGTGGGAATCAAAGGCCATTACTACACCATTGAGACTGACCCCAGCACAGTGCCGGCAGGTGCCAGACACACGAAATGATGGATAAAATGTCATCATTATAACTGACAGACGGCAGGGATAACAGGAAGTGCCTCTTCTATTCATTTCTGGCCTCGTTCTCAAATATAATCATTTTTGCTATATCGATTATCAAAAAAAAGTACATGCTCTAAAAATCCTATAATAAATATAACAGAGCTTATGAAGAAAAAAAAAAACAGACTGTTCAAGACTGATGCAAATTTGTACCCAGAGAATTAACAAAGCAGGTAACAATTACAAGTTAAAAATTACCAGCACAGTTAAAAACTAATTATGAATAAGTAAACAGGACTAGCAGATAATATTTATACACCCATGTTCATAGCAGCATTATTCATACAATAGCCAAAAGGTGGAAATGACTCAAGTGTCTACAGACAGATGAATAGATAAACAAAATGTGGTATATACACACAGAGAAATATTATTCAGTCTTAAAAAGAAAGGAAATTTGGACAGATGCTACAACACAGATGAACCTTGAGGACATTATGTTAAGTGAAATAAGCCAGTCACAAAAGGACAAATACTGTATAATTCTACTTATATGAGGTACTTAAGAGTAGTCAAATTCATAGAGACAGAAAGTAGAATAGTTGTTGTCAGGAGCTGTGGGGAGAAAAGGGAGTGAGGAGTTCGTGTTTAATGAGTATGTGGTTTCAATCTGGGAAGATGAAAAAAGTTCTAGAGATGCACAGTGGTGATGGCTGCACAACAATGTGAATGTTCTTGATGCCAATATACTTAAAAATGACTAAAATGCTAAATTTTCTATTACGTATATTTTACCACAATTTTAAAAAGAAAGAAGACTTCACTTAAAATCTTAAAAGGTAAAGGTGCCTTGACTGAAGAGGAGGGACAGAGGAACTGAGGCTGCTGAGTTGTAATGACAAGGGCAAAATGCACACAGCTCAGAGAGAGCCGTGCAAAATCACTTCTTGAACAGAGCACGCAGCCAAAACGAACCAAGAACAAGGTGAATGGGTTCTGTGTTCTCCCTTGCCTTGCAGAGTTCTGCTGGATTTGTGCACTGTTGTAAAATATTAAAATGCTGGGAACAACTGACTTCCACATTACCCTGACATCATTCCCATACTTATAATCATAATAGCATATGAGCTAACCTGTGTTACAGAAATACATGTTGTAGCTAAAACGTCTGGTATTTAACATTTCCAATAATACTTCCTTAAGACTACTGAAAGAATGGTGAGCTTACTAAATTGTCATCAGCCCAAATTTTGCAACTACCCCAGCCACAGCAATGACCTTGCCTACACCTCCACCCACACACGTATACACTCATGCATCCTTACCTGTACATTTATTTTGAGTTACTTTTTTTTAGTTAAACATCTTCAATCCATTTTATTTATTTTTTTAAATTTTATCTTGAGTCACTTTTAATTGCTTGCCTTGAATCACTCTACTTCCCTCAGATCAATGCAGACATTTTAATTCAGTCATAAAGGGGAAAACAGACAATTTTTGGGTCCTTCCAGTAGGCTGCCGCTATTTCACAATCCAACAGGAGAATGTGGTAATGCATTTTTGCTGTCTTTAAATGAGGCTACAGAACCGTCTTTGGGTTCCCCATTGAACCCAATGGATTCCCGTAGAAGGTCTGGAATTGGTGCCAGGGGCACAGACCCTGCTTCTCCTTCTGGGAATCACACTCGAAATTTCAGACTGCTCCCACTTGGGATAAACTTTCTGGGGGTCAGAGAGCCAACCTGCCCCAAAGTCCTTTCCTCAGTGGCCATTATTACCCTTCACTGTGAACCCTAAGGAAATAAGAGACTATACTTTTGAGGAAGAAGAGGGTGAAAGACAGAAGGAAGGAAAATAGCAGGGAAGGGGAGGGGCCCGAGAGGTGCTGGAGTGAGGCCGGGATGCTAACAAAGTGTTGGCCATTTGGCCTCTGGGTCCCTGGGGTATGCAGAGCTACGGTTACATGCTGCTGGTTTTCTACATATGCCAGGAAGAAACCAACCCACCAAGCAAAATAAATACATCTCTAGAAAGGAAAAAGTGAAGGTAAATGTACTTCAAGTATCTATATTTATAACATAACAGCCAGTTATACTTGTTCCAATGTTAAATGGTCCCTTTTGCCAGTTGGTAAAGGGATATTCTGATTTATGCCGTACACTTTTACACCAAGGTGAAGGCTCTCTATGGAGCTTAAAAAAACTTGATATAGAATACACGATCCCTGCAAAGTCTAATGACATGCAAAACAAACATGCTGCCACCAACACAAAGGGCACAAAGTAAAACATCAAAGCTGCTTAGGAACCGTGAACAGACACAGAGGCATGATTTTCTTTCCCTGACAGGAGCCATCCCCAACTCAGAATGCTCATATCTTACCAGTGACCTCCATGAGTTGGAGAGGGCAGCATCTTTCCAGGGTAGCAATGTGATGGACCACAGCCCATGGGACTTAGGGCAAGGTTATCTGGGAATCCACACACTCACCATTGTTACATCATGTCTGGCACAGGGATAACTTGATGATGGTGTGATCAATGAAATAAAAATTCCTTAATCAGACACCAAAAGCTGGCCACTCTAATCTATCCCCAAGAGAAATTCTTGCCCACATGCACCAAGAGACACATACCAGAATGTCTGCAGCAGTACAGCTTGTGATAACCAAAAACTGGAAACGATCTAAATGTCCACCACCAGTAGAATGGATAAGTCAATTGTGGTGCACCCACCACCCACAAAGTGGAATGCACAGCAGGGAAACAAACAGACCACAGCTACGTGCACCCGCACGGATGATCTCAGGAGCGTGAGGTTGAGTGGAACAAAAGGGAGCTGCAGACAAACACACGGCGTGTTACTCAATGTGTATGAAGCCCAACAATGCGTCTGTTTATGGATATAAACATATGTGGTAAAACTCTCCACAGAAAAGCAAAGAAATGATGAACAATGATGAAATTTCCAGCAAGCAGTGATCTCTGTGTGGGGAGGGCACAAAGGGAACTTCAAAATAACGGTGTTCTCTTTCTTGGGTGGTAGGCATTTGAGCACTCCTGGAATCATTAATTCTTTATATCTTTCACATATGTTGTGAAAGTTTTTGTAGTAACGCATTTTATAAAAATACTATTTTTATTTATTTATTTATTTATTTATTTTTGGACTCAGACTCTTTCTTACAAGGATATTCCCTTAACACAGGAAGAAAGTAGAACATACAGAATGTCTTCCAAGGGGGCTCCAAAAATACTGTTTTAAAAAGCTGCCTGATTATGAGAGAGAACTATAGAATCATTCGTGCCTCAAACTGAAGGGATTGCAAATGTTCAGGGGAAGGCAAAAACAACGGGCTGTCATTCCAGAGCTTTCTCCTGCCCTCACACAGTCCAAGGTCTGATATTCCCAGGGCACACCTGACTCTTGATTCTGTGACTGTCACTCAGATAAGATGAACTCTGAGTTAAACATGGTCTGGGAGCTGCTGAGTGTACATAATCCCTCCTCTTTCTTAGAAGTGACCAAAACACATCGCTGGGCTGGGGCAGGCGTCAGCAAACTGCAAATGCATGGGCCATACCAGGCCTGACAGCTGTTTTTGTGCTACCTGTAAAACTAAGAATGGTTTTGACATTTTTTTAATGGTTGAAAAATATCAAAAGAATAAAATTTTATAACATGAGAAAATTATATGAAATTCAAATGTTAGTGTCCATAAAGGGTTTTTTTTTAGATTTTTTTTTTTTATTATCTATTTTTGGCTGCGTTGGGTCTTAGTTGCGGCACGCGGGATCTTTCGTCACAGCGTGCGGGCTTCTCTGTAGTTGTGGCATGCAGGTTTTTTCTCTTCTCTAGCTGTGGCACACAGGCTCCAGGGCGCATGGGCTCTGTAGTTTGTGGCATGCAGGCTCTCTAGTTGGGGCGTGTGAGCTCAGTAGTTGTGGCGCGTGGGCTTAGTTGCTCCGCGGCATGTGGGCTCTTAGTTCCCTGACCAGGGATCGAACCCGTGTCCCCTGCATTGGAAGGCGGATTCTTTACCACTGTGCCACCAGGGAGGCCCCAGTGTCCATAAAGTTTTATTGGACCACAACCACATTCATTCACCTGTGGCTGCTTTCGTGCTACAACAGAAAATGGAGTAACTGCCTAAAGTATTTACTATCTGATCCTTTGCAGAAAAAACTTGCCTCCCTTGTCCTAGAGAAAAGATTAAGAAGTAAATCAGGTCAGGTACAGAACCTAAGACACAAAATTTGCTTCTGTGCTTATATTGGACCTCATTTCATATGAAATATATGGCTGCTTATGAGACTATATAATAAACTGTAGTATAAATTTAAAAAACAAGGAATATTCTGGCTAGAATGGGGAGACAGGCCCAGACAGAAAGACCATCCAGGGCATGAGACCTACACAACTATCAACACTGGAATACCAATCTGTGTTTTGAGCAGACAAAGCAGAAAGGTACACCATTGTGGAAAAAGTCACGTAGTCCGAGGAAAACAAACAAAAACATAACAGTTATTCGGAGCAAAGCTGTTCTCCCATCAGGTGTGAAGCCATCAAGTGTGATGTCCTGACAGCACTGCCCCCGTGACAGCTCCCTGCGACCCGAGCCGACTATACTATTCGACAGCACAACAGGAAAGTGGCAATTCTGTGGAGCCCTCTGTCAGGCGGGTCTACTAAGTAGATGTGACCGCATTTTATCAAAAAGAGACCATGCTCAGGCTTACTGGGCCTCCAGTATCATCCTCTCCCAGGAGCACAACTAGACTGTGCGTCTGCCAAATATAAAACCTGCGCCAAGCAAGCCACGTTTTGGTACCCGTGGAGAGCACGATGAAATGTGCGTGCCATCTGCACATCCTAAGACACTCAGAACAGCCCACGGTCAGCTGCTCAAGCTCGGGGAGAACAGCTATGACAGGTGGGCATGTGAGCTGGCTCAGGAGCGGGGGCTTAGAAACAGGGATGGCCATCCCTCTGGGCCTCCTCTCCAAGGTCTGCCTGACCCAGTCCATCTAGAAGCCCTTGACTCACCCCCCACTGGGGCTTTAGGGTTGCCATGGCAATGACTGTCCACAGAGGAGGGAAGAGGCAAAAGGTCAAAGGTCAGCATGACATGAAGAGTAGAGGCTAACAGGTTGTGAACACCCAAAAGAGCATCTACAGACATGAAGCAAAACTTTAAAAAGGTGAAAAGGTACAAGATGCTGGATTTAACCTCAAGGGTGCCGTTTTAGTGCCTACCTCTGCATGTTGGTCCCGTGTCCATCTGCTGACGGGAAAGAGCCTCTGCGTCTATTGCACAACAGCACAGATGGAGCCCCGAGCTGGGGATCAGGAGTTCTGATCCTGCCCTGAAAGCTCAGTGGGAACTTAGCCAGGGCAAAAGCTGCTGAGACCAGGTTGGTTTTACAGTCGTCCCTAGGTATCCACAGGAGATAGGTTCTAGGACCCCCTCTGGTACCAAAATCTGAAGATACTCAAATCCCTTATATAAACTGGCACAGTATTTGCATATAACCTATGCACATCCTCCTGTATACTTTAAATCACTTCTAGATTATAATAATTTATAACATAATTATTATTATACAATGTAACTGCTATGTAGATAGTTGCTGGCACACAGCAAATTCAAGTTTTGCTTTTGGGAACTTTCTGGAATTTTCCCCCACAAATATTTTCGATCCAAGGTTGTAGAACCCATGGATACAGGGAGACAAATGTAATTATAAAAGAATAATCAGTACATTTATATAAAATATTTTAAATGATATATTTTATTTGTATATAATTTTGGAAGGTAATACATTCACATAGTTCAAAAAATCAAGATGCTTTGGAGAGACACACTGAGAAATCTAGCTCCCACCCCCTGTCCCCCATGCAGCCCCCCCACCATAGATGACCATTTTATCGGATCTTTGGTGTTCACCCAGCTTCTCTTAACGCGTTTACAAGTAAATACGAATACATGGCCTTATTTTTCTCTCCCTTTCTTACACACAAATGTATATGCTGTTCTCTACCTTACTCTTTCCCCTAACAATATAGAATGGAGATCTTTCCACATGGGCCCTCTCTTTCCTCTGTTACAGCTGCAGAGTGTCCCCCTGTGTGGCTGGACCCCATGTGCTACAGTGGACACACAGGCTGTTTCCAGGCTCTGCTGTCACAGAAAAACATGCAACGTGCAACCTTAACCGGAGTTCACCCTCTGTGTGCAGGTTTGTTTGTAAGATAAATTCCAGAAGCATATCAGAGATTTTAATTCCCCTTCCCCCCAGGCTACTATTTTATAAATCATGTTTATTTTTGCCAATGGCTTTAGTCACTGATGAGAAACACAAGAGATGGGAACTGGGGTAGCAAGAGTCTTGGAATCCTTTTTTGGTTGGCAGTGTTGGAGAAAGAATAATAGTATGTGCCAAGACTGTCCCGTGGTCCTGCGTCTTCTCCTCCTCCTCCTTGCTAACACTGACAAATAAGGAGCTGAAAAAAGAATAGCTGAACATATGGGATATAGAAATAAATGCTCTTAGCAAGTCTATGAAAAGGGAAGCCTTGAGCCCTACTGCCCTGCTGGTCTGTGGTTCTGAGGTTGAGGACACCAAGAGAAACTCCAGGTGCTTCCTAACTCTGTTGTCATATTTATTTATCTCCTACACCAATGTATTTCCACATGTACCCACTTTCCCCTCTAAAAGAGTAGGGGTGGCTGAGGGCTAGGAGCATGAAGGATCTGTGAGACACAAGCCAAACTCAAGGTGCTTCTTACCCTGGCCACCCTCAACTAGGAAGTTCAACTCAAAACTTCTTTTTATTTCTTTCATGACAGGCTGTGTGAGATGTTAGGAGTGCAAAGATATGATCTCTCATCCTTCTTTTTTTTTTTTTTTTTGGCTGCACCGCACAGCATGCAGGATCTTAGTTCCCCGACCAGGGATCAATCCCGTGCCCCCTGCAGTGGAAGCTCGGAGTCTCAACCACTGGACCACCAGGGAAGTCCCATGATCTCTCACCTTGAGAAACCTACAAAAAGTCAACCCTGGGATGGGCAGTTCGATAGTTGCCAAAATACAGAGATGAGCACAGGACACAAGAAGAGAGCCTCGGCAAGAAGAGGTTACCTGGCCCACTTGTGCTGCACTGACTGTAGAGTTTCCAAGTGTGGAACAGAACAGAGGCAGCGGGTGGAAATTAGGGCAGCAGAGGATGTGGCGGGGGACTGTGGAGGGGCGAGAGGCAGGGACAGAAGATGAAGAAGGCACGTGGATGGATAACTGCTGACCACCTGGTAGACCCTGCTCAGTGGTGCTCAAACTTCTGCCTGCACCAACATCACCGGGGAGCTTGTCAAATGCACATTTCCCAGGCGCAATCCACAGAGGTCAGATCTAGTAGGTATTAAGTGGGTTCAGGAATCCACAACAAAAAATCACTCTGAGTAATTCTGCAGATTATCCAACTTGATTTCAGGAAATGCTGCTGAAGGCAATGGAGGTGTAGGGTGACAGGAGTGACAGGCAGGCCTTAACCATCCAGGTTACTCTGGAGGTGGCAAGCTACGAGGAGGTGGGAGGCCAGGAGACCAGTAAAGGGGACGACGCTGCATGAGGCCAGGTACATGATGATGGGGCTGAGGGCATGGGCTTATAGAGCAAAAGACAGAGTTAGGGTAGAAGTAAATGGACTTATAACTGATGCCCACTGTCCAAACAGGCATAGAGCAGGGAAGGAGCCCGATCTGCCCAGGGTGGAGGCCAGCTTCCCAGAGGAAGGGATTTTTAAGTTGGGATCTGAGGATGAGCTGGCATTAGTGAGATACCCAGGCAGATGCATGTAGGCTCCTGAAATTCACAGCCAGCGTTCTAAGGTAGGTATATGTCCAAACCTCCTGGCGCTGCCACAAAGCCACACTGCGTGTGCCCTGAGCATGTCTATTAAAGTTTCTCCTGCCTACCACCCTGGTCTAGGACAAGCTACAGCTATGGGTACAGTCACAGAATCCCCAATATTCCAACAGCAGTGCCAGAGAGGGGCACCATGGCCCTGGTTTCTGGAAGGGTATAGAAGGGGAGATTCTGCAGCCTTTCTGGACACTTTTCCTCCAAACCCCCATGTACTTAGAAGGGGGAATGAGGGAGTGGGCAGGAAGGAGAGAAGGAAGAAAAGAGCTGTTGCCCTGTGACCTTTGCCCTCTCCTGTCAACCCCAAATAGAAAAGGGTACAGTGCAATGTGACACCTGGTAGTGACAAGACAAGGGGGAACACATACTGCACAGGTGGAGAATGACCTCACATCACTTCCTCCAGGTGTTGCAGAATTCTCCTAAGCATCCTGTGCCCTGCCAATTACCTGAGGCTTTCGTCTATGAATTTACTGTTGGTGGAAAAAGAGTCTTCTTGGAGTCTTCCCTGTGGCACTGAAGTTCCAATATCCAGGAGCCCTGGGCTGGAATCTCGAGAGAAGCCATTGCTCACCGGGCTGGGGAGAAGCGTTCTCAACCCTCCGCTCTCAGAATCAGCGGGGAGCTCTGAGGAGCACACCCGTGCCTGCCTCCCCAGGCCGGCAGAGGGGCATCTCGGTGGAAGCGGGCGTAGGAACGTCTTCAGAGCATCTCGGGTGATTGTGACGCACAAGGAGGGCTGAGCGCACTTTCCGGGGAAGTGAAGTGGGTGAGACTCCCGGCTCCAGCCCGCGGAACTTCCGTCTGTGTGTATACTGGTACATTCTGGAGTTCTACCTACAGTTTCCTTCGAGGAAAGCTTCTGCTGATTTTTAAAGCCTGCAAACCACTGTATATAGGTAAGTTTCTATATAATCATAACCATGTTCCTAATTTTATTTTTTTAATTATTATTTAATTTATTTATTTATTTTTATTTTTGGGTTGTGTCGCACAGCATGTGGGATCCTAGTTCCCCTACCAGGGATCGAACCCGCGCCCCCTGCATTAGAAGCACGGAGTCTTAACCACTGGACTGCCAGGCAAGTCCCCGTTCCTAATTTTAAGATAAGGCATCACTACCTCAACCATCCTTACAGCACTCTCAGTAATTCTGAGCATGTAGCCTATTTATATATTACTTATTGGTAAACTATACAGAAGTAGAAATCTAACAGTATGCACATTATAAAGTACAGGTAAAATAGAAATATTAAACGGATGAGATAAGATTCACATAAATAGGAGTTCAGGGGATCGCCAGTCCCCACTGGCCCAGCAGTGGTGGGGGGAGGGAAAGGCTGATTACCAGGGTGGGAGGTAAACCACTGAATCTCTCAGATTAAAGCCCCGGAACACTGTTCCACTTAAATATATTTTGAAAATGCATGTGTGGAGAAAATAGAGGATCTCCACAGGAAAAAGCTGGTTTGCAGGTGAACAGATGGTTAATGGGTAAGCTCTTTTAGTTCATGCAAAGAAGGCATTTCTAATTTAGAGTTTTAAGATCCCAGGAGATCAGATGGAAAAAGAATCTTCCCCTTAGAAAAGTACCATGGGGCAAAATGCCAAGGCTATAATCTCTTTTCCAGTTTAAGTTAAACCTCTGGAAAACAAACAGGAGTTTTCTCTTGAACAAAGGCACGAGAGAGAAAGGGTTCTAGACCTAAGGCTTCCTGAGACCAACACAACACATAGAACACACAGTAGGATCATGTTACTTCCCTGGGGCAATTAAACAGGAAGGCAAGTCAGCGCCTCAGAGACACAGTTGATCTTCAAGGGCTGCTGACCAAGTGCCAGGCACTGTGCAGGAAGCTACGACCAGCAAGGAGCAGGGCACGCCCTACCTTGCAGGGCTCATGGTGGGTACATGAGTAATTACAGTAATTTCAAATCCTCCGGAGTTGCAATTTCAATAATTACTCATGTACCCACCATGAGCCCAAAATTGGGGCCCAAAATTAAGAGGGCCTCACAGGGGCCCTGTGCTGGCACCAACAGGAAGAGAAAGGGCGGGAAGATGGTCCCAGGCAGAGCCCAGATGGGAACTGGAAGAATTCCTGACTGGCAGGAACATCAAGGGCTGAGAGACGGCTGGAGAGCTTGAGATGAGACAAGGGACAAAGGAGGGGTGACAGTGTGTGTGTGGCAGGGGAGGCTCCCTGGGAGCACGGGGAGTGTGGAATCTATGTAAAAGCCCCGTGGGGATCCACCATGGTAGCATCTTCAGAAAGGTTAGGTCTTCCTTTTAGGAGTCATACTCTGACTGCAGGGTGTGGAGTGGAGTGGATGGGAGGCTCTGCAGGGGGCCTGGACCAGAGCCAGGCCTCAGCCAGCGAGAGGAGAAAACAACCATAGCCACAAATAATGACACAGATGATGGTCATGGTGACGATGATACTGGGAACCAGGGGCTGTTGTCAGTGCTTTACACCTATTAATTCAATTATTTGTCCCAACAACCTCTGGAGAGGTCTACCATCACCCCCTTTTCTGGGACAAAATGAGGCACAGGGAGCTTAAATGACTTACTTAAGTCAGGCACTCATTGAAAGGACCAATGAAACAGACGTGAGAATGGCTGAGAAGTCAAATAAGATGTCATCTAAAGCCTAGAGCAGTAACTCTGTGACTGCTTTAGTGGGATAAAATTTACATACCATGAAATCACTAAGTGTACAATTCAATGATTTTTAGTAAATCTATAGTTGTGCAATCATCACCACAATCCAGTTTTAGAACACTCAGATCCTCCGAAAAGTCTCCTTGTGCCCATTTGCAGCCAATCCCTATTCCCACCCCCGGCCCCGACCACCAAATCCGCTTTCTGTCTCTAAAAATGTATGCAGTAACATTTTAAGTCAAAATATATTGAATCATTTGGGGATTTATTATTTTTCCTTCCACTGAAGACATTCAAAGTACCTAAGAGCTACTTGAGGAGAATAAGGCAGCTTTATTTTTAGGTTGTACAATTTTATACCATATGCTATTTCCCTCCCACCTCTTTGTTCCTCACTGAAAATGATTTATTCTGCTTTCTGGCATTAGCAGTTTGTTTCCGAGTATATTTATAATAGAGTCAAGCACATATCAAGCTAGCACGATCTAGAGTCAAATACAATTATCTTTTTAATGTGAGATGTTTCTCTGTACACAAAAATAACGTTTTATTTCAAGTTTTCATTTTTATTTCAAGGGGGTCATTACTACGGAAAAATTATAACATCTCCCACAGAAATACAAACACTAATACTTGAGTAACTCAAACCCTGCTAATATTTTTTCCTACCTATTCACAACTGTAACAGTGGTACCTCCCAGCATCTGAACAGAAATAATTTTTCCGTTCTGTAATCTGAACAAATTGTATTCAAATAGCCATTGCATAAGAGAACTTGCTGAATTTACTGGGCTCCCATGAGACCCAATTTTTCTACCATAAAACAAAGCCCAGGGAAAAGTAGTCCTACCTCTTCTCTCCTTCTTCCAAATTTCTGCTCTGTTCTGGGCTGTGTGAAGGAGGGAGTCTTCTCCAGGCCCTTCTTGAAATGATTTGCCATCAAGCAAGTGCATCGACCTTCCCTGGGAAGGCCTTGCTTTATCCTCTTTACCCTCTTTAGGACACTTCCTTCCGTGGGGCCTTTGCTTAGCTCCCCTGCCCTTGCCACAGCCCCAGCCCTGCCCCATCCTGGGCTCACCCTCATCACCAAGGAGGTGGATCCATTTGTTGTTCCCAAGTTCCTGCTTTACTTGGAAGTCCCAGCGAGGGGCACAGGTGCAGAGCGGCCCCTGGGCCTCACCGCCTCAGCCTTGTCTTCTACTCTACACACATCCCCCCAGCTCCATCCACGCCACTCACTCCATGGCTGAAACTGTACACGTCCCAGCCTCCAACCCCCCGCAGCCCTCCAGCTGCAAAGAGTCACCCACACTTCTTCAACCTTGCTGGGACCGGGTGGTCTGCCTCTCAGCCCCTCTGGCTCCCCTCTTTCCGTGTCCAGCCTGGGCCCCAAGGTCCAGCACTTCTATGAAGCCAAGGAAAAGCCACCAGGTCAGGCTGGGCCCTGGTCCCCACAGTGGTCACACTGCTCTTGACGCCTCCCTTATGAATAGCTCGAGAGCAGTGACTCCTAACCAGGGATGAGTTTGCTTCCCAGGGGACATTCATCTGGAGACAGTTTTGGTTGTCATACCTGGGGCAGGGGGTGCTCCTGGCATCTAGTGAGTAGAGGCCAGGGATGTCGATAAACATGCTACAGGCCAGCCCTCACAACCAAGAATTACCTGGCTCAAAGTGTCAATAGAATGTGAATCTATGAAAACCTCAAAATGAAAAAAACTTTTAAATTCAAAATTGCCAAGGTTGAGAGACCCTGCTCTAAAACACATCCTTCTTTACATGTGAGGGCGAATTTCAGCCCTTACTGACTAGTCAACTATTAAGTTTTTTTTAATCTTAAAAATGGATTTGTGTTTTGAAGAGGACTCTTAAGAGAGACATGTAACAAATGTCCTTTGATCGGGGTGTCCATACTTGTGCTGGGTCCGGACATGAGCCAGGTATATAACCATTCAGCTGGTAAGAGCGATCAGAAGGCAAAGAGAAGGCCAGGGTCTTGGAATGGGCAGCACATGAAGAGCCCTGAAAATACAAACCATGAAGAACCAGTAGCAAACGCCAGCCTCTGTTTGTCCAGTGGCCGCCTGGCAGAGAACGGCCTGTCACAAGGCCAGGGAGGCAGTGACTGATCCCGGATCAGAAAATGTCCAGGGCAGGTGGGTTTCAACTGGGCTTTGTGTGGTGCAGGCCCCTCCTGGGCCCCTAACCCAGAGCAGACCCCCTCTTATGGGCTTTATGTGTTGTACTTCCAGATGAGACTGCATTTAAAAAAATGTTTCCTTGGCTAAACAGAGTTTTAAAACCACTGGTCCAGGGGCTATATATATCAGGGTGTATCAGTTAAGATTCTTTTTTATTTAATTTATTTATTTTATTTTATTATTTTATTTTATTTATTTATTTTTGGCTGCATTGGGTCTTCGTTGCTGTGACTGTGTTTTTTCTCTAGTTGTGGCGAGCAGGGCTACTCTTCGTTGCGGTGCGCGGGCTTCTCATTGCAGTGGCTTCTCTTGTTGCGGAGCACGGGCTCTAGGCGCGCGGGCTTCAGTAGTTGTGGCACATGGCTCAGTAGTTGTGGCTCGCGGGCTCAGGAGTTGTGGCTTGTGGGCTCTAGAGCGCAGGCTCAATAGTTGTGGCGCACGGGCTTAGTTGCTCCGTGGCATGTGGGATCTTCCTGGACCAGGGCTTGAACCCGTGTTCCCTGCATTAGCAGGCGGATTCTTGACCACTGCGCCACCAGGGAAGCCCCCAGTTAAGATTCTTAGTTGCAAGAAACAGAAACCAACACTGGCTGATTTAAGCAGAAAAGTATTTCATTAAAAGGATATTAAGGAGCTAGGGTTGGACGATCAGGAACAAGAGGCAAACATGACCCAGAACTATGGTGGAAAGGACCCCACTGTCTCAATGCCAAATCCCTGATGTAGCAGCCTGTGCAGCTAACAGTAACCAGCCCTGGACATCGCTCCCTGTCACCAGCCATACTCTCTCTCTCACACGATCCTGTGCAAACTGTCCCTATGGCCACAGTGAGCTCCTTTTTTTTTTTTTTTTAATTGTAACAACTTTTTTCTTTCCCTCTGCTTCTTTTTATAAAGTCCCTATAAATTGAAGTTTGGGTGGATGTATTTAAATATTTCTCTTTTTTTAACTTAAGTATAGTTGATTTACAACATCGTATTAGTTTCAGGTGTACAACATAGAGACTTGACATTTTTATAGATTCAGAGTGAACTCTTCATAGTTCTTGAGTTGTTAGTGCCACTGACTCCCAACTCAGAGATTAGAACGGACACACTGACCTGCAGAGCCCAGGCCCTAGCTGCAAAGGATGCTGGGAAAGTGAGCCTTTGCATTTCCAGCTTCCCCCGTGGGTGGTGGACTCTGCTGCCCATCAAGTCTTATAAGGATAGAAATTTTCTAAGCACAGAACGGGTAAAGTGGGAGGGACCTAAAAGAATGACAATGGGATATAAGGGCTCTGGGTCCTCAGAAAGTACAATGCATTGACAAGAGGGGAAAAAGGGCCCAAGTATTATTTATATTTTTTGTATGTTTTAAATGTTTCACATCAAAACTAAAGGTCCCTACTTGGATGCCAAAAAACAAACTTCACTGTTTGGCGTAGAACTATGCAAAAGACCAAGGACATGGGACATGGGAGCAGCCACCAGGCCACTTGGAAACCTGGTTAAAGAAAAAGAAACTTCTAATTTTCACCTGGGTTGCTTTTAGGTGAAATCAGATGCCAGTACCACTGGGCTTGGCTGAAACTAACCAAGGAGAGCCTGCAATAATTAGTTAGAAGGCAGTGTACAGCCAACTGCATACAGGTCTTCCCAACTCTACTTACTCACTGAGAAAGTGGAAGAAGCAAAGAAGCAATTAACAGTAAAGATAAAGATCTATTTTAAAAGATGGGTATATTTATAACTCACACATACCCAGACACTCTGTGGGTAGAGGCATGTACAGACATACGCCTGTGGTCAAACAGGAATCCATGGACACGTGAGGAGCAAAAAAGATTTGCAAAAATGGGACTCAATAAATGATGTTTGAACTATAAAAGATAATTCCAAGTTCCTTGATCTCAAATTTGACATAAAATAAAGTCTGACTCACTGCTAGGGTTGCCCTGAACAAAGAAAATTAATTTTAAATTTAAACATTTATAATTTATGGTCACTACTTTTTTTTTGGTTTTTTTTTTGTTTAAAGCCAGCGGCCGTGTTTTGGTTTTTCCACCGGGACTGCTCATATTTGTATACCTACTCATACAAGAAGGGCAATCTGAGATTTAAAAAGAAGAATTGATTTATGCTTGAAAAATATGAATCATGGAGAAAGGCAAAATGAACTAAAATTATTCAGGGTGAGAATATAAGGTGGAAGGAGATTGAACTGAGGTCTCCAAACATACAGAGAGAGCCTCAGAGAGGTTCTGACTGGCTGGTTTTTACTTCTAGTAGGAAAGACTTAGAAAAATGGGCCTAAACTACAAAAAAGGGATGTACAGTAAGTGAAGGAAGAGTATCATGGTAATAAGAACAGTTAAACACTGGAATGAGTAACAGAGAAAACTTTGGAACTTTATTCTCTGGGGGATTTTAAAAACAGGGAATCAAAGTATCTAAGATCTAAGCTAACACAGAATGCACAGGATCTTCGTGGAAAAATAAGTTAAGCTTTATTAAAAGTTCCAAAAGAAGACATAAATAAATGAAGAAATAGATTTTCCAGGAAAAGGTGACTTATCATTTCAATGATGTCAAATTGTCTCAAACTTCATGTATAAAGTCAATGCATTCCCAATCAAAATTCCAACAGGATATTTGAGAAACTCAAACTGACTGTAAAACTTCTCTGGTTAGAGAATTTTTTTTTTCCCAGCATGCACTATGCTCCCTGTCTCCATGCTTTGCTTCTGCCAGTCGCTCTACCTGGAATGCCCTTCTGCCTTTTATTCCCTCAGCTAACTTCAGTCACCTGCCAAGATTCAGTTCAGGCTGCTTCTCTTCTAGAAAGCCTCCCTTGGACCTCTAGGTTGGGCTAAGGGATGCATCTCCACAGCTTGCGTTTACACCCTGATCTTAGCATCAGGGTTAGCTATTGTCTACCTACCTACCTATTACTATCTCACCCTGAACTGTGGGCTTGTCAAAGGGCGGGGCTAGGTCATTCATCTCTGGATACCCAATACCTGGCACAGCCTGGCACAGGACATGCTTAATGAACTGGAGAACTTTCTTGTAAGGTGACACCCAGATGACAACTCCTACGTACTGAGCACCTACCACGTGCAGCCCAGTGCTAGGTGCTCTGTAGACCTCTGACCAGCAAGGTTGCAGTGTGACAGCCCCTATCACATGAGGCAGCCAAAGTTCAAAGCTGATTAAGCAGCTTGCCCCAGGCCACCAGGCTAATAACGGGCGGGGCCACGTTTGGAACCTTGGCAGAGTTGGCTCCAAAGCTCTTTCCAGACCTCGCCCCGCTCCGCTCCCCAAGTTCTCCTTCCTGTTGTGGAGCGCCTGCCACGAGCCGAGCCGGTGCGCAGGATGATGGCGAAAGAGACAGACCCAACCCCGGCCCCGCCTGTGCAGCGGCGGAAGAGGGCTGAAGCCCCAACTGGCGGAGAAACCAACAGGAGCCGGCACAAAAAGTGAGCGCTCTTTACCGCCCCTCAAATCAGAGCCTGACCCGGGGGTCGGCCCGGCAGACGCTCCCACCCTTCCCAGGGCACCCATCCACACACCACATCCATCCGTCCATTCCAGACGGGGATCAGGCACCGGGGCACTGTCTCCTCCCACGAAGGCCCCGGCCGCTCCTCAGGGCCTCGGCCCCGACCCAGGGAAGGTGGTCTTCACGGCGTCACCCACCCGCCCCATGCCAGCCTCCCCGTTGACATCACCCTTGGGGCCCACTTTCCCCGCCAGGCTCAGTGGCCGGGCGCTCACCTCACAGCCACCTGCAGTCAAGGGCAGGCACCCACCGCCCCGGGGAAGCCAGAGCCTGAGGCAGCCACTCCCCTGCTCTCAGGTTAGGGAATTTTTTAAGCAGAAAAACAAGGAAGGAGAGTTACCTGACCAGATGCCACGGTATTAACAACAGTGTGGTTACAGCACCTGATCGAGTTGACACACATTAAATTTGCCATGCACATATGATAAAGGATGATAAAGTGCGCATACAAATCAGTGGGGAAGGAACAAGTTGTTTGTGGATGGGACTAGAAAAATTGAAAAAAAAGAAAACTGGATCCCGACCTCATACCTACTCAAAGGTAGACTCCAGATAGAGTGAAAACTTAAATGCAAAAGATGAAACTATACAACTAAGAAGCTAAGAGGAAAATGTAAGAATGAACTTGGGGTGAGATGGATTTGTTCAACAGCATCCAAAAGGGGACTGATAGATTTAACCACAGCAAAATTAAGAATTTCTGTTGTGTGCAGGGCACCACAAAGTTAACAGAGGATGATAACGTGGGAGAAGAGCTCTGCAATCTCTGAGACCAAAAAGGGGATTGGCATCTAGAATGTGCATGAACATTTCAAAACAACTGAAAAAAAAAAAAAAAAAAAAAGTAACTTTAAATTTTACATACTGGGCAAAAGCTGAGAAAAGGTGTCCCCCAGAGGGGAAATCCAAATAGCCAGAAAAGTATGTGAAGGACATGGTGGCCTCACTGGTAGCAGGGGGCCTGAGGCAGCGTGGTTCGCCATCACCTGGGGATGGACACTGGCCTACCCTTGCACGTGGCCAATGACTAAGCAGCAGTCAGGAGCAAAGAACTAGCTGGAAACCATAAAAACACAAGGTTTTTTGTAGATGAAACCATTACATTATTCAAAGATATGTCTAAGGTCATATATTTAACACTGTGCACTGGGAATCTATGGGAGGGGGATGAATGGGGAGGGGGATGAAGAAGACAATTTTTTAATAAAACCAAACAGAAGTGGAGCCTAGCACTGATGGATGAGAGAGTGCCATAAACTTAAGAGTCTAACGATTCAATGCTCTACAGCTGTGTTCAAAAGAATAAGGAAATAAACATTATACATATCATTTCGTCTGGGGTGACTTAGGTAGAGTCCTGTGGGAGGTTCCTTCCTGGCCCAGGGTTCTGGAATTTGCAGATATTATCATGAACTATCTCCAAATTACCTCTCATTGCAAATCCTGGCATAGGATAACGTTACATTTTGACTTTGGAAAAAAGTAAAAAAGTGCTGAAGTTCCATCCAAAACACATAATTTATATGTGAAAATCAAAGGACACCAAGTGCTTCTCAAGGACAGTGTTACAAATCCAGTGCAGCCAGACCGCTCCAGCCAGAATATGTAATGAAGCACACCAAATGGAATTCTCCAGGTTCCTTCCCAGATGGGGGGTTTGTTTCTGTAGGATGGCAGGCATTTTTTCCTATTACAAAACAATTATTCTAGGTTAGGCTCTGGTATAATGATCCTGTAACTAAGGGGCAAGGAAGAGGGGAATATGGAGTGAAAAGGGAGTCAGCACAAAGATACACTTTATCAGCTTGGAAACAGGTGTGAGAACAGGCCACCCAGCACTATGCAGACAGTTCTCCAAAGAAGACATACAAATGGCCAGTAAACACCTGAGAAGACGCCCAGTATCACTAATAGTCATTAGGGAAATGCAACTAAAACCCCTAATGAGATACCACTTCATGGCCATTAGTATGGCTACAATAAAAAAGAAACAACAACAAGCGTTGGAGAGGATGTGCAGAAAATAGGAGCCCTCATATACCACTGGTGGGAATGTAAAACGGTGCAGTCATTCTGGAAAACAGTCTGGCAGTTCCTCAAAGTGTTAAACATAGAATTACCATATGACTCAGCAACTCTACTCTTAGGTATACACCCAAGCGATATGAAAACGTATGTCATACAAAAACTTGTACATGAAAGTTCATAGCAGCATTATTCACAATAGCCAAAAAGTAAAAATAACCCAAATGTCCATCAGCTGATGACTGGATAAAGAAAATGAGGTATATCCATATAATGGAATATTATTCAGCCATAAAAAAGAAAAATACATGCTACAACATGGATGAACCTAAGTAAAAAAAAAGCCAGACACAAAATGCCATATATTACATAATTTCATTTATAGGAAATGTCCAGGACAGGCAAATCCACAGAGACAGAAAATAGATCAGTGGTTGCCTGGGGCTGGGAGGAGGGGAGTGACTACTAATGGGTATGGAGTATCCTTGTGGGTGATGAAAATGTTCTGGAAGAGTGGTGAGGGTTGTGCAACTTTGTGAATATACTAAAAACCACTGAATTGTACATTTTAAAGGGGTGAACTATATGGTATGGAAATTATATCTCAATTTTTAAAAAATCCTGTGTCCCCAAAGCCCTGCATTCCCGACCTCACTGGATGATAGAATTGGATGACTTCCTCAAGCGCCAGCTGGGCCCTGTTCCAGGGAGCACCTCCCTTTTAAACTTGTCTCTCACACTTTCTAGATATAAAAGACTAGGAAAGAACTGTCCCCTTCCTTAACCTCCTGGTTCCATCTCCAGGTTTATGGATTCTCTGCCTCTGAATATAAAAAGTGTTTGGGCTCTGAGTAATTCTGCCCAGCTTTGAACTTCTGCTCTACACTCACCAACCATGCGACTTGGGCAAGTTTACTTAAATTATTTAAGTTTCCTTATGCGTAAGGTGGGAATACTTTGCCAACCTCACTGGGATGGTGCAAACATTAAGTTAGTTAATGAATATAAAAGGCTGAGCAAGAGCACATGGGGCAAAGTAAATAGTCAATAGATGTCAGGGGTCGTTTCTCCTTTCCACAAATTCCTGAGTGTTAGGGTGCTGAAACTAGGCTGTATGTACAGTCTGGGAGTACAGAGGGCATCACACAGGCAATGACAACAGAATGCCTGTTATGGGAGGGGAAACGCAGGCCAATAGGGGAGCCCGTAGCTGTGATGCTTAACAATAAGTCAGGGACAGTCGAAGTTGAGTAGGTTTCACAGTGGTCCCTCTGAATCACACCTTTCCACGGCCATGCTAAAGGGCACTAAAATTCTAAAGGGCAGACAAACTCATGTGTCACCATTACTTGTAGCCAAGGGCAAGCAGAGAACTTGGCAGAGTGGAGCTGCTGCCTTGGCGGGGGTGGGTAGAAGGTTTCAGGTCACTGCTGGCATTTCAGGAGAAAACCAAGGACTGGCAAGGTGGAAGGAGAGAAGTTCAAGGGAAACAAATCCCAGTCCCTAACTGCTGGTGTATACTTGCCGTGGCCCGGCCAGAAAGCCGTTCCTCTTGTCCAGCAGACTGTCACTCCAGGAACTCTAACGCAGCTTTCTCCAGCATTTAAACTGTTAAACAAGTACTTGAAATCATCACTGCCCCAGGAAAAACCAAGAGGAACAGGCTTCTCACAAAAAGCCAAAGAGGAAGTCCCTGGGCGATTTCTCTTACACCATCTTGTTATGGGATGAATCGTGTCCCCTAAAACCAATATGTTGAAGTCCTAACCCCCAGTACTCTAGTATGTGACTGTATTTGGATGCCATTAGAGTAGCCCCAATCCAATAAGACGATGTCCTCATGAGAAGAGGAAATTTGGACACAGACAGGTACCGAGGGAGGACCATGTGAAGACACAGGGAGATGACGGCTATCTACAAGCCACGGAGAGAGGCCTCAGAAGAAACCAACCCTGTCGACACCTTGATCTTAGACTTCCGGAACTGTGAGAAAATAAATATCTTTTGTTTAAGCCACCCAGTCTATGCTCCTTTGCTCTGACAGCCCTAGCAAACTAATACAATCTTACCTGTAAAAACAAATACTTTTCCTTCTCTGAATTGAAGGGCATTTGGTAGAAATAGTGGCCATTTTCCCTCTCTGGAGAAAAAGCCTAAGGGTTGGAAGGGATTTTGTGATTCAGAAGAACTGCATACATTTAAACATACAGCCTTTGTCAATATAATCCATCAATAAAAATACCACAGTTATTTTGATGAACACAGATATGTATCTGGAATCAGGGGTTATGGGTAATCCTGCAGTCTTATCTCTCACTCATCACCCAGTTTATTTCTATATCTTGCTTTGGTAGGTCAATGACAAGAAATTCCTGATTTTCATAGATTAGATAAATAGTTGCAAATAGTAACATTCTGAACAATCATCTAGAGTCTCAGATGTTCTTCAATTTACCCAAAAGTCTAAAGGACAGAAGCAACTTTTATTTCCAAGCTGAAACTCTCACAATATCTAAGTTGAAACTCTCACAATATCTAACAACTATTTGCACTTCTACTGTAAATGCTGGAAGCATCAAAACTAATACAATTCAAGATTACAAATCTACTCCAAACAGTCCTGCCTGGCATTTAACAGAGCCCAGTGTGTCAGTACTGAGACACGAGTCTCTTACACAGTTTCACATGTATGAACATGAATTTAACATGAACAAGAACTCGAACATTAAATTCAGAACGGTTAAAAAAGACAGTACAGAGTTACAAACTCGGAAAGATGTTTTATACACCATCAATTCCAGTCCACCTGCTTATTAAATCCCTCCCAGCTCACAGTTATTCATGAGTTTCATAAGCGGGCCAACTATGGCACTGAAGAAAATGCTGACTAGTACAGGTATTAGGTCAAGATTGTTTTAAAGAGCTCATTACTCCTTCACCTCTTTTATTTCTAAAAGTCGCACGAGATTTGGGGGAAGAAACTGGGTCAATGAACTCCTGACCTCATAACTAGTTATATTTTTGAGTCAATCTTCTAGAAAAAACAACAGTGCATCAGTTACAACCCACAGTTACTGCCAGGGGTCTGCAATATACATCCACAGCAAATGCTGTTTCTAGACTCCAGAAATAATGTAACTTGAGCCCAGGTACTAGTGTTCTTAAAAACACAACAGAGGTTGTCCTAACCAACCTCTGCTCAAGGGATCCACCAGACTGTCCCCACTCCCTTCGTAAAACATGCTGAGAGCTGGGCACCCGTGGCACGCTGAGCTCTCCCGGCGGATAAGCTGTGCACTTCCCCTCTCGAGTGGGGCATCACATGCTCACCCAGGGTCAGCTATGTCTGTCCCCAGACTTGTTTTTGTCAGTTGTATATATTACTGTGGTCTCCTAAATGTGACACAGACTGTCGATACAGGAATGTGAGCAGAAAAAGTTGTTTCTAAGAAAAGGAAGATGAATGTTAGCCAAACTTCTATGAAAGCAAATTGTTTCAAGAGACTGCTGTCAAAATAGGTGTGGGCAAGATGATTGTAAAAAGACTGGAAAGTCATAAAAATATAGTATCCCACACTCAGATTGCTTTGCAAATACCCTTGCTCCACTTTGAATAAAGAAATACTGGATACACACACACACACAAAATGATATTGTTATCAGCACACTTATGCAAGATCACGACTAGGGAACTCAAACCAAGGTGGTTAAGGGAGCACCTAGTCCAGTAAAAAGGCTGGGGTGATGAATAAAATACAAATTTGTGGAAAAGCATTACTGAACTAACAGTAGCTTTTTATCATCAAGCCTTGGAATCTAATTGCTTGGATTAAAATCCAAGCTCCATCACCTAAAAGCTGTGTGACCCTGGGGAAAATTACGAGCTTCCCTGAGCCATCTCTCCTCTACCTGTAAGAGGACTGATGATGGTATCCAGTGTAAAGCCATCAGCCACAGTAATTATCAGTGTTAACTATCATTGTTTTTGTTCTTGGTACAACTACTACTACCACCACGGTCATGGACACTGAAAATATAATCAACATATGTAGAGGGGGAGGGACACGCAGTATTTCACTGTTTAAAATGAGTCCTCAAATTAAAAACAACTGGGAACCACTCTGCAAAGAGCTAACCAGTAAAATGACACAATGACCTGCAGCTGAAGAGGCTGCTCACCAAGCAAGGAAGGACAAAGCCCCAAATCTACCGGCAGGTGAGTCCCAAGCCTCATCACTGGTACTTAGAGGCCACTAAAATTTTTACTTTTTCCCCATTTAAGAAAACAGAGACTGCAAAAATATTTAAGTCAGACTGAATTTGCTTAATGAAAATACATTCTGGGGAATTTTTTTTTTTCATAGAGAATTGGATAAGTATTTTTAAAAACAACAATCCACCTGAGACCCCCCACTTTAAAAGACACCATGCTTTTAGCATAAGCTGAGAAACACGAAGTAGTGACTTCACCCTCCAGCTTTTGGGTGAGCAAACCAGATTCAGATCCCTAGAACACAATAAAACCACACCCAAAACGCACACAACCTTCAATGTGACCACGTGAACAACATTCTCTTGGCATCACATTTCAGGAGTTTACAGCAGCTTCTAGATAAAACAATTGAAGGCCCAGTTTAACAGCTTAATCAGGTAATGGCTGAATCAAAATAGAATTCGCAGGAAACAAGGGCTTGTTGGAAACAAACAACTGAGCAACAGAGGTAGGCAGCTGTACTCAGTAAAGAAAACTCAGGGTTTCTTTACCCAGTAGTTTAGTACAAGGATTCAAGACTTCTTTAGGGGCTTCCCCGGTGGCGCAGTGGTTAAGAATCCGCCTGCCAATGCAGGGGACACGGGTCTGAGCCCTAGCCCGGGAAGATCCCACATGTTGCAGAGCAACTAAGCCTGTGCACCACAACTACTGAGCCTGCGCTCTAGAGTCTGTGAACCACAACTACTGAAGCCTGCCCGCCTAGAGCCCGTGCTCCACAACAAGAGAAGCCACCGCAATGAGAAGCCCGCGCACCGCAACGAAGGGTAGCCTCCGCTCTCTGTAACTAGAGAAAGGCCGCACGCAGCAACGAAGACTCAATGCAGCCAAAAATAAATAAATAAAAAATGAATTTAAAATTTAAAAAAAAAAAATTCTTTGTAATGAACCGCTTACTCTGAGCACATCTCCCCAGGGTTTCTACCCACTGGAGTTCAGCTGTTTGGCAGCTGTCAATCAAAACATTACAATAAGAATTGCTGTCCGGATCAGGCCCGTGTACAGTCATCAGGAATAGGATCAGGAAGTTTCTGAGGTTCCTAAATATTTGTTGAGGACTCCAAGCACAGCAGGGCATTTTTGTGGCCTATCCTGGATGTTCAGATAAGACTCACTGGTGTGGAATTTCCACTAAGCTGCACATGACTACACACAGACCAGGGTGTCCATGATGAACCCATCACATTCTAGTGAAATGCATGATTTTATTTGTTACTGGCAGAGATTGTTATTAAGGAACTCCAGGATAAAATCTTTTGTAAGGTAGAGTAATTTTGAAATAAAAATAACACCTACCTCAACGCTCTTCTCTCCCGTGAGGCACCGTGTATGGGAGCCTGCCACGTTCCCAGTCTGAGCATTCCAGAGCCGAGCCCGGGCGGTGGGCCAGCTGGACCCCTGCGTGTCGGGAGCTGCCTCTGACTTCCTCCTCACCAGGCGGCTACAGTGGGAGCGGCGACTTGCACGCCGACAAGACCCTAGCCGCTCAGACCCCAGCCCCGCCCTCTGGACTAACTCCTCTCCAACCACCTTACTTGGTCCTGTCCTCCAATCCTTCCTCTGTGCTGAGGTCTCCACCCACCTGCAAGAGCCAAGCAAACAGGTACCAGACCCCTGTGCTTATTAAGCTTGACCTCCTCGTTCAAAACACTCATCCCCCCGGTAAGTACCTGCGAACGTGTCTCCTTGTAAGACTGTGACCTCCCTGATGCCAGGGCGGGGTCTCCCTGTGCCTCTGACCTCACCAGGTAAGTGCTCGATCAGTGTTGAATTTAACTTATGGAAATGTCTTTTGATAGAAATAGTTACCTAAAACTCCCCATATATGTCCTTGTTCTACGTGTACTTGGTACTAAACAGCAGAAGTGGCCTTGTCAGATGCCCAGTGTGTGGTTAGGCCATTTAAGATGGCTGTTCTCTTGTTCTCTGTACATCTCCTGCTCGACCAGTCCCTGTTTCACTCACATCACTACCCAATCCTCTTAATTATAGGGCTTAATTAGTCCCTGGTAACTGATGAGCACACCGGACGTCAATTCCCCCCTACAAACGATAGCCTCCTTCTCCAGCAAGTACCAAAGACTGCTGCCATGTCCTGCCCGCCATCTGCCGAACAAGGTGGGGTATCGATCCAGGACCCTTTGTGTAAGATTCCCCGGTCCAATAAACCATTGATGTCTCTGTCACTGTCTCTGGGCTCTTTCTTCGTCTCGAGGCTGGACAACTATAAGGCTTGGAGGACTGCGGGGTATAGCCCAACACCCGGGCTGCACAGAGGACCACAAGGCCTCTTCCTCCATCCACTATGGACCAAGATCCCACACCTGTCCAGAGTGAGGCAACAGCAGATGGAGGGGTGAGGTCAGCAAGCTGCATCATGCCGACACAATGCAGAGGCATGTGAGTCAGCCCCAGGATTTCTTAAATGCCTCTGAGCCTGTCTTCTAGGAATCTACCCAGTTAATCCCCACAATAACCAAAACACAGGCAAGTCTTTCCAGTTTTTGCCTCTAAAGATCCTCTTATCTCCACCCACTTCTCCTGCTCCCCGGTCACCATCCTTTTCAGCCTTTATTCTGTATCAGCCTCTCTACTCAACTCCCAGCACCCACTCCAAGCGGTTCCCCCAGCAGCCAGAACAACCTGGTAACAGCTAATTCATCACCTCTGCTTCTAATCCTCTGTGGCCTCCTCCCGCTGTTAAAGTAAAAGCCTTGCAGGGCCCACCCACCTGGCCCTGCCTCCCCCTGCAGCCCTAGCCACCTGCCACTCCCGGGACTCCACTCTCTCCAAAACAAACACTCTCAGGGCCTTTGCACTTGCTGGTTCCTCGGGTGAAGCACTCTTTCCCCCAAGTTTTTCCATGCCTGGCTTCTCAGCTGACTCTTTAGCTTTCAGCTGAGGCTTCCTTGACCCCCATCTACTCAGCAAGCCTCCATCACCCTCAGCCTTCGCCACTACCTGTAATTATTTATCTGTGTACTGACTTGTCCATCTTCTTACCTAAAATGGAAGCTCCATAAGAGCACCAGCTTTGTCCTGTCCTACACTTTATTACCAGAGCCTGACACAGAGCTTGGTACTTAGTGAGAGCTCAAAAAATTTCTGTCGAATGAATGAATAAATAATAAAGGAATGAATATCTCCTGGAAGAATCAATACTTTGCACATCCCCGCCCCACCCTCACCAAATCAGATCCCAAACGGGCTCAGCTTTCTGGAAAGACAAAAGTAACAGCTTTCCCTTTGGTGAAATAAACCCCACATCCGCCCACCCCAGGCTTTCCCTTCATTCACACTCTCTTCCCTTATTAATCCTCAGCAGTCTTATTTCTGACCACCTTTCTCTCTGGAAACCACCCAGATCTCCTTGGCTCAGAAAACCGGAACTCCGCCTTGGAGTGGAGCCAAGGTCGCACGCAGACTCACACTTGAGGGTCCGGGTGGAGGGGCCCTGGCGCCCTCTGGAGTGCTCTACCTCTGGCCAAAAGCCCTGTCCTTCCGAGGAACAAAAACAGGAAGGGAGCAGAGGCCTCCAGCGGCTTGACACAGTCCCGAGAGTCTAGGGAAAGCCCTGGTGCCTGGCCAGCCTCAGACCCAAGACAGGGAGGAAAGAGCAGGTGGGCCGGGGGTCAGTCAAGGGACGTGGAATTGGGGAAGAGACACCTCCACTCCCTGCTCTGAAATCAAACAAACGTCTGGCTTCAAAACCTGATTCCAAAATCTCCATTTCTGAAGGCCACATGGCTGCCATTTAATCTCTCTGAGCCTCCGTTTCCACAGCTGTCAAAATAGATTTCACAATTTCTACTTTAAGGGGATTGCTGGGCACTTTGCCCCCAGATGTTATGTCTGGCTGCATCCATCTACCTTTCAGTCCCACAGGATGAGCCCATTCTTCTTTTTTTTTAAAATAAATTTATTTATTTTATTTATTTTATTGTTTTGGCTGTGTTGGGTCTTTGTTGCTGCGTGGTCTTTTCTCTAGTTGCGGCGAGCGGGGGCTACTCTTCGTTGCGGTGTGTGGGCTTCTCATTGCGGTGGCTTCTCTTGTTGCGGAGCACGGGCTCTAGGCGCACGGGCTTCAGTAGTTGCAGCACACGGTCTCATAGTTGTGGCGCGCAGGCTCTAGAGCGCAGGCTCAGTAGTTGTGGTGCGCGGGCTTAGTTGTTCCGCGGCATGTGGGATCTTCCCGGACCAGGGCTCGAACCCATGTCCCCTGCATTGGCAGGCGGATTCTTAACCACTGCACCACCAAGGAAGCCCCAAGCCCATTATTCTTAAAGGAAAAATTCAACCAGGTATCAGTCCTACTCAGTGACTTTTGATAAAATGTATGGATTTTTCAGACTGTTTTGAGGCTGAGCCATAAAAGGTGATTCACATTTGCTTAACTTGGTTTAAAAACAGGGCCAGTCTAACTCCGGAATTCAGCATATGCAGGTACACAGCAGCCATTCAATAGGTGTATTTCATTGAATGAATCAAACGACAAGAAGGGTTGTGTCTATATTGAGCTTACTAATCAAGTCTGATAAACTAAAATCTCTTTTTTTCACAATGAGTGCGTGCTGCCAGGCACTAATTCACCTTGTGCTTTGATATCGCAAACAAACACGAGGCAAGAAAACAGATTCAGACCGTAAAAAGGCTCAAGACTTTGAGACTCATGTTCCCTTCTACGGAGGCCATGGGGAAAATGTACAAGTGGGATGCTAAACCTCCTTATTTCTTTTGGAGATTATCTGTCAGCTCGCACAGGACTTACGCTTTCAGAAACCAAAGGGACTTTCCAAAACAGAACAACTCCTCAGCAAAAAACAAAAAATAAAAATTAAACAACCTTCTCAACATCACTAATCATTAGGGAGATGCAAATCAAAACCACAATGAGATACTACCTCACACCTGTCAGAATGGCTATCATCAAAAAGACCACAAATAACAAATGCTGGAGAGGATGTGGAGAAAAAGGAACCCTCGTGCACTGTTGGTGGGAATGTAAATTGGTGCAGCCACTATGGAGAACAGTATGGACGTTCCTCAAAAAAATGAAAAATAGAACTACCAATATCATCCAGCAATTCCACTCCTGGGTATAGGTCTGAAGAAAACAAAAACACTAATTTGGAAAGCTATATGCACCCCTATGTTCACTGCAGCATTATGTACAATAACCATGATATGGAAGCAACCTAAGTTCCCATTAATAGATGAATAAAGATATTGTTTATACACACACACACACACACACACACACACACACACACACAGAATGGAATATTACTCAGCCATAAAAAAGAATGAAATTTTGCCATCTGCAACAACATGGATGGACTTGGAGGATATTATGCTAAGTGAAATAAGTCAGACAGAGAAAGACAAATACTGTATGATATCACTTATATGTGGAATCTAGAAAACAAATTAACAAACATAACTAAACAGAAACAGAGTCATAGATACAGAGAACAAACAGATGCTTGCCAGAAGGGGCCAGGGGGAGAGAAATAAGTGAGGGAGATTAACAGGTACAAACTTCAAATTACAAAATAAATGAGTCACGGGTATGAAATGTACAGTGTGGGGAACATAGTCAATAATTATGTAGCATCTTTGAATAGTGACAGATCATAACTAGACTTATCATGGTAATCATTTTGAAATATATAGAAATATCGAATAGCTATGTTGTATATCAGGAACCAACCTAGTGTTGTAGGTCAATTACACTTCACAAACAAACTCTTAGAAAAAGAGATCAGATTTGTGGTTACCAGAGGCGGGGTGTGGAGGGAGGAGAAATTGGAGGAAGGTGGTCAAGAAGTACAAACTTCCAGTTAAAAGATGAGTAAGTACTACGGACCTAACGTATAAAATGATTAATATAATGAACACTGCTGTGTGTTACCTATGAAAGTTGTTCGGAGAGTAAAGCCTAAGAGTTCTCATCACAAGGAAAAACACATGTTTTTTTCTATTTCTTTGAGTTTGTATCTATGTGAGATGATGGAGGTTCACTACATTTATTGTGGTCATCACTGCATGATGTCTGTAAGTCAGATCATTATGCTGTACACCTTATGCAGTCCTGTATGTCAACTGTATCTCAGTAAAACTGGAAGAGAAAAAAAGAAACAATCTTCATTCCATAGGCGGGCTGCCACCAAATTTTGCAAGAGTATTTAGCAGAAGCATTCCTCTTTTAGTCCTGCTCCATAAAACTGAAAACAAGGAAAAACACTGCCTAAGACTGAGATTTGGCAAAGGAATCTGATGAAACCCGTCGGTTCTGTGCCATAGCGTGACATCCCTGAAGGCTCCCGGTGATCGTGTGATTATCAAGCTTTCTGCTGCCCTATCTCAGGCTTCATGTGCAAAACATGATTTCTTGTAACTCATACACACTTGTCCACCAATGCAGCAGCATCTCAGGGCCAGAACAGACTATCCCATTAGAGTCCCACCCAGGCATGCTTTAGTCCCCCACCTACTAAAGCAAACCCACAGAGAGGAAAACAAGAGCCAGCTATTCTCTTTGCAAAAGAAGTGCCCAAGCATTTGTGTTTCTGTGGGCTTTTTTCCCCATTAGCTACATTTAACATATGGAAAAACTGAGACTTGGAGAGGTTAAGGAATTTCATCAGTTTAACACATTAAGAGGTGGAGCCAAGGGTTTTCGTTTTGGGTTTTTGTTTTTTTTTTTTCCTTTACAATGGATTTAATGTAAGAAAATGGGACTAGTACACAATTTGGCAAGTGCCCTTGGTTAGGCAGAGTGTGGGATGCCTGAACAAGAGGCAGGATAAAGGTGAGGTGCTTACAAAACAGCACGCCTGTGAAGGGCATGGGTCTAAAGTCAGAAGGTTCTGGGTCCTAGTCCCAGCTGAGTCACTAATGAGTTGTGGGATGGAGGTAAGTCATTTAACTTTGGTTTTAGTTTCCTCACCCAGACATGGAGACTCATTAATAAAAGCATGCATTATCTACTTCCTAGAGTTACTGAAGAAATCAAATGAATGTGAAAGCTGTTGGAAAATATGAAGGCACACCCAGAAGTCAGGTAACTCCTGTACTACATATATATTAATGTATGAAAATTAAGAGCCACCCAAAAAATTACATGCATCCATTCTTGCTCAAACTAAATGTATTTCTTCTTACTAATAAAAGGATCAGCTGGAATGCGAGAGATTTTTGTGAATCAGGATGAACACAGCTCTTGGAGAATGTGCACTGCTGTTTTGAAGACACGTGATCACAGCCAGGCATCTTTTGGTGCCCTAGGACAGTCACACAGGCAAATGGACCCACTCCAGTTCTGAAAGGGGTCAAGCCCTAAGCCAATTACTTCAGGTTTACCAAACACTAACAAGGTGCTTGGAGCACCCAGAATACTGAACACATCGTGAACAGGCAAAAGGAACCACCAACCCACAGGACAATAGATGTGGCCACGTGTGAGAAATGTGATGGGGACATAAGTCACATTTAAAGTCACTCCCAGATGCTCCCTTCTACACCCTTCTGGGTTTGGGTAAGCTCTTCCTGCACTCTCACCTGAGGACAGCAGTCAAATACCTTCAACAAATCATCACCCCTCGAGGAAATCCAAACAAGAGACACCAGGACAAATCCCTCGCTGGACAAGCTAGCGCTCTTCCTCGGTGTGCCCCTGGCTGCCCCAGGTCTGCCCTGCAGGTTGGAGCCCACTCTGAGGTCGGCTGTTTCTTGCTCACTCTTCCATTTTCTACCCTTTACATTCATCTGTTCTAGAATCTGAATAAATCCTTCAAACTCTGGCCAGAAAGAACATCATATGGTTGAATAACAGGATGACCAGAACAACCAAAGAAAATAGTACCTAGAAAGCTCTGCCTGGACTCACAGACCTTGTCGAAAAGCCAGTGCAGGGGAAGCCGCTTTACAGGGCAACCCACGGGGATAGCTGACTGCCGATACACAGTACAACGGGGCTCAAACCTTAGTGCATATCAGAACCACCCAAAGGGTGCGTGAAAACACAGAAACCCAGAATTTCTGAGTCAGTTGCTGATGCTGGTCCAGAGACCACACTTGAAAACTCTGTCATAGTTAGTGGGCAAGGGCTACCCAGTCTATCATTCTTATTGGGGCAACTTCAGATCCTGATTCATCCTCCTCCACCCCCCAAACTAAGCCTTAAGAAAACTCGTGATAGGAATTAAATAGCTAGCCCCCCTGCTCCTCCTCCCTTCTCCTTGCCCATACATACACCCATGCAGCCATGGATGGAGAGAACAATTGCCAAGCCATTCCCGACAAGTACCTCCTAGGCTGAGTCCCGTTCTCACCTGTGAACTAGATGATTTTGCAAAAGGAGTGAGTTATGCTGCAAAACAGAGGACATGGCGGTGCAGGAAGAGCACTCAGGGGTTCCCCAGGTCCCGTTCCCTGAGCTGATGCAAGGTCCCTCAATCCTCAGTGACGGAGCATGCCAGTGGGAGGATGCCAGGGAAACGTTGTGACCTGGTTTTCTCCTCACTCATTTATCCTGATGCTCTGCCACAATGCACTGTGATTTCCCACCGAGAAGTCACTTCATGTCACTAACTGCCACCTCACCAGCCTCACCAATAGCTCAGTGCAAAAGAAAGCAGCGAGTGGCCCTAAACATACTGTGTCTTGGGGGGTGGCATGGCCAATTCCCTCCAGACCGGGATCAGAGGGTTTCTGCCCTGGAAGGGACCATTAGAAACATTTCTTTCCTTCCCAAAGTTGATTATGTTATATAATACACTATTGCACTAACAGCGCAAGTTACTACTACAATAATATTGTTTTGTGTTAGGGAGGGTTAACGGAAGTTCCTACAGAAAGCAGTGTTGTGAATAATGTAAACACTCAGTGATAAGAGCCCATCCTACAACTCTCATCTTCTATGGTTCAAATGGGAAAATCTGGCCAATATTCACCACACTTCAGCTTGGACTTTTCTGACTCTGGGACAGGAGAGGTTACATACATTTGGGGCTGCAACTGTGGGCCTAAAAACCAACTTCAGGCTAAATACAGGAAAAGAATGAAGAGTGATTCATTCACAGCATTTTGGTAAATATACATAGCACATGTGTTTGCAAATACCTAGCCTTTAAGATGATTTTCTGCACACAAATAGGCATATTTGGTGGAACGAATGTGACTTTGCCTCCCAAGTAAAAAAGAAATCCAAGTAGCTCTTTCATACATGCAGAACTGCAATAGTTCCCAGGCATTGAGTGCCTGATCTGGTGTGAACCCCATGAAGTCTTGTAAGCCAAACTATATTCTCCAAAGCAGTAACACCAATACAATCTCCACTTACCCCAAAGTTAGGAACTGATCTCAGATATACCATGTTCAAGATACAGACCTCAAGCCCAGACAGCTGTATTCAGAAAATTCTGGAGCAGAAGAAGAGCTAAGCCACTCAGAATACTGCACAATACTGGCTGGGGCCTCAAGAACAATGATTTAAAAATCTTGCCCTCTCCCTACCCCCCAAAAATCCACTCGTTTGCATGCACGAATGAGGACACGCAAGAGCTGCCTTCACACCCAGCACCGCTGGTGGTTCTTCTCCTCACCTGTTTTCCAGGAGCGTCATGCACACCACCTCTCGCACCCCAGGGTTGTTGGCCTTCTCCACTGAACAGCCCTGCAAGTTCCAGGTGGCCAGCCTCAGCACGGGCCGCCCGTCCCTTGTGCCTCCGAAGGCCTCCACCGAAGGCCGAGTGGAGATGATCTGTGTAGGCCCCCCTGGGGGCAGGTCCAGGTCCTCACTCTGCAAGCTCAGCGAGGTGGGGCTGGGGTGAGGCTTGGCGGTGAAGGTCAGGCCCCCGTTGGTGTGGGTGGACGGGGGCCTGGACCTCTCGGCAAACACCTGGTGCCGTATCCTGTCCAGGAAAGCGGCATTGACTCCGCCCATCCTCACCAGGTCCTCGACGCTCCGGAAGGGCCCGTGCTCGCGGCGGTAGTCCACGATGCTGACGGCCATCTTCTCCGTGAGGCCGCGCACGCTCAT
Source organism: Eubalaena glacialis (assembly GCF_028564815.1). Lineage (NCBI taxonomy): Eukaryota > Metazoa > Chordata > Mammalia > Artiodactyla > Balaenidae > Eubalaena > Eubalaena glacialis. The sequence goes on along the minus strand of NC_083723.1, from coordinate 86,627,319 downwards.
GAGCTGAGCCGGGGTGGCCGTGTTGATGTTGACGCGCGGGGTGAGGGGCACGGCGGTGGCCAGGTGGTGAGGCTGCTGCTCCGCCAGCAGGTCCCGCCTCAGGGAGCTGGGAGAGTGCTGTGCCGAGCTGCCCTTGCTGCTCACGCAGATCTCAAACTTGACCTGCTCCAGCTTGGTGGCACCCACGCCACTGACCAGGGCCAGGTCCTCCACCTTCTTGAAGCCACCGATGTACTCGCGGTACTCCACGATGCTGCGTGCCACCGCACGTGTCACCCCAGGCAGGGTCATCAGCTCCTCCTCCGTGGCCGTGTTGATGTTGAGCCGCTCCTGATTCACCAAGATGTTGCTGAAATTGCAGGCCGCGCTGAACTTGCGGCTGTGGGACAGGTCCGAGGGGTCCCGGGGGATGGAGCGGTGGCAGCCCAGGGTGCTCCCCATGGCTGGCCAGGATCAAGGGGCCAGGAAGGCCTCACCACCACAGAAGAACTCTCTGGCTAGGGAGGAAGCGCAGTAGAGCTCACAGGCACAGAAGAGAAGGTGCAGGATTCAGGGCATGAAATGGTTACCACAGACAAACACTAAATAGCCATGCCCAGCGTGTCCAAACCACCTTTCACTTGGCCACCTGGAAAACAAATTAATAAACATACAAATCGATCGAATCAGTTAATCAGTTTGCATTAGCACTCCCTACCTAGAGCTGGAGTTCTTAGCCAGGAGTCCAGGGCTGATGCCTGTCTGTGAACCTCTGAAAACACACATACAAGAGGGCTGGTCCATGAGGATTTCTGGTGAGGTCCAATTTTTATCACACTGGGGTCCAAAAACGCTATAAGCCGCTTCTCTTGGAAAGGGACCTATCCCCATCAGCCTACACCTCTCGTCCCTGCCTCTCTCAACTCTCCCAGAACTGGGGCCATCTCCCCCTGCTTCGGTAGCCCCCATCTGGCACTCAGCGCCACCAGCAACTTTGGAATTCCGTCCTCACTAGTGCGGGCACGGAGAAGGGGTTTATCGCCCCCTACCAGACCCGCCGCCGTTCCGGCGCCCCACCTCTCAGCCGCTCCTCCAGGGCTTCCTCCTTCCACCTGCGGCTCCGAGGCCTGAGCCCAGGCCAGGACAGCGCTGGCCCGCTGCCTTCTGAGCCAGGGCCCGCGCGGGTGCGGGTCAGGGGCGGGCCGCGGGATCCCTCCCACGCCGCCTCAGGCCGCGCGTCCCAGCTCTTTCTGCTGGAGAAACTCTTCAAGAGTCTCTCTCCCAGAACCGGCAGGAGCTGCAGGGCTTTACGGAGGCGGCAGCGGCGGTGAAATCCGGCCGCCGCAGCTGCACCAAGTCTTGCGGCTGCACCAAGTCTTGCGGCTGCACCAGGACTTGCTGCGTTGCCGCAGTTGCGTTGATCCAGACAAAAAGTCCTGCCCCCGACTCGAACGCGGGATCCGCAAGAACCGCGTCCACACCCCAGCACCAGAGACACTGCTCCCGTTCGCCGTCCGTGTCAAAACCAAAGTCCCGGCCGCAACGCCCGCGCCTCCGCTGGCACCACGGCCACGCCTCCTCCCGAGCGCCAACTCCTCCCCCGGACTCCGGGGCACGTGGGGGCGGGGCCCGAGCTCTAGGCCCGGACCTGGGAGCTCCAAACCCGAGAGCGCGCGGGCGGGGCGAGGACGCGAGGTGGAGGAATGCGGGGCCCAGGAGTGTGAGAGGCGGGGCTATGCTGGGAGAGGGCTCGCCTGAGCGCGTGGGGGTGGTGATGGCACCGGGAGTGCGGAGGCAGGGCCCTGCCGGGAGGAGGCGGCCCGGGGGCGCAGAGGCGGGATTTAGAGACTGAAGAGGCGGCGCCTACGCCAGAGGAGCCGCGGCGGGTCAACGCGAGGCTGTGTTCGGGTCCTCTGCTCCTGAGCCCGGGTTGCTACCGGGGACCGAGAGCTGGTTGTGCGGGATGGAGGCTTTTTAGCCTCTCCCGGGGCGAGACCTGCCCGACTGCTTTCCGGTGGGCTGCACCCAGGGGTGCGGCAGAAGCTACCGGGCCGCCAGCCCGAGTTTAGTCCGTCTTTGGGGCGTGGGGACAGGGCGAAGGCACGCCCAGTTGGGGAGGCACCCCTGCGGGTCAGGGGCCTCGCCTCAGTTCTGTCTGAGAACGTTCGAGAGAGGACTGAATGGGATCTTTTTAACTTCTGCCCCCCACTTTCGGCGTCCTCTTTTCTTCCTGTGGAGTATTACTTTTGCCCTGCTTACTGAGAGATGTCCTCAAACAGCCCTAGCAACTCTGTGCTACTAGGAGAGGGCGCGCACCACGGATTAGAGATGTGTTCACATAGGTCACATAGCGTTGCTCGTTTGCACGTTTAGTGCACTGAGTAAATATGGATATTTTCTATAAGTATTAAATCTAGTTATTAAGGAGGAAGAACGTGTTAGTTGGAAATGGAGGCTGCTTCCCAAAATTCAGAAGAGTTTTTGGATCATACCACTAAATGGTAATTTAGTTAAAGATTAAAGAGCCTGCTGCGTTACAGTGGATACACGGAGCTAGAGTACTCGATTAAACAAACCGTGTGGTGATACCGTTGAATACTTTGATCCTGGGTATTCAGTGACCTCTGAAGTTTCATCCCCAACCAATGTGACCGGTGCTTCTGCTTTAAATTTCCCAGGCTAGGTCAACAAAAACCAATTCTCAGGGAACGCAGAGGTACTTCAGATGTGAAATGAGAGCCAGCCAAGGCTTGGCAAAATGCTATCGCCTTTCTGACTGTGTATACTGGTCGGGACTCTTAATGGCAAGTGACAGAAATCCAAGTCAAACTAGCTTAGACATAAAAGCTAAGGGATTTCCGGGTTCTTGTGTAGAAAAGTTAAGGAATAGATCTTACCTATGTCACACGTGACTGCATCCAGCTCAAATGATGTCATCAGGACCTGGTCTGACCCCCTCTACCTCCTCTCCTATCTCCCCAACCCTAGCACTAGGCTACATTATGCCACTCCTTTCCTCCGGTAATCCTGTTGTGATAAGGGCGAAAAAAATTGTTTAACAGAAAAATATCTTTAGAGGAAGAAGAAATCTTTGTTGATCAGAATGCCTTAATGGGCCTTTGTGGCTATGGATGGACAGCCTGGGGGCATTGCTAGTTGGGCTGGAACATATTTTATTATTTAATCCAGAACACTTTGGAGGATAAGATGGGAACTATTAACTTCACCGGCACAACAGGCATAATCTGGTTTTGTTTCCTAGAAACATAAGCATATGTTCCCCATTTTAGAAATGAAGCCAAAAGCTAAACTGCTGTGCATTAAAACAAACAAAAACCACAACAGGATGGCTAAATTTAAAATGACTGACCATACCAAATGCTGGTGAGGATGTGGAGCAACTGACACTCTCATACATTGCTGATGGGAGTGTGAGAAGATACAACGATTTTGGAAATCAGTTTGGCAGTTTCTTAAAAAGCTCAACATACATCTAGCACACAAGCCAACGATTCCATTCCTGGGTATTTACCAAAGAGAAATGAAAGCATAAAACCCAAGGTCTTGTACGCGAGTTTTAATAGGAAATTTGGTATATAGCCAAAACCCAGAAACAACCCAAATCCACCAGTAGAGAATGGATAAACAAGTTGTGGTATATCCATACAATGGAATACTACTCAGCAATAAAGACAAACTGTTAATACCCACAATACTGAAGAATCTGAAAACCATACTGAATGAAAGAAGCCATGCAAAAAAAAGAGAACATATTGCATGATTCCAGGGAAAAATACAAGCTAACCTATATAGAGAGAAAGCAGATCAGCACTTGCTTGGGGATATGATGGAGGAATGGATTAAAAAAGGACACAAGGAAACTTTGGGGAGTGATAGAAATGTTTGAGGGGTCATGGTTTCACGGGAGTATGTATGTCAAAACTGATAGAATTGTACTCTTTTAAGATGTGCAGTTTAGTATACTTCAATTAGACCTCAATAAAGACTGGGGGGAAATCTTCAAAAAATAAAAAGGAGTGCTCTTTGAATGCAAAGAAAAAAAAAATGATGGTAATTTTAGGGAGGATGGATATGTGACCTGGGGTGGAGAGGAGGAAGCTGAAGGGGAACAAAGGGGTCCAAGAAGGTGAGTCTGGAGCTAACAGAAGAGACCAGTGAACACTCCCCAGTTAGGATTGGGGACCCAGAAGGCAGGTGTCATGAGAGAGAATACATTGTCATTGTTTTAAGCTTATAAATACTGAAGTGGTTGTCTCACAGCAGTATGTATCATATAGATGTGATCCTCAGGCCTTGTTTTCCCAGCAAGAAAAGCCAATGCCACAGCTCCAAATGTCGTCCCCTTTACAATTCATTGACCTTTGTCTCATTCTTAGGATGGTTTCACCAGACTTTGGTTTCCCCCAAGAAAAGTGGTTTTTATTTTTTTTTCAGTTGGGTCATGAGAGAATTTTGGCAAGGGCCTTCCTCTGGCCAAGTGATCGATGAGTGTCTTGTGACAGCTGTAGCAATAAAGCAGGGTAGTTTTTTTAAATGATTGTGTTTAAACACAATAAATTAGCACATATGTTTTTTGATTGCGTTTATTTCTACTGAGCCATTTCCCCTCCCCCACAAACACGGAAGACAAGATGGAGAAGAGCAGGGAAGAGGAGAAATGCAGGGGGGCAGGGGGGTAACAGTCTAGCCTCAGAAGTTCACCCAGGTGCACCTGCAGCTCCAGCCAGGGTCCTCTCCTCTTGTCTCTCTAGTGGCCCCACGGCAGTCCTTTGAGCTGCCAGTTAACTTGGAGACTATGCTTTCGAAGGCCATGGAGGTGCCGGATATCCTCTTATTTGAACCCCATGAGTGAAGGCCAGGCAGGTTGCACACCTCCACCTTCCACTGCACAAAGTCCTCTCGAGGATGGGCCGTGTACCCACAACAGCTCAGCTCCCCCCGCAGCTGTTTTCTTGCAGTATCTGACCGATCTCCCACACCATCTCATTGGGCTCCATGGATCTCATGATCTTCAGACTCCACGTAAAGTGCAGGGAGCACGCTTGACCTCCCAATGTGCTTTCTTGTTTATATCACTGCCTGGACTACCTGAGGTTCCCTCTGCTTTCAGCTTCAGGCCGGTTCTTTCTGGCTGACCTGAAACACAGGTGCAGATGCAGGTGAAGGACCTTCACTTTCCCACTGGCCCCTGGCTGCTGCACTTTCAGGCAAACTCTGGTGGCCAGGCACCTGTCTGAGCTGCCCAGTGTGGAGGGAGTTTTCTTTGCAGGATACCCCCTGGGGAGGTTGGTTCCATCTGGGGTGTACTCCACCACTGCTGCTGGTGGTATGTTGGTGCAGGGGGAAACCACAGGGCCAGGCCGGGAGCTGTGCTGGGGTGGTCTTCTCCATCCAGGTAGGGGATTGGCAGGCACTTTGGTGGTGCTGCTGGACTTCCGTCCTAACTCCTGATCCCCCTCAGGCCACTGATTTTCTGTGCTGCTGCTCTGACTGTTCTCAGAGTAAGAATTAAAGGTGGGAATGGCAAGCTCACTGAAACTCGGCTGCTTTGGATTAGCTGTACTTTGCAGGATGGGTAAGAAGGGCAAGCTGTTGGTCAGATTAGCCAAAGGAGCGGGCTTCAGGGTAATGATATAGCCCCCCAGTTCAGATCTTTTGTAAGCCAGGAGCACATAGGTGACCATCACTTCAGTTCTTCATACTTCTGGCCCATCTACAAGTCATGGATCCCTTCCCATGTGTAGCCCATGGACACCATCAACCGAGTCTGCCCAGGATCCTTGTAGTCAGGTAGTAGCTCTGTGTAAGGCATTAGTTCCTCCTCATGGCTCATGTTCATCCATGAATCCTTTATGATTTCCTCTAAAGGGCTTCCCCTGATGGGGTTGAAGATGAGGAGTTTCTTGAGCAGGTTTTCATATTCCATATGAAATATCCCATAGAAGGGAATATTGTGTATTCTGCTCAGTACCCACTCCCACAATAAAGAAAAAAGTGAGAAAAAGAAAAAAGAATAAAGAAAGAAAAATGAGAAAAAAATGGAAAGAAGAAAAAAGTAAGAAAAAGTAAAAAGAAAAAGAAAATAAAGAAAAATAAGAAAACAGGGAAAAATTAAAAAGAAAAACATTTTAAATTAGAAAAATGAAAATGAAAAAATAAAGAAAAAATGAGAAAAAGTAAAAAAGAAAGAATGGGAGGGTGTGGCGGGGGAGAAAAGGTAGTAAGCAAAATAGACAAAGAGCCAAAGAGGAAAAGATTTAGCTTTGGTGAAAACCCCTCAGATGACTGAAAGCTAGCTTCCTGGGCTAGAAAGACCAAAAACCTAGGCCCAGCCAGGGACCCAGGTGCCTGGAATTCCATAACAATGGCACCTTATGGGGTCATAGCAAGAAATGTACCTATCACAGCTGGGGATAATATACAGTGATTTTTCTCACTTTTTTGACTCAAAAATCCTTTACTGTTAAAAAAAAAAAGAAAAAGAAGAAGCTTTTTGTTTATGTGGATTATAGCAATTGATATCTACCTTATTTGAAATTAAAAACTGTAGGATGCTTCAGTGGCCTTTTCATTTCTAGTTTTAAAAGTTATAATAATTTTTGACTTTTAAAAAGCTCATAATATCTACACTTAAACTACTCAATTCTTTTTTTCTTTAACCTCTGAATGATTGGTCTCAAATGATGCCATAACTTAACTGACATCATGATACTATACAGAAATGTTCCTTTGCATAAAATGATGCAATGTTTTTGTCTGGCTTTGGTATTAGGGTGATGCTGGTCTCATAGAATGAGTTCAGGAAGTATTCCTTCTGCTTCTATCTTCTCTAAGAACTTGTAGAGAATTGGTATCATTTCTTCCTTATGTGTTTGGTAGAATTCACCAGTGAACTCATCTGGGCCTGGTACTTTCTGTTTTGGAAGGGTATTAATACTGATTCAATTTCTTTAATAGATACAGACCTATTCGGATTGTCTATTGAGGAAGGCTTTTTTTTTTTTTCAAAATGAAGTTTTTAAAGCAGATTAATCAAAACATTTCTATGACAATAAAGTAAATAGAAAGGATTGTAAAAAACTTTCCCCATTTACAATCCATCTGTCTGTTTGTAGATGTGCCAGCTTATGTGCCAAGGGGTCACTGCTGTTAGAAATAGAAGAACCTATTTTTCTGATGAGATACATGGATGTTGAGAAGCAGCAGCTCCCAATCATTCTTATGTGCAAGCCTGCATCTGCTTTGGTATTACTAAATGGCTTCACATCAGCGCCCACAACAGAGCTCAAAAGCAGTTAAAAACAGGCACCTCAATTCACAACTTCCAGGGAACCCAGAAGTGTTATTTCTCCTTCCTTCAGTGGACTTGGCCTTATTCCAGGGAAGTGGATTGAAAGGCAGGAATGAAATTTTGGCAGTACCAGTTCGGGTTTCTTTGTATCAAATTCCTCTTTTAAAAGCTCAGAGTCTGGCTTCCCTGGTGGCGCAGTGGTTAAGAATCCGCCTGCCAATGCAGGGGACACGGGTTCGAGCCCTGGTCCCAGAAGATCCCACATGCCTCAGAGCAACTAAGCCCGTGCGCCACAACTACTGAGCCTGCGCTCTAGAGCCCGCGACCCACAACTACTGAGCCTGCGTGCCACAACTACTGAAGCCGGCGTGCCTAGAGCCCGTGCTCTGCAACAAGAGAAGCCACCGCAACGAGAAGCCTGCGCACCTCAACCAAGAGTAGCCCCCGCTCGCCGCAACTAGAGAAAACGCGCGCACAGCAACAAAAACCCAACGCAGCCAAAAAAGAAAAAACAAAGACAGTGTTTAAAAAAAAAAAGCTCATAGTCTATTGACTGATAAATTGTTTCATTTCATGGCTGACAGTTGAAGGCTTTTGTCATTCCCCCCGACATCTGGCATTTTATTTCTTATGGAGCATTTGGCTGGAGATTATTCTAGCAAAGTCCCAACAGAACGAGGTGGCTTCATTTACAGTACCAAAATGGAGAACATTTACCGTCAGAGGTACTATGTTTCTTCTGATGGTAATGCCCAGAGTTGTTATTATTACAGAAAATAATATTCATTGATTTTTTAAAGTTGATATGGTTATCACTTAGGAACTCTAGCTCCCATTTGCTTTATTCATTTCCTCTTAAAAGCAACATCTGCAGTTAGTTTCAGACTTCTGCTTTTTCACAGAACAGTTTATTCTTTATTGTTTATTAAATTGGAGGGCTTCTGGAACATTCTTCTTGGTAGAGCCTAGTACTTTGATTTCTGGGTGCCTAATTAGGAGGCTTCACTTAGCACAGGATGCTCCAGAGGCAGAAGAGGGAATCAGGCAGGCCCTTGGACCCTGAACTTCTGGGAGTAGGGAAGGAGGCTCCTTCAGCCAGCCCCTGGGCCGGAGGCGGAAGTGCCGCTGGCTGGAGCTGGGGGGCTCTCATCCGTACACAAGCAGCAGGTAGACCTCTGCTGCTCTGACTCCCGCTTCAGGCTCACCTGGCAGCATCGTCCCCATCGTCCACACCCTGCCAAGTTCAACCTCACGGCGCACTTTTGCGGTTCTCGCCTTCTCTCCCCTTTCACCATTGCCACTGATGTTCTTTCTTAGCCACATTTCTCCTAAGTATTGGAAAAGTAAGGCCTGATCATCTCTTCCCTGATCTCATAGCCCTACTTCCAGGAATGACTCCCTTAAGAAATTACCTTGAAGGACTTAAAGAGCATCTCCCAAAATGTAATCCAATGGTGGTGAGGAATAGACATTTAGGAGGCCCCAGCCACAGCACTAACTACGATTGAACCCCTCAGTGGGGAATCTTTGCCTTTTCATTACTCTGACCGTCACTTTGTGTCGAGGGGAAATTCTCAGTTCAGGGCCACTGTGACCATAACACGTTCTCAGATTTGTTAATCTCTTTCCATGCAGAAAATGGTGATCTTGGGCTCAGAATCTTGACAGGCACCAGTATTAAGCTAAAATGTAATTATATTATTTTCCATTTGGGGGTTTCTGTTTTTTGGGTATCTTCTATTCATGGCCAAAGATACAGCTGTTCCATATACAGTCATACATCCCCAGGCCCAGATGGTGCTCAGATATGGCAATAATCCCTGAATGTATTCAAGAAAGGCTGCAGTATAAAGACCCTGTTTTACAGGCAGCGGTTCTTAACCATGGCAGCACATGGGAACCCCAAGGGCACTTGCTGAAATCCCAATGCCCAGGCCCCTCTCCCCGAGACCAATCCCATTAGAAGCTCTGGGGGTGGGACCTAAACAGTGTATGTGTTAAACCTCCAGATGACTCCGGTGCATGGCTTGGGAACCAGTGCTTTAAGCCAGTCTTAGACTGGAGTATGAATGAGATTGAACATTTTTTCCACACCAAAGTGACAGGATCAGCATCTGAAACATGAATACCTATTTTAATGGCCAAGGTCAACCACGGTCTTAAAATCTCAGTCCAAGGAATTATACAATTTTAGAGCTGGAGGGGATCTGAGAGCACCAAGTCTAGATCCTCATTTTATTTTTGAGGCCTAGAAAGGCCAAGAAACTTGCTGGGAATCACCCCCTAGGATCCAGGGGCAGGGCTCCTTCCCTAGCATCATGCTGCCTCTCTGGTGGATGTAATTGCCTCAACTGCAAGTTGAGCTGGAAGAAACTACAATCTTTACGAGGAATAAGCTAAAGACACAAAAACTTGGAAGTTTGGCTTCTAGAAAGTGGGGAGGAAAGATGTTGTAGGGAGCCTAAGAGGCACCATGGACATTCCTCAAGGCATGCTCCATAGTTGGAAAGTACTAGATCAGAGAAATTGAAATGTTTCATCATTGCAGGACTTCTCATAGCCTTCAATTTACTGACAGGCACAGGAAATCTCCAGAAGGAAACAGTACAGGCGGTGCTTGTTTGACATTTTATGTGAAAGGTTTCACAGGACTAGCCTTTCTTGGGGAAATACTAGGCGGACACAGTTTCCTAAAGCTCTGGCCGGCTCTTGATCCCTCTTAACCTGCTTTATTTTTCTTAATAGCATTTATCACTTGTAGATTTGTTCATTGCCTGTCTCTTCCTAGCTAAAATATAAGCTCCTTGAGGGGAGGGAGTTGGACTTCACTGCTGTATCCCAAGCACCTCCAACAGCGCCTAGGCTTTAATAAATATTTATGAAAGGGGCTGAATAGATAGTCTCTTAACACACAAGTAACCATGAGTAGTTATCTAGTAGACTCCACCTTTTCATGATGGTAAGTCTCTCACCACAGTGTTAGGCTGTATTTGGGAGTCCGTATAATGCAGGGAGTCTCACAGAGCCAAATAGCCCTGGTGACGCTTAGACTAATGGCCAGGCTCTGACACTAGTGAGCTCAGTGGCCCTGGGTAAGTCAATGGACTTCTTTGAGCCCCATTTCCCTCATACAGTAAAATGAGTGGGCTGGGCTGGACAATCTCGAAACCTCCTTCTCAGTTATTGTATGACAATGTTTAAATTAAAATAACGGATATAATTGGGGGGTTTTCTATTTCTCCTTGCAGTTCTATCAGTTTTTGCTTCATGTAGTTTGAAGCTGTTATCAGGCCCATAAATATTTAAGATTGTTATCTTCTCTTGATAAATTAACCATTTTATCATTATGAAATGGACTTCTTTGTCCTTGGCAATATTCTCTGCCCTGAAATCTACTTTGTCATATATTAATATCCACCCTGGTGTTTTGTTTGTTTGGTTTGGTTTGGTTATTTTTAGTGTTACCATGGTACATCCCTTTGTGTCATTCTACGTTTACCTTATTTTATTTAAAGTGGGTTTCCTGTAGGCAGCATAGAGTTGGTTCTTGCTTTTTCATCCAATCTCTCAACCTCTGCCTTCAAATTGAAGCATTGAGACCATCTAAATTTAATGTGATTATTGATATGGTTAGGTTTAAATTGACCATCTTGCTGTTTTTCTTTTTTGTTCCACTTATTCCTTTTTCCCTTTGTTCTCTTTTTCTGCCTACTTTTGGATTGATTACTTTTTGTAACAGCTTTTTTGAGATATAATTCACATCTCATACACTTCACCCATTTAAAAAGTGTGCAATTCAGTGATTTCTAGTATATACAGAGAATTGTGTAACCATCACCATATTTACAGAACATCACCCCAGAAAGAAACCTCATACGTTTAGCTATCACCCCCAAATCCTCTCATTCCTACCCCTCCCCCAGCACTAAGCAATTACGAATCTACTTTCTGCCCCTATAGATTTGCCTAATCTGGACGTTTTATACAAATGGAATCATATCATATGGGCCTATTGTGACTGGCTTCTTTCACTTAGCATAGTGTTTTCAAGGTTCATCCATGTTATAGTATATATCCCTACTTCATTCCTTTTTATCAATGAATTCCACTGTATGGATATACTATATTTGTTTTTCCATTCATCAGTTGATGGACATTTTATGGATAACGCTGCCATGAATATCATGTTTTTGTTTAGACATATGTTTCATTTCTCCTGGGTATATTCCTAGATGTAGAATTGCTGGGTCATATGGTAACTCTGCGTTTAACTTTTTGAGTTGCTGCCAGACTGTTCCAAAGTGACTGCCCCATTTTACATTCCTACTAGCAATGCATGAAGGTTCTAAATTCTCCACATTCCCTCCAACAGTTGTTAATATCTGTCCTGGTTGGTCTAAAGCAATATCTCACTGTGGTGTTGATTTGCATTTCCCTGACAACAAATGATGTTGAACATCTTTTCATGTGCGTACTGGCCATTTGTTTATCTTCTTTGGTGAACTGTTTATGATTCCATTTTATCTCCTCTGTGGCTTATTAGGTGTAAATCTTTGTATCATTAATTTAGTGGTTATTTTAGGTTTTACAGTATACATCTTTAATTATCACTGTCTACCTTCAAGTGATGTCCTATCACTTCATGTATATTCAAGAACCTTACACAAGTACACTTCCATTTTTCCACCCCCAACTTTTGTGCTATTGTTGTCACATCTCTGGTTAGAATAGATGGTCTCTTCTTTGTAGTATGCTGGTGCTCTGTGACCCTGAGGGAATAGGACTTTTCATGGGAAACTAGAGGAGGGGAAGAAAATGGGTTCATTTTTTAACATTTTGCATTGTTCCTGGAGGGCAGGCCTGGTCCAGCTATCAGAATCACCAGAGACAGCATCAAGAGGGGCCTGGATTCAAATGCAGGGAAGAGGAGAGGAGATCTTAGAGGGGTGGACATCCTTCGGAATCCCTGAGGCGCCTTCAACAGGTTCCTGATTCTCCTGAGGGTTTCCCTGGCTGCGTCCCTCAGCATCCACATTGCTGGGTTCATGATTAATAAGTTTGTCAGTTGCAGTGATTACATGTGAATCAGGGCAGGGCAACAGAGAATCACGGCTTGGTAACAGACAGACTTGGACTCAAATACCAGCTGTATCACTTATAGATACATAACCTAGGGACAAGATCTAAACTCTCATGAGCCTCAGTTTCTTCACCTATAAAATGGGATTAAAAATTCTTACCTCCTAATGTTGCTAAAAGGATTAAACGAGCTGATGGAGGAAAAAGTGGCCAGCATGTGACATAACAAGCACTCCACTAATATTTTTATCCCTTCTATATGACTCATTATCTGCATTAGCCAATTGTATTTTTACATTCCTTATGTTTCTTGGGAGTTCATAATTCAGGGACTACGCTGAATTTGGGAGCCTTTTTCCTCTTCATACTCTGAAAATTCTAGTGAGTTCACATATTTTTATGAGATTGTCACAAACTCCCTACTTTGCAATATGTAGACCTGCCATTTATTGGGCTGACATAAGGCCAGGCATGTGCTAGGTACCTTGCATGCCTCATCTTCAAAGATAATTATCAACCCCACAAGGATGGACAAGATTTCCCAACCTTGGCACAACTGACATTTGAAGCCAGATAATTCTTGGCTATATGGGGGCTGTCCTGTGCTTTGTAGGATGTTAGCAGCATCCCTGGCTTCTACCCACTAGATGCCAGCAGCATTCCTCAGCTGTGACAATCAAAAATATCTGCAGACACTGCCACATATCTCCTGGGGGGCAAAATCTTCCTCAGGTGAGAACCACTGGGAGGGGATTGGTGTCATTCCCATCTACCTGTGAGGAAGCCACAGTTCAGAGTAGTCAAGAGCTCTGCTCAGAGTCACACAGCTACCATGTGGTAGAGGCAGGATTCAAACCAGAGTCCAGCTGGCTCCTAAGCCCCGTGTTACAGTGACTCGAGATATACTCTTGCCTGCAAAAATGGCCTCAAATACTTTGGACATTCTTGGCCCTAAACTCTACCTTTTGTGCTGAAGGTGCCTGGACTCTGGACTCTCCTCTCTCAAAACCAAAAATAGACCCAAAAGGAGAGACTAGATAGTCATTATTCACAGACAGGGCTCAGAGGGATGAGTGCAACATACTGCACGTGCGAGATCTCAGTTCCCCGACCGGGGATTGAACCCGGGCCACGGCAGTGAAAGCCCGGAATCCTAACCACTAGGCTACCAGGGAACTCCCTAAACATACATTTTCTTGATATGAGGGGTGTTATGGTTTGAATCACATCCCCCAAAAGATATGTTGTAGTCCTAATCCCCGGTACCTGTGAACGTGACCTTGTTTGGAACCAGGGTCGTTGCCAATATAATCAAGTTAAGATGAAGTCATTAGGGTGGCCCTGAATCCAACATGACTGGTGTCCTTATAAGAAGAGGAAAATTTGGACCCAGACACAGAGGAAATGCCCTGCGAAGATGGAGGCAGAGGTTGGAGTCATGCAGCCATGAGTTAAAAATCATCTGGGGCCACCAGAAGAGCCAAGGAAGGATCCTCCCCTAGAAGCTTTGTAGGAATATAGCACTGTCGACACCTTGACTTCAGACTTCCGGCCTGAAGAGAATACATTTCTGCTGTTTTAAGGCACCCAGTTTTGTGGCACTTTGTTACAGCAGCCCCATGAAACTACTACAGGAGAGCGCTCCCCAGCTGTGGCAGCCCCAGCACCCCATATTTTGATTTGACAGTGAGTCTTTTTCCCCAGTAAGTTATAGTATCCAGCCATTAGCCAAAGTCATGAAAGCTATTTAACTTCCCTACAATAAACCCTCAAGTTAGATTATGCATCCCACTAATTATATGGCTGAGATAGTGATCTGGCAGCGACCTGACAACTCAGGGGACTTCCTAGGTAACAGCTGCCCACTCAGATGCCTTCACCTGGTGATTCACCGGCAGTAGCCTGGTGTGTCAGCGCCTTATCTTTCTTGGAAATAGGAGGTACCATGTCACCCCGAGATAAGGAGGAACAACTTGTAGAATCTGACTCAGTGGCCTTGGTTAACTTCAGGTCATGAATAAACAGACAGAGGGAAACAACCTCAGACAACCGTGAGTGAGATATTTACATAGGAAATTACCCAAGGTAGCCAATCGAAAATCCAAAGCAGTTTGTTCTGGGTGAGTAGACAGGCAGTGGCAAATAGACTCATATGAATTCCAAAATTCTTTGAGGTTAAATCAGCCCTTAGAATCATGTGCATCCCAAACAGATGTTTCATCTTTCCCTGCCCAAGGCGCATAGGATGTTCCAAGTTTAAAGGACTATATGGAGAAGTGAATTTGGGAAGTGTTCTGTACTTTAATCGCTCTCTGGGAAGTTTGTAAAGCCCCATTATCATATTAAAGACTTCGAGAAATTCTACTGGAAAGACACCCATTCGACTCCTTGGGGGGGACGCTAGTAGAACACGTTTTGGACTACTGATAGATTTCAACCCATTTATGCTGCAGAATTTGAGGCTGAGGCCCCGAGTAATTAGATACTCTTTCAAAGGTCACAAAGAAAGTGACCTTGAGTGACTCAGCTGTGGTCTTCAGATTCCAAACACATTGCTCCTTCTATGTTTTCATCTTCCCATTAATTAGTTTATTAGTAAACATTTGAGTGCTACCATACAGTGATGTGGGAATATAAAAATCAATAAGGCAGGCCTTGCCTTGTGTGTAATTTACTGTTTCCGGAGTGTATGAGCAACAGAATAACAAATGATGGAGAGGTTATGGGGATAGGAAGGGAGGGAGAGGACGGCTGACTTTGGGATGGATAGAGAACCTGTCAGTCTGGAGGTTTCAGATTCGGTCACTGCTGTTGTAGTGAGTCCCATCATCAGGACTCATCATCCCTGCTGCCCACAGCCCCTACTGAGGGTAGGGTGGCCAGAGCCCTGATGACTGAGCTGCCCAGGATGCTGTCCACTAACCTGGCAAAGCTGACTGGAGCAGGGGTACCAGCCCACAAGCCTGCCAGACACTCACAATATGCCTGTTCCCCCCAAATGGGACGACCAATCTGATTCCTTCAAAATTTGAAGTGGAGGCTACAGAGACGAGGCAGTGATCAGGGAAGGTGAAGATGAAAGAACATCTCAGGAGAGTACAGTAGGGAGTGTCCTGAGGGGTCCCTTGCAAGCCAGGGAGATGAGGAAGCGAGCTGCCTTAGAGAGCAGAAGCTGGGAGGCTGGGGGTGGGGGGGGTGCAGCGCAGCGCAGCAGAGAAGGAGAGGTGAGCACGGGTTCCAATCCGTACCCTCCTAGCCACAGCTGCTCCTGATCCGGTTCCGGGGACGCCTGGCTGCATCAGCTCTGGGTGCTGCATTTCCAGGAGGCCCCATGACCCTTGCTGATGGGGGGGGCAACCCTACTAGTCTTGGTTAGTAAAAGTGCCTAACTCCCTTTTTTTAAACTGTGGTAAAATACAGTTAACATAAAATTTACCATTTCAAGTGTACAGTTCAGAATTTAAGTACATTCACATTGCTATGCAACCATCACCACTATTCATCTCCGGATCTTTTTTTTAATCTTCCAAAACTGAAATTCTGTACCCATTAAACAATAACTCCTCATTCCCTCCCCTCCTCCCAGCTCCTGGCAATCTGCTTTCTGTTTCTAGGAATTTAACTACTCTAGGTACCTCATACAAGAATTGCCCTTTTATGTGCAAATAGAGATGATCATACTGAGCGAAGTAAGTCAGAAAGAGAAAGACAAATACCATAGGATATCACTTATATGTGGAATCTAAAATATGGCACAAATGAACTTATCTACAAAACAGAAACAGATTCACAGACGTAGAGAACAGACTTGTGGTTGCCAAGGGAGGCAGGTGGGATGAGGGAAGGACTGGGAGTTTGGGATTTAGCAGATGCAAACTATTACATATAGAATGGATAAACAACAAGGTCCTACTGTATAGCACAGGGAACTATATTCAATATCCTGTGATAAACCACAATGGAAAAGAATGTAAAAACAAATGTCTATATGTGTATAACTAAGTCACTTTGCTGTACAGCAGAGACTGGCACAACATTGTAAATCAACTGTACTTCAGTTAAAAAAAATTTAAAAAAAGAATTGCCCTTTTATGACTTATTTCATTCAGTATAATTGTCCTTCTATGACTGACATTTCAAGAATATATATATGTATAACTGAGTCACTTTGCTATGCAGAAGAAATTAGCACAACATTGTAAATAAACTATACTTCAATAAAATTTTTTAAAAATATGACTGTTATTTCATTAGCTAATGTCCTCAAGATTCATCCATGTTGCACTGTGGGTCAGAACTTCCTGTTTAAGGCTGAGTAATATTCCATTGTATGTAAGTATCACATTTTGCTTATCCATTCATCCATTGATGGACACTTGGATTGCTTCCATTTTTGGCTATTTGAATAATGCTGCTGTGAACATAGGTGTCAAATATCTCTTTGGAATCCTGTTTTCAATTCTTTTGAGTGTCAAGACACCTGTGGGGCGGGCAGGAAGAAACAGGGGCTGCTAGGGCTCAGATGGTGAGCATTCCACTGCGGTCCGAGAAGGTGGGGTGATGAGGGACTTACCCTTGCACATAGCTTTGTGTGTGCTACTCTCCTGCCCTATACCATCAGGAGCCTCTCTCTAGGCAGAGATGGAAGATCAGTCTGAGGCACAATTTCCAGGCACTCTTGCTTTCCCCTTCTGTCTCCATGCTTTTCAAACAGGGTTTCTAGAATGTAAGTTCCACGAAGGCAGCGATCGGCCTGTTCTGTTCACTCGCCCATTTCTAGCACCTGCTGAGTGCCTGGCAAAAAAAGGCAGGTTCCTATGTTCTTCTGTCTGTCCTCTCCATAAATTATCACCCGCTTCGTTTTGTTTTTTATCAACCAAAGTTTATAGTTTACATTAGGGTTTACTCTTGGTATTGTACATTCTATGGGTTTTGACAAATGTATACTGACACATATTCACCATTGTAGTATCATACAGAGTAGTTTCGCTGCCCTAGATATCCTCCGTTCTCCAAGTATTCATCCCTCCCTCCCCTCAACCCCTGGCAACCACTGATCTTTTTTACTGTCACTGTAGTTTTTTCTCTTCCAGAAGGTCATATGGTCATTATGGTCATTAGAATCATACAGTACATTGCCTTTTCAGATTGGCTTCTTTCACAAAGTAATATCCATTTGAGATTCCTCCATGCCTTTTCATGGCTTGATAGCTCATTTATTTTTAGTGCTGAATAATATTCTATTGTCTAGATATATCACAGTTTATCCATTCGCCTACTGAAGAACATCTTGGTTTCTTAAATTTTTGGTAGTTATGAGTAAAGCTGATATAAGCATTTGTATGCAGGTATTTGTATGGACATAGGTTTTCAACACCTTTGAGTAAATACCAAGGAGTGTGACTGCTGGATTGTATGGTAAGTGTGTTTACTTTTGCAAGAAACTGCCACACTCTCTTCCCAAGTGGCTGCGCCATTTTGCATTCCCACCAGCAAAGAATGAGAGTTCCTGTTGCTCCACATCCTCACCAGCACTTGGTGTTGTCTAGTGTTTTGGATTTTGGCCAGTCTAATAGGTATGTGATGGTATCTTACTGTTGTTTTAATTTGCAATTTCCTAATGACATATGATGTTGAACATCTTTTCATATGTTCATTTGCCATCTGTATATATTCTTTGGTGAGGTATCTGTTCAAGTATTTGCTCATTTTTAAATTGGATTATTTGTTTTCTTATTGTTGAGGTTTAAGACTTCTTTGTACAGTTTGGATAAAGGTTCTTTATCAGATATGTGTTTTGCAAAGTTTCTCCCAAACCAAGAGTGTGGCTTGTCTTCTCATTGCATTGACCCCCGTAGTTTTAAAACAGCAATGAAACCAGCAGAAATCCCCTTATATGTGGGGAATCTTAACCAGTGGTGCTCATCACAATCACCTGATGCAGACTTTCAACATTTTTCTAGGTTTGGACCCCACCTCTGAGATTCCTGTTCTATAGATTTGAAGTGAGACTCAGGAATCTGTTCCTTTAAAAAGCCCTCCTGCTGATTATGATGGTCAGCTCCATTAGGAACCATGACATTAAAGACAGAATTTCAGACACCCTCAGCGATGGGAAGATGGTCCCATCAGGACACCTTGCAGGGTGCTGCCTATGCGGCCCTCGTACCTGCCCTGTTCCTCCACAGCACCATCTGAAGCCCAGGTGAGACTCAGACCTCTATAATTCCCTGCTAATTGGACATCTCCACCTGCCATCTCAAGCTCACTTCCCCAAGCTAAACCCATGATTGTCCCCCTCCCCACCTGCAAACCGGCTCCACATCTGATCTTCTGACCTTGGAAGATGGCAATTCCAATCTTCCAGCTGCTCAGGTCAAAACTCTTGAAGTCACATCTACTTCTCTCTCAGACACATCTAATCTATCAGCAATGCCTGGTGGCTTGGCCTTTAAAATAAAACCAGGATCTGATGACTTTCAACCCCTCTGCTGCCCCCACTAAAGCAGGTCTCCCTGCTTCTGCCCTTGCCCCTTCCAGTCTGTTCTCCACCCTAAGCCAGAGTCAACTATAGAAACGGAGGTCTGAGCACGTCCTCCTCTGCTCACAACCCTCCACTGGCTCCCATCTCACTCAGAGTAAAAGCCAAAGTTCTTACAACGGCCTGTAAGTTTCCTCACAGTCCTTCTTGCCCTCACATCACCCCCGCAGCTCTCTTATCTGCTATTCTCCTTCCTGGTCCTTCCAGCCACACAGGCCTTTGAAGTTCCTCGAACATGCCAGAAATATCCCACCCCAGGGCCTTCGCGTTGCTGTTCACTCCTTCCGGAATGCTTTTCCCCCAGGGAGCCACTGGGCTGGTTTCCCCAGGCCCTGCAGAGCTTCACAAGCCACCTGTCTAAAATTTCAAGCTGCCTGCCCCCTTTGCCAGGGCCGCTATCTTTATTTTTCTCTAGAGGACTTAGCCCTGGTTTATTACCTGCTGACTTGCTTATTTCTGTCTGGCTCCTCCTCCTAGATGCCAGAGCCATCAGGCGGGGCTGTCATTCTATTCTGTCCACTGCGGAGCCCAGGAGCTTAGAACGAGGCCTGGTGCACAGCGGTTCTCATCCTCCGCACTCCTCTCTTCATCATGTCCTATCCATCTCCCACGGCCTGAGGCCCCTCTGTCTTTTTACTGTCTCCCATCTGCATCTCCCCTATTTGGTGTCCACTCCCTGGAACTATTGCTAAGAGCTGGGGGCCTTCTCCCACCTGATGCATCTTTTTTTTTCTTTTTTTTTTTTTTGGCTCGTGGGATCTTAGCTCCCCAACCAGGGATTGAACCCTGGCCACAGCAGTGAAAGAGCCAAGTCCTAATCACAGGACCGCCAGGGAATTCCCTGATGCGTTTCCCAGCTGCCAAAGGCTTCTTTCTAACAGGCAGGTCTATGGCAATCCTTCTATGACACCCCTTAACTTTCAGAACAGGGTTCAGACTCCCTGGCTTCAAACCCAAGGTCCCTGCCGATACGGTCTTGTCTGCTTCTGCAGCCTCATCTGGCCCCTGCCCACGTCCATGCATCTTCAACTCTGTAGGCAGTATTTTTTCTCCTGCCTTTGCACATGTGTTCCTTCTGCCTGGCAGTGCCATCCTCACTCCCTGAGCCCCAGACCCTCCTACTCTACATCCAGCAAGCCCCTACTTAGCCTTCCTATTCTAGCTGATGGAACCTTCTAGGCCTTCTAAGAACCCCGGTCATATCGACAACCCCTTCCATGGGTCCCCTAACCCCTGCTGAGTATACTTCAGCAGCCCCGCTCTGTACAGCAGCTAGTTATTTGTGTGTCTGTTTCCATCATTAGTCCATTCAAGTTCTCTGCATGCCTGGTTTCTTACACTGGCCCTGGCACTGAACAGTGCTATATATATTTCACATGCTTCCTAGATGAATAAGTCTCCAGAAATGGAAAAACATGACCTGAGTCTACAGTAATGCTTCAAAAGTCCGTGGCACTTTTGCCAGCTAATGAACTCACTATTCAATAGTACCAAGAATGTTCCAGAATGCATCATTGTAAGTGTGCCTAAAAACTAGGACAGAGGAGATAGCTGACCTGTCAGGGGTACCTGTGTAGCTCAAACTGGACTGGCTAAACCGTCTCTCCATATTTTTACTACTCCTGTGTGTGTACGTATATGTATATGTAAATGTATTAAAATATATACATTTACATGTAAGTATGTTATATACACATGTATCTATATGTGATTGAAGATCCTGGAAATATTCTCTGGGGCATGGCTGGCTCACTACCCTATAATAGCCTTTCACATCTGGTTGAGATTCCTGCATTCAGGCCAGTGAAGGAATAAACCCTCAAAACTAACAGTCATTTTCCCCCAAAGTCTCTAGAACTAAAGTCTTTACTCAGATGTATGTTTCTAATTGGTAGGGCCTCACTACAAAATTACTTTCACGTTAATTTGGGTCCACTTTATCCTGTAATCATGGAAGCCCCCAGACTAATATTCTCATGAAAAATTCTGATATGTTGAAGACAGTAATTACATCTATGACATTAGCTATTTTTAACTTTTCCAAAATTGTCCACGTGATGCTGACTAATGATTTAACATCTATGAGCATGTTGTTCATTCATTCATTTTCATTTAGGGGCTCTGCCAGTCATTCAGCCAATAATGCTCACTGGGTGTTTACTAGGTCAGGGAAACATATGATGTCCAAGTAAACACGTAAATGAAATGTTTAAATGATATATGCTGTGAACAAAATAAAGCGTGCCGATGAGACAGAGCCCTGGGACGAGGGCCTGCTGCAAATCAGATGAACAGGAGCACGTTTCTGCAGAGGTGACATTTCAAATGAAAGCTGATGACGAGAGGAGCCAGCCATGCAAGGATCGGAGGGAAGGAGGAGAGAGCAAAGCAGTGGGGACACACAGTGGGACACGGTCCTTGCCAACCTGGAGGACGCAGGCCCGATCGCCACTCCTCCTCCTCTGGCAGCCTGGCCGGGTGCCTTCCCCTCCTCCACCCACCCTCTGCCCTGCGGTCCTTTGTTGGTGCAGCCGTCTCCATGTCGCCCAAGACACAGCTCCCGGGGCCGGCCCAGAGGTGGCTCACCCTTTCACCCTTGTATCTATTCACAGCGTTTGGCAAACAGGTGAAGGTCAGTAAATGCTTGTGGCGTTGTTGAATAACAATGATTTGACCACAAAGCAGATAATGGCCGTTATGTGATAGAGGTTCACAGGGCTGTGATGGAAAAATGAATTTCCAGAACCAGAAGAAACGTGTCTTTTAATTTTGGGATTATCTATAAATGATTCTCAGGGGGAAGAAACACACGCAGTAACTATCAGGAAGGATTTAGATCGTAAAGTCGTGAAAGGGAAAAGTGAGAGTGATTTGGAGCATTGCTGAAAATGGAATTTTATGTCTTTGCTGCTAATTCCATCAGCCTCAGTTCTGGAAACCATCACCAGCCCCAGCTAGGAGGGCTCCATGCACTGGGCACGGTGAGGCTGCAGAGCCTTCTACGCTTTTGAGCGCGGCCAGAGTCCATCACAATGCTCCTGTTGGCAGATGAGACAGGACAGCCAGGTGTGTGACTCGGCCGGTGGGGACCCGATGTGCCCACAGGTGCAGCCAGTGTCAAAGGGGCAGACACACCCGAAACACCCCGAACCCTGACCAGTTGTGTGATTTGTCTCTGATGACCCCAGCACCTAAAAAAAGTACTAGAAATATAATTTGATAACTTCTGATCTAAAACCCCACAAATTGGCTCATCTAGGGAGTCATTTTTGTGTCAACAGCAAATACCTTTGTGGCATTTCTAGAAGGTGGAGCCCGAGGGGTGTGACTCAGACATGCTACTGAAAACCTTTGGTTAAAAGTAATAATAGGTAACATCTATGGAGTGCTGACTATGCGCCAGGTGGGGAGCCAAGTGCCTTACCTTACTTAATTCTCTCAGCAAACCTATGAGGCAGGCATTGTTACTAATCTCCTTTTACAGAACAGGCAAAATGAAGCTCAGAGAGGTTAAAAAGCTGGCCAAGATCACTCAGCAATGGGAGGCATTTGTCCTCTGGCCAAGAAGTCGGTATCGCTACAGCAAAGGTCCATTCTCTTATCAGGATTGGTACTATTCTAATCCTATTTGCAAGAGTGAAACAACATGGCATATATTTATATGGCAATAATATTAACCTTTAGAGCTCCTTGCTGAAACTGAGGCACTGGTTTGAATCCTATGGTGGGAGATTCCAGATCTTGTGCTTTAGAAATAAAATCAACCAAGTCTGTATTAAGTACCTGCTGTGATAATAATAACAACCGCTAAGAGTGAGCACTCACTAGGTGGCAGAAATGGGATTCAAATCCAGGGAATCCGACACTTTTAAATAAATTATTGGGGCTTCCCTGGTGGCACAGTGGTTAAGAATCCACCTGCCAATGCAGGGGACACAGGTTCGAGCCCTGGTTCGGGAAGATCCCACATGCCGCAGAGCAACTAAGCCTGTGCACCACAACTACTGAGCCTGCACTCTAGAGCCCGCGAGCCACAACTACTGAGCCCGCGTGCTGCAACTACTGAGGCCCCTGCGCCTAGAGCCCGTGCTCCGCAACAAGAGAAGCCAACGCAATAAGAAGCCTGCTCACCACAGCGAAGAGTAGCTATACTCTATAACCCAGCAACCCTGACCCCAGACCCAGTGACAACACTGGAAGGCCAATGCCTGGAGAGGAGGAACCAGCAAGGGGCATCCAGACAAAGAAAAGAGAGAGGGAAGGAAGGAACTCATGTTGTTGAGGCCCCTGTATTGGCAGACATTATTATTGTGTTAGTTTATTTTAACGGTAAACTATTGATTCAAGTAAAACATACATGAAGAAAAGTGTACAGATCGTAAGTGTATAGCTTGATGAATTTTCACAAAGCCAACACACCCATGTAACCAGCACTGAGATCAAGAAGCAGAACACTGCCAGCACCCCCAGAAGTGTCCCTTGTGCCCCCTTCTAGGCACCACACCCAAAAGGTGACCCCTACTCTGACCTCCAGCGGCAGGCACTGGCTTTGAGTGTTTTGAAGTTTACATATATGGACACACAATAGGTACTTCTTGGTGTTGGGCTTCTTTTTCTCTCAACACCGGTGGTGAGATTCATCCTTATTCCTGTGTGTAGTTTGTTCATTCTCGTTGCTATACAGTAAGTACTCCACTGTATGACTATACCATGATTTATTTACCATTCACTGTTGGGGGACATTTGGGTGGTTTCCAGCGTTTGGCTATGGTGAATAGTGCTGTGAACATGTGAACATTCTTGTGAATGTCTTTTGGTACCTATATGCACTCATTTCTCCTGGGTTTATAACTAGAAGTGGAATTGCTGTTACATGACTTATGTCTGTTTAACTTTATAAGAAACTACCAAATAGTTTCCCAGCATGGATGTGCTGATTTCCACTCCCACCTGCAGTGTATGTGTGTTCCGGTTTCTCCATATCCTTGCCAAAACTTGGTATGATTGCACCAGGCACTCTGGATGTGTCCTTTTGAGGCAGTCTGGGTGGTGGTTAAGAGTATGGACTCTGGAGTCAGACAACCTGGGTTCTTAACCAGACTTCACCCTTTTACTAGCTGTGTGACTTTGGCTGACTTCCCTAACCACTGAGCAGACTGCCTCAGCTTTCTCATCTGTTAAATGGGAATAATATCAATAACAATTGTCTCATCCTCTTAAGGTTTGTTGTGCATTTATCACAACGCCTGTCACATAGTTGTCACTCTACAAATGTTAGTTCCCACAGTAATTCCAAGTGGGCACCAGGAGGTCTTCATAGTAGTCTTTAGGGGGCCCCTGGAAAGCCCCTCCCCCTCGGCCTCCTTCATGGCCCATAGCCAGGGTCCCCATGGATAGGGTACCAGGTGGTGCTTGTGTCTGTGCTAGATGCCCAGGGAGGGGGATTCCCACACCTGAGGAGTGAACCAGCTATGAATCAACTGAATGTGAAGAAGAATGGGGAGGGGTGCGGGCATGACCAGGGTGGTAGAGGGTGGGTAGGGGGCAGGTTTCTCATCTCAAAGCGTTTCCCAAAGAAGAAGGGCTAAAAGGGATTCTATGGCTTGTACTGACAGCTGCCTTTTGGCCTCTCTTCTCATAACCTTCCCAGCTCCTCCCCCCCACACACAGTTCCCTCATTTCTTTGGAAGAGCTTGTGGTTATTTAGAAGGTAAAAAGAGGGGTAAACATCTAAAACATTCAGAATAATGTGGAGAAATTGAAATGGAGCGACGATTGGTCTGATGGGCTACACTTGTAAGTAAATGAAAGCCTAATCAATATTTTTTAAATTTATTTTTTAGAAATGATTGTTTCCTACCCCCATTTAGTTTTGTCTTTTAATTCTTGCCGGGATAGAAGTTCTTCCATTTTTAGACCAAGCATTGTTGTGAATCATGCTACATTAAAAATGAAAATTTGCACTCATGGCCACTAACAGTGCAAGGAAATAGAAACACAATCCTCTATTAAAACTGCATGAGACTAACAGTGCCCTGAAGAAAACTTTTTAAAGAAAACTACTCCTGCCATTTTTGGGGGCCAAAATACACACTAAAGTTTCCCTTCTTGGGGTCGCGACTAACTGAAATAGAAGTGGCTTCTGTGGAAAGGACATGGTATGACAGGAATCACTGAGTTCAGCGGGGGGAGACCTGAGAAAATCCCTTAGGCCCTCGGAGCTGCCGTTTCCTCATCTGTGTTGGGGTAGATTTGACCAGCAGGTCTCAAACAATTGTTTCTAGCTCCACCGTTTGGAGACTGTAAAAGCAACTTGGCCACTGGAAAATACCTGCCTAATTTTCTCTCCTAAATTTCTTTCAACACTCTCCGTCTTGGCCCATTTTTCCCTGAATCCAGCATCAGAATACCCCACTGCCTCACCAGCCTTCCCTCTTTGCTGTTCCACCAAGGGAGAGGTTGACTCCTAAAATGCTGAGTGACTCTCTGGCAGATCCCAGCAGGACAATGACAGAGGCCTGGGCCCCACCCCATCCCCAAATCTATCCCTAAAAAGCTGATGCCCTTCTCTTGAGACTCTTTCTTTTCAACTCTAAAACTAAAATACCTAGGTGGAAAACACTTCTTTTCAAAATTTTAATAATAAAATAAAATCGAGTCTAGAGACCAGTCCTTCTGCACCTCTTATTTCCAGGGGAGAAACCGGATACCCAGGTGGGGAAAGCAGTTCCCCCCAAGGTCACGCAACTGTTCGTGACAGAGCCAGGACTAAACTCCAGGTTTTCCTGTCAACATGATGGTGTGTTCATTAACCAGAGAAGGGAAAGGACTGAACATTTCTGAGGACCTGTTATGTGCCATGAATCCCGAATGACCTGGGAAGATTGATAGATATCATTGCACCCATTCTACAGATGAGGAAACCAAGACTCAGAATAACTTCACCAAATTATTCTTGGTGGCAGGAGAAAGCAAAATTTTCCTACTTCCAAAATCTTGTTTTACCCCCCTGTGCTTTCACTTTTAGTTCGAAAGAAGAATTTTTCCTCTGGAACTTTTCTTAGTAAGAAAACTTAAACATTTAAAAAAAATGGATCTTGGACTAGAAGGTGAGATCTTAAGGGGGCCCGAATGTGAGGTAAATCATTTAGTGTTAGACAAGATGAATAATTTGTTGTTTGGGGGGACAGGAGGGTGGAACCAGAGAGCTGACAAAAGGCCACATATGGGTCTCAACATGGCCCCTCTTGAGACCCCAGCAAATGTAACACATCTCTTCAACTCATGAAATGCTTGAGTGTGGGGAGATTTCTTAATGGAAAATGGTGAAGGACAGACAGAACCAAGATGAGTCGTGTGGGAGTGTGAGACTAAGGAAAAAACCCCAGAGAAATCACAGGGAGAGCCCAGCTCCCCCAAAGCCAGGGTGTTAATTAGGTTTCAGGTCAAATTTTCCAAGGAATTGGGGCAGGAGGTGGGCAACCAGCTGACATCTGATTCCCATGGTCTGAGGCTGGTGATGCCAATGAAAACTGTCACCTAAGCCAACTGCCACCTCTAATCTTGACTCTTGGGGGGACCTTTTCTCTTGCCTAGTGAGTTACAGCTTCATTGCAGGGGGTCTCACAGACCCCCATGAACACACACACACACACACACACACACGCAGCATCAAGCATACCCCCAAGGGGCACGTCCCCTGAATTTCCTTGCCAGCAGTAGGGTTTTTGCAGGATGTCACGTGTGCATTAGCCTTAGATTTCATTTAAAGCACCAGCTCACAACTCTGACTCCAAGAATATTTATTGGGTGCAACGACATGAAATGCAGAGACAAATGTGTCTGGTGGCTGCTGGGGGTGGGGGGGAGAATCGCTGTCAGGTGGGGCAGGAGACCCAGGGACAAAGCACAATCCTGTGGCTACAGAGCAGCCTGCCCTGGGCAGAGTGACAGCACGAGGGTGCGGGGGCTCATTGTGCTTGGGGGCGTCAGGGAAAGCCCCACGGAGGCTGTGATGGGAGCGAAGGACACGGACTCATGTACCAGGAGCAGTAGGAGAAAAGGCAGGATCATCCAGATGGGAGAATCAAGACTTTGGTTTAAATGTAGATGTAGTTTTGAGGGCAGAGTCAGCTAGAAAAACAGAAAGACAACCAACCTGGGTCAGAGAAGGACATAACCGATTCTCAAGATAACTGGCGACAGGGCTTCTTCTTCCCACAGCAACATCATTTTAATTAGTGTTGTTTTAACTTATCCTTAGCGTTAATGGCTTAGAGCCACCCATTCCCCAGGCAGCATCCTGGCAACCCCAAATATCTGATCTAATTTTATCCCTGAGAAATTTGGATTTAGAAGAAAATGTGCAGAAGCCTCGCTTGGGAGGAGGCTGGAGGAAAACAGTAACTCCGGGCCCCTGGAGAGCACACGGGGTGGAAGAAGAGACTGGGGGAGGGTTTCCAGTGGGTGAGACCCACAGAAGGGTGCCGTGTGTCTGAGTGACAGCATTTTCTGCCACCGCCCAACTACTGTATTTACCCCGCTCTGGGAAGGGTGACACAAGTCTCTGGAATGTGTATCTTATTTTTGTCCTGCCTGCGTTTACGGCCATAAAACGAGGTCTCTCCCTTCAGAGCAGAAAGGACTAATTAGTCTGGTTGATCTGGGCAGGAACACTGCCTGCATTTTCCTTGGTTTGGTACCTTTTTAGGCCATAAAAGGGTGCATCCCAGGAAGCCTCGGTGGGTGTCCACAGTTATATGCCCCAGCGTGTGTGTCTGTGCAGAGAGCTGTGTTCACAGCTGTACCAAGGGTACACAGGGACAGGTACAACCGTGACACTATGACTCAGGCCTGACAATGGGTGGAAGAGGAGACAGCACATATTAATATAAAAATCAGCCCTCCCAGACTTCCCTGGTGGTGCAGTGGTGAAGAATCCACCTGCCAATGCAGGGGACATGGGTTCGAGCCCTGGTCCAGGAAGATCCCACATGCTGCGGAGCAACTAAGCCTGTGCACCACAACTACTGAGCCCGCGAGCCGCAATTACTGAGCCCTTGTGCCACCGCTACTGAAGCCCGCGCGCCTAGAGCCTGTGCTCCTCAACAAAGAGAAGTCACCGCAACGAGAAGCCCGCGCACTGCAACAAAGAGCAGCTCCCGCTCGCTGCAACTAGAGAAAAGCCTGCGCACAGCAACGAACACCCAATGCAGCAAAAATAAATAAATTAAAGAGAAAAAAAGAGTTAAAAAAAAGAAAATCAGCCCTCCCTCCTAGGCCAGCAGGATGCCAACCTTCGCCACTCCCTGCTGATACCAGGCTGTCATGATGCTTGGCGATTTCTCCTCAGTAATCTAATGTTAATGCAAATTGACCTACAGGTTCAACGCAATCTCAATCAAAATCCCAGCAGAATTAAAAACGTCTGCTCTGTGAAAGACACCGACACCATTAAGACAAGCCACAGGGCTTCCCTGGTGGTGCAGTGGTTGAGAGTCTGCCTGCCGGTGCGGGGGACACGGGTTCGAGCCCTGGTCTGGGAGGATCCCGCATGCCGCGGAGCAACTGGGCCCGTGAGCCACAATTGCTGAGCCTGCGCGTCTGGAGCCCGTGCTCCGCAACAAGAGAGGCCACGATAGTGGGAGGCCCGCGCACCACGATGAGGAGTGGCCCCCACTTGCCACAACTAGAGAAAGCCCTCGCACAGAAACGAAGACCCAACACAGCCATAAATAAAAAAATAAATTAATTAATAAAATAAAAAATAAAAAAAAAAAAGACAAGCCACAGACTGGGAGAAACTATCTGCAAAAGACAGATCTGATAGAAGACTGTTATCCAAAATATACAAAGAACACTTAAAATCCAACAATAGAAAAGCAAACAACCCAATTTAATAATGGGCAAAAGACCTGAACAAACACCTTACCAAAGAAGATATACAATGGCAAATAAGCATACAAAAAGATGTTAAACATAACATACAAGTTAAAAAGACCATGAGATATACTAAACACCTATTGAAGTGGCCAAAGTCTAAAATACCAAATACTAGTGGAAACGCAATATGATACAGCCATTTTGGAAGACAGTTTGGTAGTTTCTTACAAAACTAAACACACTCTTACCATATGATCAAGAAATTATGTTCCTTGATATTTATCCAAAGGAGTTGAAAATATATCCACACAAAAACTACACACAGATGTTTTGGGTAGCTTTATTCATAATTGCCAAAACTTGGAAGCAACCAAGATGTCCTTCAGTAGGTGAATGGATAAATAAACTGTGGTGCATCCAGACAATGGAATATAATTCAGTGCTAAAAAGAAATGAGCTATCAAGCCATGAAAAGGCACAGAGGAACCTGAAATACATATTACTAAGTGAAAGATGCCAATCTGAAAATGTTACATACTGTGTGATTCTAACTATCTGACATTCTGGAAAAAGCAAAACTGTGGAGGCAGTGAAAAGATCAGTGGTTGACAGGGGTTGTGGGGCGGGAGGGACAAACAGACGGAGCACAGAGGATTTTTAGGGCAGTGAAACCACTCTGTATGATGCTATAATGATGAGTATGTGTCATTATACATTCATCCAAACCCACAGAACGCACAGTACCAAGAATGTAATATAAACTATGGACTTTGGGTAGTAATGATGTGTCAGTGCAGGTTCATCATTGCAGCTAATGTACCATCTGGAGGGGATGATGATGGTGGAGGAGGCTGTGCCTATGGGGGGCAGGGGGTGGACGGGAAATCTCTGTACCTTCCACTAAGCTCTTCTACGGACCTACAGCTGCTCTTAAAAACATCTATTACGTACTCAAAGAAAGAAAGTACTATTCTTGCTCTTCTGACTTACAGATGCATCCATTACATCTAAAGGTACCCAAATGGACATAGAGAGTCCTCTGGCTTGCAGAAGGGAGGAACCTGCTTCAAAAAACACAAACACAAAAACAAAAACAAAAACAAAAAAAAACTGGGCAAAACTGTAAATAAGAAATGAAAACATGGTGAAAGCTGTCATCTCCTAGACTTTATAGGTGTTAATAATGTATTTTATCACATCTTCTCTAATGGAACATTTTCATATAGCATCACAATGCCAATTAAGTTGTGGCATCATTTTGAGACCAATCATTGAGAGTTTAAAGAGAAGGGAGTTAAATAGTTGAGGTGTCAACATTATGAGCTCTTTAAAGGCCCAAAATTATTATAGCTTTGTGAACTAGAAATAAAAAGGCCACTGAAGCATCCTACAGGTTGTAATTTCTAATAAGGTAAATATTGATCACTACAATCCACACGAATGAAAAGCTCTTTGGGGGTCCCCCCACTCTGTTGTAAGAGTGAAAGGATTCTTGAGTCCAAAAAGTAAGAAAGCTACTTTGGATTACCCGTAAGAAAGCTACTTTGGATTACCCGTAGCAGTGACAGGTCCATTTCTTGCTATGACCTTATAAGGAGCCATTGTTGTGGAATTCCAGGCACCGACATAAGTCCTTGGCTTGGCCTAAGGTTTTGATCCTTCTAGCTCACAAGTCTGGCTTTTGGTCACTCGAGGGATTTTCACCAATATTAGCTTTTTTTCCTTCTTGAATTTTTGTCTATGAAAGAAAACTGTTTCTCTAATCACAATACTTTTGACACCAAATGTGTAGGTTTTCCACACCGAGCAATTCTCCAGTTATCTGTGAACACCAAGTGGGTGTCCTATAATTTTATTCAATTCTGATCCTAACTGCCCCGTATTAGTGCAGACCCCACAGGTTAAGGGCTCAGTCTCACAAGACTGCCCGCCCCCTTCAGATGCCAATTGCAGGCAGTGAGTCCCCAGGTTCCCCACCACCTCTGTTTGACTTTGCTATGAATTGGGGGTTCCCATGAGCCCCCCCCCCTCAGGGCCAGTAATTTTCTATAATGGCTCACAGAACTCAGGGAAACACTTTACTTAGTATTACTGATTTACTGTAAAGGATGTTATAGAGGATCTAATTGACAGACAAATGAAGAGCTACATATAGCAAGAAGAAATGGTTCCCAAATTCAGGAGCTTCTTTCCCCACGGAGTTTGGGAGTATATCACCCTCCTGGCACCTGGATGCATTCACCAACCCAGAGCTCTAACCCTGTCATTTTATGGAGGTTCTGCTGTAGGCAAGAGGAATTAAATCATTCACTATTGGTGACTACCCCCAACCCCTTTTCCCTCCCTGGAAGTTGGGTGGTGAGACTGGGCTGAAAGTTCCAGCCCACTAATCACATGGGTCGGATTACCAGGCAACCTGTCCCCATCCTAGGGGATCAGCTACCTAGGGGCTACCTAGGGGCTCTTAGCTACCAGTCACCTAATTAACATAAATTTTGATCTGGCTGCAAGGGGTTTATTATGAATAACAAGAGATGCTCCTTTCACCCCATCACTCAGGAAATTACTAAGATTTTAGAAGCTCTGTGCCAGGAACTTGGGATGAAAACCAAATATATATTTCTTCTTATATCACAATCTATTATGCTTGTTATTTTTACTTCTTCTTCCTCTACTTTTGTCTCCTTTCTCATTTTTTCTTATTCTTTTCTTTTTTTTCTTTTTCTTATTTTTAAATTTTCTTTTTATTTTACTTTTAAAATTTTCTTTGCTTGGTCTTTTTCCAATTTTTATTTTTGCTTTATTCTTTTATTTTTTATCACCTTGTTTTTTCTTTTTTTTTTTTTTTTTTTTACTGTTTTTCTCATTTTTTCTTTTTTCTTTATTTCATTTTTTCTGTTTTAATTTAGTAAGTTAATATTGTTAGCAATAAGTCCAACATACTACAGGGCCTCTTGGCCATCTCTGCTGAGGAAGAGACCCACATAAGGAAACACAGGCTCCTCAAGGCCATCGGCAAGGACAATCACACCCATCACAATATCTCTAGTGCCAGCACCATGGATATTGAAACTGAAAACTGAAAACCACTTTCACTTCTTACCTTCCACCACCTCTCCCTTCCCCTGAACTGCCATTTACCTTTGACTGTTGACAAAGGAACACAAGGCCAGTGACCTTTTTCTTCTGACCAAGGCCCCAGGTGAGAACTCAGCTGTAAGGAGCAGGGGCTGCAGGATGTGGCGTTCAGCTGGAATGATGTGACCCCTGCCCTTTGACACACTCATGTAGCACACATGTCAGCCGGGCCTTATAACTTCCTGTCCTTTGAGAGTTTTTCCCTGTGTAATTCCCGGCCACATTCCAAATCTCAATGGGAATTCTTGAAAGTCAGATATTTCACCAGGTCACCTCAGACTGTGATTTTCTGTTTCCAGTGAATCCTGGATCTTTCTCCCATCTTGCATATTTCAGCTGTCCCTTTCTCACTATCCTGAATCCACCCAGAGAGACCCAGTTCCTTTATTTCCGCAAAGCGACACTCATCCAAGGCCATTACATTTCTAATGACAGATTTAGGGTATAAGTGTGGGCGACAGCACAGCAGATAAAAGTGACTGTCAGACATCATTAGTCTTAAAGCCTGGTACTCCCTCTCCTGCGGCCCCAACCCTAACTGGGGAATGTTCACTGGTTTTCTCTTCTGTTATCTCCAGACTTAACTTCTTGCGTCCCTTTCCTCCCCCTCAATCTTCTACTCTCCACCTTGGTCCACTGACTCCAATGATAAACTGCCCCCCAAAATCTCTCATTTTTTTTAAAGGTCTTTAAGAGCATTCCTTTTTATATTACTTTTTATTTTTAGGAAGTTTTCCAACTTTATTGAGGTATAATTGAAGTACACTAAACTGCACATATTTAAAGAATGGGACATTCTATCAGTTTTGACATATACACACACATAAAACCATGACCCCTCAAGCATTTTCATCACCCCTTAAAGTTTCTTTGTGCCCTTCTTAATCCATTCCTCCCTCCATCCCATCCCCAAGAAACTGCTGATCTTCTTTCTCTATATATAGATTAGCTTGTATGTCCTAGAGTTTTGTATAACTGGAATCATACAATATGTTACTTTCCCCCGCTGGCTTCTTTCATTAGGTATAATGATTTTGAGATGCTTCAATATTGTGTGCATTAAGAGTTTATGTGTCTTTATTGCTGAGTAGCATTCCATTGTACGGATATACAGCAATTTATTCCTTCATCTATTGATGGATTTAGGTTGTTTCTGGTTTTGGCTTTAACAAATAAAGCTCCTATTAAAATTCATGTATAAGACTTGGAGTTTCATGCTTTCGTTTCTCTTTGGTAAATATCTAGGAATGGAATGGTTGGGTTGTATGGTACATGTATGCTTAACCTTTTAAGAAACTGCCAAACTGATTTCCAAAATGGTTGTACCTTCCCACACTCCCACCAGCAATGTATGAGAGTGTCAATTGCTCCACATCCTCACCAGCATTTGGTATGGTCAGTCATTTTAAATTTAGCCATCCTGTTGTGGTTTTGTTTGTTTGTTTGCTTTAATGCACAGAAGTTTAGCTACCTCTTGGCTTCATTTCTAAAAGGAGGAACATATACTTAGGTTTATAGGGAATAAAGCAGATTATACCTGTTGTGCCAGTGAAGTTAATAGTGCCCCTCTTACCCTCCAAAGTGTCCTGGTTTGGATAATAGAATATGTGGTTTCTCTTCTTCTAGCCCAACTAGCAATGTCCCCAGGCTGTCCATTCCCAGCCATAAAGGAATTGTGCTCAACAAAGACTTTTTCCTCTAAAAGGAATTTTCCTGCTTTTCTTAAAACATTTTTTCCTCATCACAGAAGGATTACAGGAGGGAAGGAGTGATGTAATGTAGTCACTCAAATACATTGAAAACATATCCACAGAAAAACTTGCACACAGATGTTTACAGCAGCTTTACTCTTAATTGCCAAAACTTGGACGCAACCAAAATGTCCTTTGGTTGTGTCCTTAGGTGAATAAACAAACTGTGGTACATCCATACAATGCAATTTTATTCAGCAATGAAAAGAAACGAGGTTTTAAGCCACTAAAAAACATGGAAAAAACTTAAATGCATAATGCTAAGTTAAAGAAATCAATCTGAAAAGTTTGCATGTTGTGTGAGTCCAGTTATACGACATTCTGGAAAAGGCAAAATGATAGAGGCCATAAAATGATCAGTGATTGCCAGTGGCTGGGACTGGGGAGGGGTGAATAGGAGGAGCACAGAGAATTTTTAGGGTAATGAGACTATTATGCATGATTCTCTAATGGTAGATACATGATATTAGGCATTTGTCAAGACCCATAGAACTATAGAACACACAGAGCAAACCCTAAGTAAACTATGGACTTTAATTATAGTGTATCCATATTGGTTCATCAGTTTTAACAGGAGCACCGCATTATTGCACCATGTTAATAATAGGGGAAATCGGAGGAGGGAGGGTATATGAGGACTCTGTACTTCCTATTCATTTTCTATGTAAACTTAAAACTGCTCTAAAAAAAATCAGTCTAGTATTAAAGAAAAGTCCCAGAAGACTTTGTAGAAATTGACATGCTGATTCTAAAATTTATGTAGAAATACAAAGAACCTAGATTTGTCAAGACATTCATAAGTCAGAGTTGCAGACCTTAACACTCCCTGATTCCCAGCCTTCCTGTAAAGCTACAGTAACCAGGACAGTGTGGTGTTGATGTAAGGACAGCTGAGCACACAAATGGAAGAGGATAGAGAGTTCTGAAACAGACCCCCGGTGCAGTCAATGTACCCGCATGGGGAAGGGAACGTCTTTTCAACCGACGGTGCTGGAGCAACTGGATATCGCGTGGAAAAAAAGAAACTTGACCCTTCACTTCATACCCCACACAAACAAGGAAGTCAAGATGCATGACAGATCTTAATGTAAAAGCTAAAACTAGAAAGCTTCTAGAAGAAAACATAGCAGAAAAATATGCTCCACTTAGGGGGAGGCAAAGTTTTTAAGACTGGACAAAAAGCACTAAATATGAAAGAAACAAGCAGTAAATTGTATTCCATCAATATTAAAAACTTCTCATTAAGAAGTATGCTTAGGAAAATAAAAAACAAGCTTTAGACTGCAGGAAAATACTTTATGTATGTTATATATAATATATATATACATGCATGCATGCCTGTATGCATATACAGATGCATGTGTGTATGTACACACACATGTACACATGTAAACAAACATACAATATGGCAAAGGACTCAGTCCATATATAGAAAGCTCCCACAAAATGGTGATAAAATGACAAAGAGCACAAGAAACCTATTGCTGGAAGGGACCGTCCTCATGGTTGGCTTTGACTTTTTTCTCAGCTGTGTCCAGGCCGCCCTTGCCCACTGTCACCCACCCTGCCCATCCATCACTGAGGTGGCTGTTGGCCCCTTCCTTAGTCACAGTAACTGTTGGTGGGGGAGTCACATGTGTTTACAGAAGTCCAGTGACACCCCCAAACTTAGGGGACCCAGCTGAGCTTTCAAGGGACCCTGTGGCCTGGGGCAAGTCACTGCTGTCCACCTTCCTGTCTGAAAATGAGGTGGTCAGGCCACTAATATTTACTGGTCCTTTCTGCTCTGACCCCTCAGTAACCCCATGGCTGGGGACCCCACTGTCTTGCACAGTGACAGGATGGAGGTGGGGTTGTCTTCCCATCAATTACTTCCACTCCAGGGCTATGCATCCTGTTCTCTCCAATGGTTTGCTTAATTCAATTCCCAGAATAAACCTTTGTCTAGATTCTGAATAACAAAAATAGCTACCCTAATGAAACGTTCTTTGCTGACCTTATCTCAACTCTGAATAGCATGTGTGATTAGTCACATTTTATGGATTGGAAAAATGAGGCTCAGAGAAGTTAAGCCACTTGCCCATGGTCACACAGCAGAGCCAGCCTTCAAACCCAGCTTTTTCTGATCCCAGGAGCTTTCGACACTCCCCATGGAGAGGACAGTGCTTTTAAAGGGTTATATTCCTTTAATGAACAGGCCGCCTTAGCAGGGAGCCCGCAGAGGCAAATAAGCCTAAGAGTTCCTGAAATCTCTAATTCCTTGATACATGGGAAGGGAGCATGAAGCAAGTGGGGCGGAGAAGAGAGGAATTCCTACCTGCTCAGTAGACTTCGCTGAAGCTTGAAGCAACTCTAAGTACAGTTCTTCGGAAACTAATAATTAGAGTAGCTAACATTTACTGATCACGTACAATGTTCAAGTGGTACAGTAATCCTATGGAATAGACATTATTTTGCAGAATTCTCACACCCTCAGGAGGTAGCTACTATTGTTACCCTCACTTTACAAATGAGGTAACCGAGGCATGGAGTGGTTAAATCCTTGCCCACAGCAGCCCCCCAGTAAGTGAAGAGTGGATGTGTCCCAGAATCCCATTCCAGAATCCCAGAACTCGGTTTAGTCCCTGTTTAGCACCATCACCATTTGATTTATGTTTTTATTTTCTGTGCTCTGCTTCCTATCCTGTTAGACTTTAGTTCAGAAGGGTAGGGAGCTAAACTCTGTTATTCACATCTGTACCCCTGGCTACTGAACACACAGTAGGTGCTCCAGAACTCATTTTTGAAAAACTGAATGAGAAGCGTTGCATTGCTTGCTCTTAGAGTCTGGGCTTATCTCTTGTAATAGGAAAAGGAAGAGCCTAATTTATGGGAATTCAGGGGCAGGATTTTCATGGGTGGCTGAGGTGTCTTCAGAACTTTGGTGGATGGATTTGAATGAGTTTTGTGGAGGTGAGAGGAAGCTTCAGTTCATTCTCCTTTTGTCTGTCCCAGCCCCACCCCAGTTCTTTTTCCAGGTTCCTTTTCTTTTTTCTCTTTGGATGTAACAGTTCTGAGTTTTCACATGTATATAGTTTCATGCCATCACCACAACAGGATACAGAACAGTTCATCACACACAAAACTCCCTGTGTTCCTCATTTGCAATCGCACCCTAATCTCTGGCAACCACGGATTTATTCCCCATCACCATCATTTTTTTTTCCAGAACATCCTTGCCTTGTTCCCAGTCTCAGGGGGAAAGCATTCCCTTAGTATTTATTTTAGAGCATATCTAATGGTAAAGGATTCTCTCAGTTTTCCTTCACTGAGAATATTTTTATTCCATCTTCATTCCTGAAAAAATGTTTTTACCAGATAAAGAATTCTGGTTGACAGTTTTCCTGCCAGCATTTAAAAAATGTTATGCCATTTCCTTCTCACCTCCATTGTTTTATATGAGAAATTCACAGTGATTCCAATCAGCATTTCTCTGGCTGCTTTTAAGATTTTTTTCTTTGTCTTAGTTTTTAGCCGTTTGATTATGATGTGTCTGGACATGGATTCCTTTGGGTTTATATTATTTGAGGTTCACTGAGCTTTTTGAATCTGTAAGGTTATGTCTTTCACCAAATGTGAGAAGTTTTTACCCATTATTTCTTCAAATAAAGTTTTTGCACCATACTCTTTTCCCTCTTCTTCTGAGACTCTGATAATATGAATGTTAGACTTTTGGGTATTGTTCCTCATGTCCCCAAGGCTCTGTTCATTGTTTTTTTTTTCAATTTTTTTCTCTTTGTTCAGATTGGATAATTCCCATTGATCTGTCTTCAAGTTCACTGACTCCTCTCTATTTTGCTATTGATTCTATCGTGAATGTTTTATTTCAGTTATTGTATTTTTCAGTTCCCCCAAATTTCTATTTAGTTCTTCATTCAATCTCTTTGCTTAAATTTTTTATCTTTCCATTCATTTCAAGAGAATTCACTCTTACTTCTTGGAGCATAATTATAACAGCTGCTTTAGCATCTTTATCTAGTAATTTCAACATTTGTGTCATCTCTTGATTGCCCTTTCCCTTATAAGTTGATATTTTTCTGGTTCTTCATATGCTGAGTAGTTTCGGACTATATCCTAGACATTTGAATGTTATATTCTGAGACTCTATGTTTTATTTAAATCCTAAAGAGAATGTTGAATTCTGTTTTGTTTTATTTTAGCAGGTAATTGATACGGTTAACTCCAGCCTCAGGTCCTGACCCGCCTTCTGTGGACTGTGGTTTCAACTTCAGTTCAGTTTTCAACGACTTTGCAGTGCTACTTGGATCTGTTCTTTATGTGCTACCCAGTGGCCATTTGGGAATCTGGGTGATTCTCTAATCCACAGTTCAGTTCTCGTAACTCACAGAGCTTAGAAATAAGCCCAGGAGCTCACATGGGACTTCTCTCTTAAGCTCTCTCTTTTCTGAGATCATTCTGACACTTTCAGCTCCCATGTGGCCCTCTGGTCTGTAAGCTGGGGATTTAGCTTCCCTGCTCAGCTGTGCACTTCCCCTGAGTGTGTGTGAGTATGGGCCAAGCGGTGGAAGGACAGGGAGAAAAAAAAGCAGTGGGATTTTGTCCTACCTTCTTGGGACAATAGCTTCTCTAGTCAGAGGGAAGGTTTTCTTCTCTCAAAGCTTTAGGTACCTGCCTGGCTGCCGCCCCCATTGCAATCACTGCTGCTGCCATGGGATTAGCTGGGGGTCAGGGTGGGAGGATGGAAAAAAAAAAAACAACCAGGGGCTTTCCTCACTTTCTCTGACACTTAGGAGCCTCTTTTCCCACTCCTCAGACCAGACAGCAAGGGTTCCTTTTGCAGCCTTTTCTGTTTGCCTCTGGTGCTCATGTCCAGTTTTCAGACTGCCCGTGAGCCTAGGCCAGATGATCCCAGAGGGGTAAAAATGGGAGACTCACAGTGGGTTTGGTGGTACTTCAAATTCTGTTCTCCTTCCCTAATCCACCTGTTCCTGTTTACTTTTCATTGTCCTCCAATAGCTGCTCCAGGCATTCCGTCTGACACTTATTGTTGCATTCAGTGGGAGAGGCATGTTGAAGTGTGCTTACTGCATCTTGCCCAGAACAAGAACCCAAATATACATTTTGTATCCAATGCTATAAACAGTAAGGAAACCTTGTCTTCAACAATGGGTACAACGTCCAACACTAACTCCCAGGATTGCCTTCATATAGCCCCCAACAGCTGTGTTCTTCCTGCTGGACCTGGCCTTCTGGCCACATCAGGGTTTGGCTGAGGCACCTGCTGTCCTAATAGAGCACTCCTGAGGCTGGGCTACTTGAAGCAGCCCCGTCTCCTCGGGGCAGGCTCCTGTCTTCAGCTTCCTAGCTTCCCTCAAACAGTTCAGGTGCTAAGTAGGTTGGCCTGCCTCAGAGCTTCCTGAGCCATGACAGAAACATCAGGAAGGAAGTGACAACTGGAATGCCTGGCTGAGACATTTTGCCATGACTTAATACGTAACAGAAAGATGCTGAAAATTCTCAAGGAACAACATCATGTAATCATCATCATGAAAATAATAACAGCTAACATTATTAAGCCCTTACTATGTGCCATACCCTATGCTATATTTTTATATACATTATTGCATATATATTACTACATTTAATCCTCCCAGCAGGTTATGGGATAGATACTATTTCTTCTCAACTGCAGATGAGGAAACCACTTCCACCTGGAAGGGACACATGTTACCAACATCAGGGGGCAGGGAAGAATATCCCGCCCCTATTTGGGGAAGAACTGGATAACTGGATTGGGATTGCTTGTGATGAGCCCTAAATATGACCCCAGACACCTATAAGCTGGTGACCATGGCATTAATTTCCTCTTCTGTAAAATGGGGATAACAATGGTGCCTGCTCTGCCATGCAGCTAATCCACAAGATTATGGATGCAGCATGCTTTGCCTGGTGGCTGGCACATAAGAGGCAGTCAGTAAATAACCATTTTTATTTGTTTCTCCTAGATGTGTGGGCCTAGCTGTATCAGCACATGGAGTTCTCCTCGAATCTCCAAGGACAGGCAGGCCCCTGGGACCAGACTCCATTTTTAGTGATAATTGGATGCTTGTTATCACCCAAGAGCTGACTTGACAGCTATTTAACACTTCACC
The DNA here is from genome assembly GCF_028564815.1 of Eubalaena glacialis. Classification (NCBI taxonomy): domain Eukaryota; kingdom Metazoa; phylum Chordata; class Mammalia; order Artiodactyla; family Balaenidae; genus Eubalaena; species Eubalaena glacialis. The sequence continues at coordinate 86,587,485 of NC_083723.1, read as the reverse complement.
AAGAAAAAACTAAGCGACTGTGTCTTATTGGCAGTCAGATAGCCAACACATTAAAATTAGTTGGCATGGGGACTTCCCTGGTGGCGCAGTGGTTAAGAATCCACCTGCCAATGCAGGGGACACGGGTTCGAGCCCTGGTTCAGAAAGACCCCGCATGCCATGGAACGACTAAGCCCGTGCGCCACAACTACTGACCCTGCACTCTAGAACCCGTAAGCCACAACTACTGAGCCCCCGTGCCACAACTACTGAAGCCCGAGTGCCTAGAGCCCATGCTCCGCAACAAGAGAAGCCACTGCAATGAGAAGCCCATGCACCGCAATGAAGAGTAGCCCCCGCTGGCGACAACTAGAAAAAGCCCACACGCAGCAATGAAGACCCAATGCAGCCAAAAATAAATAAATAAATTTATAAAAATAAATAAATAAATAAAATAAAATTAGTTGGCATGACCCAGTACTTTACCTGCAGTCAAGTTTTGAAAGACCTCATCTATTTAAACAACTCCTTTAAAATGTTTTTCTCTCAATTTCTATGAAGAGGCACACACACACAGAGGTAATATGTGTTTGCTGCTAGGATTTTCACTTAATGAGAAGTCACACTTCAAAGCAGCTTCCACACATTTGGTCAACAGTTCAGGAACAATCTGGGCAGTGGGGAGGAGTACTGTCCCCACTTAAGAGATGGGAGCAGGTCCCTGGGTCAGTAATATTCCACTGGCTTCCATGAGGATCCTAACAGGGAAAGGGGTGGGAAGGAAGGAAGAGGAGAAGCTGGGAGGAAACAGCTGGGCACCTGCCTTGCAGGGACCTGGCGACTGTCAGCTGATTGCCTTGGACTTGTCCACGTCCAGTGTTCTGTTAGACCTCACGATGAAACCTGGGACGAATGGGTCTAGAAATGGACCAAAGTGAAAGGAATACCACAGCCAGGCTGAGGGAGCCATGGAATCAGGAAGGGCTGTGACATTGGATGAATCTGTTCTTAATAGTTTTTACTGCTCTCAGCAAGTTGTTTAATCTGTCTGAGCTTTGAGTTCTTTATCTACAAAGTGAGGATGGACACACCATCTTTTATGACTGGGGGAAGATTACATGAGACAGTGTGTGTGGCAGAGCCATGGGACTTGGTGCACAGAGGGCTCAATAGTGCTACTTTGCTTTTACAACATAGATGCCAGATGGGACCTGTCTGCCCTCCAGATCTAGAGATGATCTCACATCCCCACCCATCCAATGCCGATGGAGGATTTCCAGTAAAGCCCCGGGCATCAGATTTCTTGTTTCTACTCCATTATACTTGCCTCCATTAGGTTTTTAATCTAATCCAGGTGTGGAACTCAGCTTCAGACACACACACACACACACACACACACACTTTTACATACTCACACACTTCCTCACTCTCACACTCACACTCACCATTCCCTCAAGGCCATGTGTGTGGTCCAGCTTTACTGAAACTTTGGGGATGTGGAGGTTGTAAAAACACAATGGTACGGATAACCTGGTTGGTGGGTTTTTTGAGTCTTTCTGACATTTCCACCTCCTCCTTCTCTCCCTCCTCCTTTCTGGCCCCCGCCAGTGTCCTGGTTCCTAACCTAAAGTACTGCAGCTACCGCTTCATAGTATTCTTCCATCTCAAGCCCACAGGCTCTCATCTTCCACTTCCAAAGGCTTATCGAGTTATTTTCCTAAACACGCGTGGTTCCTCCCCTGAGGCCTTTTGGACCAGCCGGTAAAGTACAATATATCTGTTTTGCTCTATGACCTTCTTTCCCGCACCAGTGCTCAATGCCCAGAGGTGCTGGTGGTAGTGGGATTCATTCTCTATTCACCTCCTGGGGAGCAGGGCCTATGTTTGTCTCCATTACTGCTCTCTTCCCAGGGCCCTGCCCTGCGCCAGCACAAAATATGCCCTGGATAAACACAACCGAATTGGTTGATGGCATAAATCAGTTTAGGATGCAAATTAGATAACCAGTCTTTCTAGAACAGTGGCATCTCTATCACCACCACCATCAGAGGTTATTGGAAGTTACCACCCAGTTGGGTCACATGGAACTGATCTGGGTTGTAATCCTAGTTAACTCATTGCCTGACGTTTGACCTTGGGCAAGTCACTTCACCAATCTGGGCCTCAGTCCCATGACCTTTAAAATGGGAGTGATGATACCTACACCTGGAGCCAGATGTACTGTGATGAGAACAAAGCTAAATAGCTAGGTAGCCCTCACTTCTAGATAAGTATCTGCTTTTGTATTGGTATCTGCTTTTTGCGTCAGTAAATTTGTGTTCATTTTCTGAAAAGGCTCCTCAAATTGTATACTCTCTGGGATCCACAAAACCTAGTTCCCGGTCAGGAGGAGATAATGAGATGTCATAACTGCGTGGCCTGGAGCGCCCCAGGGGTGGAACCCTGTGAGGAGCGGGCTGACAGGAGGTCTGAACACGTCTTCCTGGCACCCCTTCCGCATTCCCTGGCCCTGCAAACCCAGGCAAACTTCCAAAGGGCCAGTTGCTCAGGCCTCTAGGCCCATGTCCAGGTTCTCATAGGCAGAGGCTGACACCCCCTTTTCTGCGGGTGTCAAAAACAGGACCTGTTGACTCACACAGGTGCAGGTTGCAGCCTCTCACTAGACACAGAAGCTCTGCTCGGCTTGACCCCCTGCCAGTTCCCCTCTGGATGCCATGATGGTGTCCAACATCCAATGGGAGGAAGTGTTGCAGCCCGACTCCCCTCCCCTCAACAGAGGCCTGATGCAGCCGCTGGAGACACTGAGCCAGCGTGATATACTCCTGTGTTCTATTTCCTGGACCTCAGGTACACAGAACTGGATTAGGGATTAATCACCATCCTTTGTTCATGCCACTCTGTTGTTGTTGGTCCACGTCTGGCCTTCTGTTACTTCCTTAGGCTTTTTGTTTTATTCTTTAATGCAATAAGGACTGAAAAACCATTACTCAGAACAAAAGCTAGGACCAGGACAGAAACCTACAGCTAACTCCACAGTCACTCCATAACCTGTATTTTCAAACTTTTGGCTTTTAATCCAGAAAGATTACAGCCCAGCCAATCAGCCCCCAGCTGCTGTGTGTTGCCAGCTGCTGCTTCATTTCTTCTTTCCTTCTTGGCTGCACATCTCTGGGAAGCACAAATCAATCATTTTAGCAGCTCGATAGCACATTCGGAAAGAGTTTGGGTCACAGAGCCAGAGAAAATTAATGATTAAAATGAGGCTTTTGAATTTACATTCATTTTTTTCATTCAACTGACATCCTTTGCTCTCTTCCTATCTTCTGGGCCTTGCAGATTCATCAAGATGTCCTTGAGATTCTGCGGGAAACTACCCATAGTCTCCTGATGAGCAGGTGGGTGCTCAGAGCAGGGCAGGAGCTGCAGCGCGGGAGCCTGGGAACCTGGGCTGGGCCAGGGGCTGTGGTGGGAGGTGGTCGGGCGTGAGCCCAGGTGTGCAAACGTGCTAAGTCACATCTCAAACCAGAAGAGGAAAGGAACAAGCAGGCAGACCCTTCAGCCAGCTCATCAGCATGAAGGGAGCAGACAGGAGGCACAGAGTGGGAACCAGGATTGCCAGCCTGGAGGGGGGCTCAAAGCAGAGGGTGAGGACGGGGCTGGGGGAGCTGAACCGTGTGAGGAGGGGGCCTGGCCTGAGTGCTTCTCAGTAGAGCCTCTGGCCCCTCAGCCACGACGGGACATCTTCGCCTCTCCCCAGACTCTCTCTGGCTTCTCAGTACAGGCAGCTCTTTAAATCACCTGGGGAGCTTTTAAAAAATCCCAATACCTGTGCCCCGCTCTCCCATTCAGAGTCACGCAGTGCGGGGGCCTGGCGTGGGCAGGCGTGTTCTGAGGCTCAGCAGCGCAGAGACTGTCGGAAGAGGGGCGTTGGGCTCCCTCGGTTTGCCCACGGCAGGTCACAATATAATCAGGCGAAATTTGGATGTGGGAATTTCCCAGGTTCCTCCAATCCTGGGGTCAAGGTTAAACTTGACGGAGGTACCGTGGAAGGCCCAGCCCCTCCCCCCGCCCCCCGTCTCCTGGTTCCTGCCCTCAGTTATCTGATGGGTCTGGGGGCTGCAGGGTGATGAAGGGAACAGTGGAAGAGGAGTTAGGCACAGAGGGCAGAAGTTTGCGTCAGAAGGCCACAGCTTCCAAAGTCTCTCTCTTGAAGGGCCTCACTTCTTGGTCCCCCAGTTTGAGGGCTGGCCATTGGCTCATAGGTGGCCAGGTGAGGGCCAGAGGGCTGTTTCCCCCGGGGCCTGGCTCTGTCTGCTGGCCCGGGAAGACCGGTGGGTATCTCTGTTCTTTCTGCTAACCATAGCTCCCCCACATATGGCTGGGGCATCAGGGAGAGAGTGGAAGTAGCAGCAGAGAAACAGCAATTTCCGTGAAAAGGAGTATTTTGGGTTGAAAGGCAGTGAAAACTAGTATATGTGGCAAGTAAACCAATCATATCACAGCTGTGTCTGAAACCTTATCGAGGTTTTTCTGGGGCCTGCCTGACAGCCTCACTGGGTTAGGGGCCTGTGAGTGGAGTAGAAGGCCTGGATAGAGCTGTAGGGCTTCGAACAATGCCCTCCGACACCAACAGACAAATTTGAGCTGAGACTGGCCATAAAGCAGCTAAGGAAGGATTTTACTGATGAATAAGGAGGCCATGGGGGCTAGAATAGTGGGCTTTGGGGTCAGGGAGGGAGGGTAGAGGATGTCTTTGCAGAGGGATAGTTACCACCACCAGAACGGGGTCGTGATGTGGGAAGCGGCAAGCTGGTGAGAAGACCTTGGGTAACTGTGTCCGATGCTCGTTGACCTGGCCCAGGTGGTTGGTGCAGGTGATGTGATTGTGTCAGAGGTTGCCTCACGGGGGCTCCAGGAGGCCCCGGGGTTCACATCCCGTGCCTTCAGCAGGCCCTGGCTGACCGCGGGATGTCCTGGTAGTGGGGCCGTGATGGCTCCAGGCTCCCCGCCTAGACACTCAACTGCTTATCCAGAGCTGCAGCTCCTCGGCATCCCGGTCCTTCCGTGCTGTCGGGCCACGGTGAATGCATGCCCACGTAGTCCCCACGCAGCCTGGCTCTGCTAGGGTCCAGGGGAGAGGGTGGAATATTTCCTGGGGACGCTTCCTCTCCCAGGTGCTCTGGTTTGGAAAGATACGTTTTGGAAGGTGGTCAGGTTAAGACCCTTAGAGAATGTGGCCCATCCAACTTGTGGGTGCTGAGCCTCCGGTCAGATCAGGTACCTTGGGGTCACCATCACGGGCTGTCAGCCAAGAGCCTCCCCAGAGCAAGCTCACGGGAGAGCAACTCCTGCCCTTAAATGGCAGGCGCGGCCCTCTTTCCAGCGAGCACAGAATTCCTGGGCCTTGTTCCATCCAGCCTGGGCCCCCACTGGATGTCAGACACAGTTAACAGTCCTGAGGAGGAGACTCCTGGGTTCACCAAAGGCAGATAGAGATTTCCAGGTGCGCTGGCCATTACCAAAGCCCCCGCCACTCTCCTGCCTCCTGGCAGCACCCGTCTTCATCCATGGGAAGGGAGCCTTGCCTGGCCTGCCTGAGCAGACCCAGCCCAGCCCTGCACTGCACCCCTCATGCAACCTCCCCCGTGAGGAGGGACTTCGCAGACCTTGAACCAGGTGTGGTATGGGCTTAGACTTCAGGGGGTGGATTTTTCTAATCCTTCCCCCTTCCTCTCCACCCTAATTCCTTTAGAATAAATCCAAATGGGAAGAAAGGCTTCCTGTAAGTAGATCTTACCTACTTGAAAACCCCTCAGATTTCTTCTATTTTGGAAAACATTGCTTTCTCTTCCTTCAGCACTGCCTGAATTAAAAACCTTCTCTTGATAACAAAGGGCTCTCAGGGTAACCAGATACCTAAGGTAGATTTCCTGTCCAAGAAGTAGATCAGTCTGGTTCATTTCACTGAAACTTTATAAAGTCTCTCTGTGTGGTCCACCTGGGTCCAGGCATGGAACAGTGAAAACAGTGACACCCCACATTGCTGCAACCAGGGCAGGCTTGATGTCCAAATACAGGCAGCAGCACAAAATGGATGATCTCTCCTCCAAAGGACCTTTTCCAGGTTGTTCTCAGCCTGGAAGTTTTTACCGACACAAATCTAAAGCTGGGAAAATTCTTCCCAGAGACACAGCACAACTCAGACAGATGAGGAGGTCAGGGTGGGTGAGTCTCTCAGAGCATGAAGCCGTCTCAGCGTTCTGGGCAGCCAACCTCTCAGAACTCACATCTCAGCACCCACTGCTGCACGGACATGTGCAGTAGCATGTAGCAACCAGGAGAGCTAGGGCTCCCGAACTCGGGGCCCGTAAAGCATGGACTTTGAGCAATTATAACCAGAGAGAAAGAGCCCCCTGTCCTATTAGATTTGAAGCCCTGTGGAAAAGGGTGAGCCATCCAGGGAAGACTAGAGGGTGACAAGGAAGCGTGTGGGCACAGCTGATCAATAGAGAATGAAAGAAGACGCTGTCAGTGGAAAGGGACTGAAACATTTCCCACAGCCACATTGGGCTAAGGTTTCACCAGCCATTAGTGCAATGAGCTTAGAAGTAAATATGGGAGACACTATATTTATTTGTCCTTGGTGCATTCGTGCTGAAGGTAATGATTTGATAATTTATTCTGTAGCATGAGATTGGCCACAGGACTGTAATTTAATCAGGGCTATTTTGCATAGAGATTTGCTTACTTTTAAAGCCCATTCCTCTCCTGGACAGGGAAGTCTCTGGGCCTGTGATGGGTAGATGGGAAGTTGGGTCATCTGTGGATGACATGAGAATGCAGGCAACATGACACTGAGTGTCTACCTGGTGGCTTTACCTGGGTATTGCTGCCAGGTGCTCTGGACATACCACTGTCACTACTGCAGCTTCCAGGTGGCCATGTGTGAAAGGGAGAAGTGGATTTTGAGCTATGAGTCATTTTCCAGGTTAACTTCGGGGTGCCAGTAATTTCATTTCGGGGAACATTTGCCCACAGCAGAGGATGGTGACTTACTGCAAGGGGGCGGGGGAAATCCACACTCCACCTGTAGAGGAATATCTTGCAGACGGCTGACAGTCTGCATATGGGAAGGTGTATGGCACCTGCACACCTGAATGCCCATTTGTATATGCATTCAAGATAGTAATAGATGCTCAATTAAATTCCAGAGGTATTAAAAAGAGCATGAGGCTACTGTCGAGTAGGAAACGTCAAGCAAACAAGCCTTATTGGTGCAGAACAGCAGCAGTAACAACCACAGAAGGGTGGGTGGTGTGGGCTCAGATTGTGGTGAAAGAAGTGGAAAGAATATTTTTGGTTACAGCTGCATTTTCATGGGAAGGGTTTATAAAATGTGACATGGAAAAGTGAAGAGATTATGACTGAAAAGCAAGCTGGTTGACACAACAGGAATGTGGAGAATGTTATAAAAGAATTTTTGAATTAGTGTCATATTAGTTTCCTATTGCTGCTACAATAAATCACGTATAAATTTGTGTTGTTTTAGGCCAACAATACAAATTTATTCCCTCACAGTTTTGGAGGTCAAAGGTCTGAAATGGTTCTTAAAATCAAAGTGTCAGTGGGGCTGCACTCTTTCTGGAGGCTCTAGAAAGAATTTGCTTCCTTACTTTTCCGGTTTCTATAAATGAGCTTGTGGTCCCTTCCTCCATCGTCAAAGCCAGCAGGGTAGCATATTTGAGTCCCTCTCTCTCTCCCCCACCCTCCTCCTCACCTCTGCCTCCATTGTCACATCTCTGCCCCCTTATAAGGATTCTTGTGATTACAACAGGCAGGCCCACCCAGATGATTCTAGATAAACTTTCCACCTCAAGATGCTTACCTTACTCTAAGTATCTGCAAAGTCCCTTTTGCCATGTAAGGTAATGTATTCACAGGTTCAGGGAACCAGGATGTGAACATCTGTGGGTAAGGGCATTATTGTTTACCACGATGTTGTAAATTGTGAGTCTTTTCAAAAAATTCATTGTGGCATAATTTTAGATTACAGAAAACTTGTCAAGGCAGTACAGAATTGTGAGTCTTTTTTAAAACATTTTTTCATCTCTGTTCAGGTTGTACTAATGTTTTTTACGTTAAAAATTATTTGAAAATAAATGAGCCATCTGTGAAAGTGCTTGGCATTCTTGGGAAGAAAAGTCCAGTTTAGTGCAAGGCATTTGTGATACCTGGCCTCCTTCAAAGGAATACCCTGTAGGGTTTCTTGATGGGAGCTGCCAGCCTTTTCCATCCCTGGGAACTTCCTGGGGCTGATTCCTCAGAGGGCAGGAGCCAGACCTCGTGACCATTATTGCCCCATGCAGACAGGTGGAGTTAATACGGCTTCTCTCTACCTGTTGAGAAACACATTCCTTCCAGAAGGTCCTTCTCTGTATCACCTCCTTCCTGCTTCCCTCAGTTGTTGCCTTGGGCACTTCTAGGCATTTGCCATCTGTAACTGGCTGGGCAGGTGGCACCTGGGAACCTTTGCCATGTAGCTTGCCTGAGTCATCTGTGCCTCTGTGGTGAGCCAGCCATCCTCAGGGATGCTGCCTGGGAGTCTTAGGGAACATTGAGCTTCCTTCACTAGCTCCTGCCTAAGATATTCCTCTGCCCTTTGCTAAAGGTACTGACTCTAGAATCAGAACTAACTCTGTTGGTGATATGAGGTTGCTAATTGGCATGATGGCTTCCAAAACCCAGATGTGCATCAGAATCACCTGTTGTGCTTTGTAAGAAATACACCACAAAATGAATCTGGAAAGTCTTGCACACAAGAAAGCAAGGAATTACTCAAAAAGTGATGAGGACATGTTAAAAGGATACAGGGGCCAGACTGAAGGCTAAATCTGGGACATTTTGGCATCAAAATAAATGGTGACAATAATGGATTATAAGCCATTGAATAAAAAAATACATAACTATAACTAGTCCATACTCATATAACTAAACAAATAAGCAAATAAATGAGTGTTCATGCTTTAAAAAAAATCCCGTGCCAGAGATTCTCTCCCTGAAATGCTGCCTCAATTAGGTCTGGAGTGGGGCCCAGGCATTTCTGGTTCTTAAAAAGACTGTAGGGGATGGTGATGTGCAGTAAAGGTTGAGAAATACTGGTTTAGCCTCTCTCGGTAGAGCACAGAGCCACAGAAGTTATAGAAGGAAGAGCTGAAGAATTTGCTGTCTCGTCCATTTACTCATCATGTATTGAAACCTACTATGTGTCAGGTAATGTACAGACTGGGATATAAGAGGCTAAAAACACTTCCTATCGCCCTGGAGCTCATGGTCAAGGGGCTACTTAGCCCTGTGAACAGTCTCCCTTCGGGGTAGGCTCAGGTCTGGGAGCCTGGAAGAATGAAGAGGACTTTGCTGGTGGACCAGGGAGAGAAGGGCATTCTAGACTGTGGGAAAAGCAAAGGTGTGGAGGAGGGAGGGCGGGGCTAGAGGTACTTATTTGATCTGCGGGTGGGTGCGCTGCAGGGTTGCAACAGAGGAGAGGTGAGCAGCGATAAGGGCCGCCATCCGTGGCGGCACCACGAACCAGACACTGGCCCTGGCGTATTTCATCCACTGAGCCCTGTGACCTTCGCTGCAGCCACACCCTACAGAGAAGGAGACAGCAGAGCCAGGCAGAGGGACATTCCAAAGGTCACGCTGCCGGTACCCCCGAGCACACACATTTAACTCTTCTGCTGGCCTTGAGGTACTTTTCAACTGACCAGCAGCTTTGGTCTCCCCTGGGAGCTTGGTAGACATGCAGGCTCTCAGGGAATCTGCATTTTAACTTGCTTCCCAGGACTTTCGTAGGCACCTTGAAGTCTGAGAAGTGCCAGTCTAGGTAGGTCTCTGACGGCTTAGGACGAATGGATTGAGGTGGGGACTGGTGGGCAGCGGGGTGGGGCGTTAGCAAGACCAAGCAGAGGTCTGACATGGTGGTCTCATGAGAGGGAATGGTGTGCTCAAGTGGTCTTCTCCCCCATGTGGGCTTTCTCTCTAGTACGTCTTGACTGTAAGCTCCTCCGGAATGGTCCACAGTGCTCCCCGCTGGGGCCCCAGCAGACCCAGCACAGCAATGTCCACCCATCAGCGGTCAGTAGGTATGGGCTGACTCAGTGCTCTGTGGACAGACCTTTAACTCCAGACCCGGAGTCATGAGATTGCCCACAGCCTCACACGCTTCCTGCAGTCCCACCGTCCTCCATCTGGACACTAATCTTACATCCACAGGGATCTCTTCCCTCCCCCGGGCCAGTCCAGCTACTGCCTTGGCCCAGACTCTTCCTGTTGACTCAGTCACTCCAGTGGCAGGTGGGAGCCATGTAGGCGGTGCTGGCTGACAGGTGGGAGGTGAGTGTGGGAACCCAGACTGTGGCCAGGACACCCATTCCCTGCCAACGGCTGGAACATCACTCATCGTCGGAATAAAGAAAATCCCATGACCACTGTTGCTGTTCTCATTTTAACAACAACAACAAAAAACGTATCCCAAGGAAGCAGTAACTACCACAGAACTGGGGATTTTCTGTTCTGGGGAGTTTAGTCCAACTGAGAAGGCTACAATATGACTTTATGTCAAGTGACAGGTGTCATTTCTCTGAACTTCCATGATCACTGGCAAGTTACACACTGTTAAGAACTCAGTCTCAAACCCCAAGTGACCTTCGGGGCTGGGCTTCCATTCCTGGTCATGGTGTTGCTGGTGTTTTGCTCTCCGTTTGCCCAGATGGATGCCACTGTGCATTTCTTTTCCCTAATTAGGATTTTGACTGAGGATTTGAGGGCAAACTAGAAATGCATTTCCATTAAAGGCATTTCTATTGCCATGGGGAACTGCTACCAAGTCATTCTGATATTCCCATGACTGAGTCATAATTAATATTAATAATAATTACTAACATGTATTGATATTCCTTCCTTAAGAATTTCCACTGTCATTACGTTGCTCCAAAATTCCCTGGGGAAAGGGAGAGAACTGGCTTTTTTCCCCCAGCCCTCTTTTGAGTGTCTTTCTCTCTCTGAGAGCAGGGACTGTGTTTTTCATCTCAGAATCCCACTGGCCAGCACAGACCAGGTGAAGTTCGTGCAATGAATGAACATTCTGGCCAGTTTCAACCCCAGGAATCCTGCATCCAGGACAACTGAGAGTGTGGAGCTGGTGGAGAGCTCCGGGGTACTGTGGCCATGGGCCCAGCTGCGCACTCCTGTTATCATGTGAATAAAGAGCCAGTGGAAGGGAGGGAAATAATCAAAGTGATAAGATAACATTACAAAGCTCTCCGGGAATTAGAAGATGGATGCAGTAATTTTGTGGAATAATGCCTGGCCAGGTTTCCCAGTAAGCCCCAGTCCCACCAAATCACTGAGAAGATGAGCATTTCCAATCAGGAGAGTCAGGGGGGCATTACAGTGACAAAGGAAGGATAGGAATATGGGATTGGGCAGCCACTCTAGGTGGCATCCAGACTAATGGTGCCACCCTGCATTGGTTCCTTGTTGCTATGACCAGGGAGAAATTGGCGAGTCTAGGGGAGGAGGGTGCGTGCTTGGAGAGCTGTGACGGGGCGATATGTCTAGCCATGCCCTGGCCTGATTCATTCGCACCAGGTGGGGCCAGACAGACAAACCCTCAAAGCCCCGCCCAGCCTTAGCAGCTGGTGCTCCCTCCCCCTCCATGGCCATGTGGGTCCTGCAGGGCCACACTTCTCTGTCCCACCCTCTTCCATCTTCCTGTTGAGTCCACTCTCAATCATCCAAGTCTATAAGCAGAATCGATCTTCAGTCTCCAGTGCCCCTTTTCTTCTAATTGGCTGCAATGGAATTCCACCACTTTGGAGCCCAGAGAAGCCATTCCTGACCTCTCTGGGGCTCCTTTTCCTCATCTGGAAAGTGGGCTAAGTGTTAACTGGGGTGAAACATTGAAGGCACGTTGCTCAGTGCCTCACAGACGTTAAACAGCCAAGCCTGGAGCCCTGTTGTCGTCATTCATACCCCAGCCACTCAGCATAGCTTCGCGGAAGGACAAGAAGGGCAGCGGAACCTTCCTGCCATCATGAAGAGCCTGGTTCAGGAACACAGGGCCGGCGGAGCCAGAAGGATGAGTGGAGGGAACCGACATCTGGACTTTTCCCGGGTTAGGGTGCCCTTTGCCTTTGGAAAAAACTGGTTTGGGGAGGATCCTCCAAAAAGCAGCCTCCAAAACAAGAATGGGGCAGGGGCGGCCAGGAGCAAAGGCCGGCTGGCTGAAGTCCGTTCCACGGAGGAGTGGAAACAGGGTTCCCTAGGTTTTGGGGGAGCAGTCAGCCAGCCCCTCCGTGTCCCACCACAGATGGCAAAAGTCAATGCCCCTCTGTGTTCTTTGAGACCTCGTGACAAAAGTTAAAACAAACTGTGACATACAAAAACTTACTGCTGGCAGTATTATTAGTGAAGAATTAAATTATTAGCTCAAGAATTAAAATGCTGGGTCTGGTGCACAGACTAGATATTCCAGCACCTCCTACAGATATTGAAATCCTTCCTTGTGTCATAAAACTCGATCATGAAAAGAAAGGCTCATGTGTTCCAAGGGGGCAAACAGGCCTTGGGAGCATCAACAGTGGTCCACCAGCACCATCCTACACGGGACAGGGTTCGGCCTCCCAACCCACTGCAGGGTGGGGGGCTTTGCTCCCCTCGGAAGGACGAGCGAAGCTGTTCTGGCCTCAGCCTTGCCAGGTGGGGTGGCGAGGCCCCCAGCTTTCCTGCGAGCTGTGTTTGAGGCCCCGCACAGGGTTCAGAGGAACCTAGGCTGCTGCCTTGAAACCCATCCCGGACACTGCTTTGTTTTACATTGTTTTACGACGATCTTGAAATGCTCTTCAGGGTCTGAGGTCCGCTCTGGGCGTGGGCAAGGCTGGGGGGTGTGGGGTGAGGTGGGCTCCACAGAAGCGGCTCCCAGTGATCAGATCCAGGTCCCTGGAAACTCAGGCTTGCGCCCTGCAGACCGCTGGCTGCCGGAGAAGACCTTCGGCTGACGGGACTTCCGCCGTGGCTGGCGCCGCAGTGCTCTAACGACAGGGACTAAGGGGCCTTACTGTAGCCTCCGCGCCCAGATTTCAGAAGGGAGTCTAGGTCACAGCCACATTCATGTCACCGGGCAAAAGAAGGTGGGGGCAAGGAAGGGAGTTGTGTTCATGGAGCAACTGATGGAGTAGACACTTCACTGAGCGTTTTAAGGACTTCACTCTTCACGAGAACACCTAGAGGTAGGGCTTATCGTGTCCATTTCAGAGATAAGGAAACTGAGCCTCACTTTGGTGAAGCAGACCTGCCCAGTGTCTCAGGGCTTGATCTGCCAGACCCCGAAACCCCTACCCTTTACACAGTCCCAGTGGCTCCTGTAATGACGGTCCCCATCCGGGGACCCCTGCAGGGGTTGACTAACAATCCGCCATCACGTGGTGGGTGCTGTGGTTTACTACTCTTTCAACCCTGCAAACTTAACGTCTAGTCCTGTGGTGGGTTGAATTGTATCCCCTCCAAAAGCTATGTCCAAATCTTAACCCCTGGTACCTGTGAAGGTGACTTTATCTGGAACTAGAGTCTCTGCGGAGGTGCTTAAACGAAGGGTCTCAAGATGAGATCATTCCGGATTAAGGGTGGGCCCTAAATCCAGTGACTGGTGTCCTTATATGAGAAAAGAAGGGGAGATTTGACACACAGAGAGGCCACATGAAGACGGAGACAGATTAGAATGATGTGACTACAAGCCAAGGGATGGCGAGGGTTGCCAGCAGCCACTGGAAGGTGAAGAAAGGCACAGAATAGACTCTCCCTTAGAACCTCCAAAAGGAACCAACCCTGCCTGCACCTTGATTTCAGACTTCTAGCCTCCAGAACTGTGAGAGAATCAATTTCCGTTGTTTTAAGCCACCCAGGTTGTGGTAATTTATTATGGCAGCCCCCGGTCACTGACACAGGCCTGATCTCCATAGTAAGAGTAATACAAGCTGTTACTTATTCAGTGTGTGTTACGTGTGCTCCAGGCACTGGGCTGAACAGGCACTAGCTTCATGGAGCTTCTTGCTCATTCTACGAGGTGGGATCCACAGTGAGTACGCTCATTATCCAGGTGAAGAAACTCGTAAGTCATCAGGTCCAAGCTGAGCTGGTGCCTGGTGGGGCGGACTCTGATACAAGCAGTTAAACCTAACACCCCAAAACCCACAGCCCCGGACAGTGGTGACTCTGGTGGGGGGAATGTCCACCCAGGAGCATGGAGGGCGTGGAGGCTCGGCCCTGGTCTGGAGGTCTGCCCAGCTTCACAGCGGCCTCAGAGCTGCACAGGACCAACTGCTCCGAGAGCATCCACGGTGTCCCCTTTGCTCTCCCCCTACTTAGTAGACCAGAGAGGTGAAGGACTTTCCCTAAGGACGCACAGCTCTCCGTGGCAGTCAGTGAGAGAGCTCAGCAAGTCTGGCTCCCTGGTCCTTGTGTCCTGGAAATGCCCAGGGACTGGGGCTTTCCTCCTCAGGCACAGCTGAAAGAATTCCAGACCCAGGAGCTTCCCTGGAGTGTGCCTGCTCCCCACCCTTCCCCACCAGACTCATCTGGAGAAACTTTAGAGGAGCAGAAGGGCCCTTAAATACCGCCTACAGGTCCACCATGCCTTACAGTGACTCCCAAATCCCCAGCGCTTGGCATACCTAACCTGATAGCAAAAACCCGACCTAAATTCCTCTGCGGCGCTTTATAGTCTTTATGCATCCCACTGCTGTGAATATTTCACTGCACAAATATTAATGTGATTCATTTCAGGGTGTGGCCCCAGACCCTACCTGGTCTGATGTAAGACAGGCTATATATACTATAATTCCTTTATAAAATCTGAAAAATCCTGCATATTCATTTCTGATTTTAAAACACATCACCCCCACCTGGGAAGGATTAGATGTGTGGGGGACAGGCGATAACCCAGTCTCTCGCTTCCGGGTGTGTGGAAAGATGTTTAATTCTCAAAAAAAAAAAAAAAGTTTAATTTGAATTTAAGGTAGCACTGAGGTAAAAAAATGGAATTTTTCAAGATCAGGAGGACCTGGGTGCAAATCCAAGTTTCAAAGGTTCATGGCTCTGTTGCACCTAAGCCATAACATCTGTAAAACACCTGTAAAACAGGAGCAACCACAGCTACTGTGCAGGACTGTGTGGATGTGAATGTTCAATGAGCATTTGTGAGGAGAAGCACAGGAACTCCACGGATAGAACCCCTCACCCCTACCCACACTCCTTCATGAAATTTCTCCCCCAACACCGGCCAAACTGCAAATTCTCAGAAAGAAAATAATATTCTTTCCAATTCCTAGCAACAGATATTTGGTACCTGGAATGGAGATTATTCTGATGGTGTCACAATCATGTTTTGCCTTTGCCAAGTGCCTCCCAGTGAATCATCCCAGGACTTTAAAGACTCTGCCAAACTCACCCAGCACATCTGCGGACAAAGACGGGGACAGAGACCAAGGGCAGTGAAGGCCACCCCAAGGCTCACACCTGACTGCTCCCATTAGCTGTTAAAGGAGGGATCCACTTTTAAATGTCCTAGTGAGTCCCCAGGAGCCTCTGGAGGAAATGGCTTCCTCCACAGGACATCAGGCAGGAACTGTGAAATTAGAAGACCCTGGGGGGCTTCCCTGGTGGTGCAGTGGTTAAGAATTCACCTGCCAATGCAGGGGGCACGGGTTCGAGCCCGGGTCCGGGAAGATCCCACATGCCACGTAGCAGCTAAGCCCGTGCGCCACAACTACTGAGCCTGCGCTCTAGAGCCCTCGAGCCACAACTACTGAGCCCAAGTGCCAAAACTACTGAAGTCTGCGCGCCTAGAGCCCGTGCTCCGCAACAAGAGAAGCCACCGCAATGAGAAGCCTGCGCACCACAACAAAGAGTAGCCCCTGCTCGCCGCAACTAGAGAAAGCCCGAGCGCAGCTACGAAGACCCAACGCAGCCAAAAATAAATAAAAATAATAAAATAAATAAATTTTTAAAAAAAGACCCTGGGGATTTGCAGGGTGAGATTATTTCAGAGAGGGGGCCTAGGAAATAATGCTGCAGGGAGAAAAAGCAATCTTTTCTCTTATCCAGCTGGTCTACTTTTATTCTATTTGAAATAAATAAATAGGGTTTTTCTTTGAGTCATATTATTGTCATTAAACTGATGGCCTCATCTAGCTAATCAATAAGAAGACTTTGGGGTCTTTAATTGTTCAGGGGCTGGTGGAGGCTCAGGGCATTAGAGACCCCCAGCCCAAGCCCCAGCTGCCAGCCCCTCCCCCAATGACCCACAGACTTCATACTTCTTGTGGGATTTGTGAACCTGACCTTGAAGACATTTGGTCTGGGAGAGGGGAGGTTATATTTGTATTTTATCCTGAGGGAGATCTGCTGCCTACAAGTCTCCAAGTAATTTTCAGACCAGGACAAACTATTCTTCTCTCCCTGCTTTCAAAAGGGGGAGGCGAAGCTTCCTGAAACTTGTCTAACTTCATGAGGTGACGCTGCAGCCAAGTTACAGGTAGGTCAGGTTCAGACAATGATGGAAGGAGAAAGAACATTCAACAGTGCTGGTTCCCTACCTTTCGTTCTGCCCTTCACACCTGAGGGTACCAGGTGCTCTCATTCAAGGCTGCTGCCCTGGAAGTGTGGGTTAGAACCCCCTGGGGCGTCAGGAGGATGAGAGGGAGAGGGCTGAGTAGTTTCGGGGAAAACCTACTTGTAATGATTTTGAGCTGATCTGCTGTCCTCCTGAGAACGATCAAGCATTGGGCCCATGCATTCATTAATTCTTTCACTCCCTCATTCATTCAGCACCTTCTAGGCTCACAGCACAGACCTGGTTTTTTTGTACTTTCATGGTTTTGCATGTACTGCAGCAACAGGATCAGGATCCGGTTGGGTGGGATGGGGATGGGGGTGGGGGATTTTTTCTGAATTGGAGCCCCTGCTGGCTTCCTTCCCCTTCCCTATCTTGCTTCCCTCCCCACCTTACCTTCCCCCCACTGGCACTCCCTTAGCAAATCAGGGTCTGCTTCGGGGCAGGGGGAGGCTTTCTGTGCCTCAGCTTCCTTCATTTGTAACATAGAGACTAGAAGAGGTTTTTTTGTTGTTTGTTTGTTTTTATAAATTTATTTATGTATTTATCTTTGCCTACGTTGGGTCTTCGTGGCTGCCCACGGGCTTTCTCTAGTTGCGGCGAGCGGGGGCTACTCTTTGTTGAGGTGCACGGGCTTCTCATTGTGGTGGCTTCTGTTGTTGAGCGCGGGCTCTAGGCGCGCAGGCTTCAGTAGTTGTGGCACGCGGGCTCAGTAGTTGTGGCGCATGGGCTTAGTTGCTCTGTGGCATGTGGGATCTTCCCGAACCAGGGCTCGAACCCATGTCCCCTGCATTGGCAGGTGGATTCTTAACCACTGCGCCACCAGGGAAGTCCAAGTATCTGTTTTTATTGTAAGGATTCCACCAAGTAATCCTAGTAAAAACCAACACAGAGGCTGGCACTTAGCAAGCACTTTGGTGACAGAACTCTCACATTGTAGCTAGCACACTGGGCCTCCCAACACAATGGCTCCATTTTCCAGTCTGCACCCTTGTAGCTTGATGTAGCCATATGACTAGGTTCTGGTCAACTGGATTTGAGCAGAAGGGATGAGTGCAGCTTGCAGGTAATGTCCCTTAAAAGTAAGGGGAGTGCTCCACTCCCGCTGGCTGGAATGTGGGTTGTGATAATGGGAGATGGTGCAGCCAGCCTGGACCATGAGGTAGAAGCTGAATGCCGAGCTTGGTAGAGCAAAGGGGCCTTGGGTCTAGACACTACTGAATCACCCTATGGGCCTGAGACCACCTGAACAGATGGTTATGTAAGTGAGAAACTTCTAACTTATTTAAGACAATGGATTGGGTGGGGATCTCTTTATAATGGTAGCCAAACCTGCATCCTAAATTCTACAGTCTCCAAGTGGCATGATTACCTTAGGAGAGAACTCTGTAATGTCCCGGAAACAGCCACCTCCAGCACTGACAAGAAGAGAATCCTGCTTAAGTGTGTGTGGGATTTCTTTCCCTTCCCTCATTTGTTGATCTGTCTCTCTTTGTGCATGAAAATGGGATAAGAATAAGAAGGTATGTCATAGAAAGGAGAGGAAACCAAGAAATGACGACTCTAAAGAGAAGGTATTACTACTTGAGCCTGGTGGAAATAATGTGAAAGCAGACAGGGATGAATAAGTAGACATGCCCCAGAACCAAACTCTTCACAAGTTTTCATTTTAGAATGCTCCTCTGCTGCCCTTTTGCTCACTTCCAAAACTCATCAACAGAAATAGATTGAATCAGCCACATTCCTCTCACAGTGCCTGTCTCTGATGCAATGGCCACTGGAGACACTGTTACTGATGCTGCAACACTTTGTCATTTTGCACAAAAGTCATATAGTGATTGCTGCAATTTTTTCCAAAGGTGAAAACAGACTCAAGAGATTAGTTTATTTAATCAGTGAATCAACATAAGTACTTGGTGTCTCCTTTGTGGTGTTTACTTGGTCACTGCTACTGTCCAGGGGCAAGTTCATGTCTTTGGAGGGAGGCATAGTATGTGGACATTCTCCTTATTTATAAGGGCCTGGGACAAAAGCAAGAAGGCATTAAGAAAAGGAGGAAAGGTGGCTTTCTGGCCTGGTCGCATCCTCTAGGGCCAAGTTTCTCACTGCTGACATGTTGGTCTAGGTAATTCTTGTGTGGGAGGCTGTCCTGTGCATTGAAGGATGGTATGCAGCATCCTGGCCTCTACCCACTAGATGCCAGTAGCACCACCACCTCCCCAGCTGTGAAACTAACAATGTCTCCAGTCATTACCTAATGTCCACTGGTGGGGGGGTGTGCGTGCAAAATCACGCCCCATTAAGAACTACTCCTCTAAGGTCTGCCTCTAGCGAGGGAAGCAGTGGAAGCAGCACCTGCAGACAGTAGCATCAGGGAACGCACAAACTGTTTGGGGCCCCACTGACAGAGCAAAGCTCAAAGGGCAAAAAACATGTTTGCTCTTTAATAGAAACCCAAAGAACGTAGCATCACTAAGAGACTTTGAGTGTTGCAAGCAAGGGCAGTGGACATGCTGAGAAAGGAGAAGCGCAGAGGAAAAAGAAAAGAGCAGAGGCCCAGCAGTACCTGATTTAAGTCATCAATGGCTGTCTCATTCCTTTTCGCCAGTAAGTGGAGTATGGATGGACATATGATCCCGAGAAAGATTTTCTTCCCGGATAACAGAGAGGTAGCTGGGGAGGAAGATCCATTTCTGCCCTCCTCTTCCCTTCCTATCCTATGCCAAGATGGAATGTTCGGAGCTGCCAGCAGCCATTTTGCAACCATGAGGCAACAACCAAAGGTCAAAATCTATTGCAGACATATGGAAAAAGTCTGCATTCTTGATAACATGGCTGAGCCAATGAACCACCTTCAGGACCATCTACCTTTAGTCTTTCTGTTAAGTAAATAGAGTATGTCTCTATGACTTAAGCCAGGGTTAGCTGGGTTTTCTGTCATTTACATTGCTAATCAATGGAAACGTTTTCAATGGCAACTAATAGAATACCTAAGTAAAAGAAACTTATAAACGGAGGGGGTATTTTCTCAGCTAATAAAAAGTGCTGAAGTAGGTGAGTCCAAGGTTGGCTTGATGGCTGTTTAGTGTCAGAGCTCTGAGTTGACTTATATGTGATACTCTTGGGCTTTCCCTCATGGTCACAATATTGCTGCCACAGCTCCAAATGTCATGTCCACACTCAAACTGTGTTTAAGACAAGAAAGAAAGAGGCAAGTTTTCCTTGCCTATTCCTCTCTTTTTACCAGGAGAAAAACAATTTCCCCTCAAGCTCCTAGGAAACTATCCCACAGTCTCATTGATCAAAACTGGACCACATACCATAAAAGCAGAATTACCATATGATCCAGCAATCCCACTCCCAGGCATATATCCAGACAAAACTATAATCCAAAAAGATACATGCACCCCTATGTTCATAACAGCACTATTCCCAATAGCCAAGACATGGAAACAACCTAAATGTCCATCGACAGATGAATGGATAAAGAAGCTGTGGTACATACATACAATGGAATATTACTCAGCCATAAAAAGGAAGGAAATAATGCCATTTGCCACAACATGGATGCAACTAGAGATTATTGACACTAAATGAAGTCAGAAAGAGAAAGACAAATACCATATGATATCACTTATATGTAGAATCTAAAATATGACACAAATGAACTTATCTATGAAACAGAATCAGGGACATAGAGAATAGACTGGTGGTTGCTAAGGGGAAGGGTGGTGGGAGAGGGTTGGATTGGGAGGTTGTGGTTAGCAGATGCAAACTGGCACATATAGAATGGATAAACAACAAGGTCCTATTATAGCACAGGGAACTCTATTCAATATCCTGTGATAAAACATAAAGGAAAAGAATATGACAAAGAATGCATATACATGTATAACAGAGTCACTTTGCTGTACAACAGCAGTTAACAGAACATTGTAATTCAACTATACTTCAATAAAAAATAAATTTAAAAGAAAAACTGGACCACATACCAAGACAGTTTGAGAGAGTGAGTATTTGGCATTTTAAGTCTCTGTCATGGGAGGTGAGTTCTTCCAGAAAGGGCTTTTCTAGAGGATTGTTGGGTTAGCGGACAACAGTTTTTTGCACAAAATAATTGTTCATACCATATACCCTATTATCAGAAAATCAGTATTTCCCTATTGAGGCCTCTCTTACCTCTCCACCCCTAATTGTCCTTGTGCCACCCAGAGTGGGTTGGCCCAGCTTCCCACACCCACAGGAGAGCAAACTAGAGCCGATCTGTTCAGTTCTGGTAGCAGTTCTCCCTGATACATGGTGTTGTGCTGAAGACTGTTTCCCTGACAACGACACTGCCCACCCCCTGCCGAGAAGACACTTTGCTGGCTGGGAAGCCCAACCAGGGTGCTGCGGTTCTTCTAGGGAAGACAAGCCCACCCCTGAGCACTGAGCCAAGAAAGGATGCTCTAGTCCTGCTCCTAAAATGTTGGTCCAAGTGCTTCATCTCTCCCCAGGGCTCATGCTGGTTCCAAGTGGTTGGAACCCACAGCCACTGGTCCCCTTCCTCTGGGTGAGCTCTCCTTTCTCCCCAGATAGCTTGCCTGCTACAGGAGGCCATGGGCCATGACTTCGGGGGCCCCCAAACACCCTTTCTGGAGGACACTCTCATGTCCCTAAGACCACTCCCAGCATTCACAACCCTGGGACATGGCCCATACCTATTGTGCTGAAGTAAAGGAAATAATAAAACAAGTTCAGTCTCCAGCAGGGCCTCCCCTCTGATACAATCTCCTGATACATAAACACATATGGGCCCAGGATTTCATCCTGGTGGGAGGTGTCCCCCCTGCCAAGGCACCTGCTACATCAGGTCACAACCCCTGATGGATTTCCTGTAGGTCTGTCCTGTATCCTCCTGTGCAGTTCTCTTTTCTGCCCTGCCCTGGAGTCCAGTGCAGCCTTCCCCTCCATTCAAGACTGGCCCTTATGAAAAACGTGGCCTCCAGTGAGCTCTCACTCCCCTGCTGGGACAATTGGAAGCTTATGTTTGTTTTTGGAAACTGCTGCCTGATAGCTTTTTCACTGACAATAGGGAGCAATTTGACATCATGCGTAATCCTGGATTACTGATTTGCTTAATATTTCATGATGTCTATTAGTCATTTACATTTATAGAAACATGAGTCATAAAAAATTAAAGCTTTAATTGCTTTGGGTTTCCTTTTTTTAAAAAAAATTTTATGGTTGAGAACTTTTGTCTTAGCTAAGCTGCCTTCCCAATGTTGGGACCAGAATTACTCAAAAGAATCAGGAGATTTGGAGATGTAGTTTGAAGACAGATGGATAGTAAGACGAAGAGGTGTTTGGGTCATGAATATGATTCCTCAGCTCAGCAGGGAGGCTCTGGAATAAAGGAAGGATCCAACGTATCACTTTCTCTCTCAGCAAGGACAACTTTTACTGGGAAACAAAGGTTGAATCTATAATTGCAGAATTTCAGGCATGAGGACAGCCCAACACTAGAGACCATGAAAGATGACACTCGGATAGCCTAGTCTGTGCATTGGTGTCTGTGGCAGTGGCACTTTGGGTTCCTTGGCATTAATTAGGCATTTCAGATGTGTTTAAGCCACAGGCATCAAACATACAAGACACGAAGTAGCTGGAATAGTAGCTGGCCAGCTTAGCCCCACCCCTGAGGAGCACCTGGGGAGCTAACCTCTGTAGTTAGGCTTCTCCTGCCAACAGATCTGGGGCCCTCATGGCTGCTGCTGAGGAATAAACGTTTGGTCTTTGATGTTCTGCATCTGTCACAGAACGCTCCTCTTTATGTTAGATTTTGCTTGTATTTGACTTGGTGATTTCAAACAAATGTCTGACTTCAGTCTCTTGGCTCAGTCTCCCTGGGGGTGTACTGTTATGTGAAATTGGAGAGTGTGAGGATTTGCAAAGTGGAGCCTTCAGTTTTCCTTTTCTAAAGCACCCCCCACCAGAGGGGGTGGGAGGATGGGCTGCTGATGTTCAGAGAAGAAGAGGTCCATTCTGCCCTAGTGGAAAGTTCTGGAAATTGGCCTCAAAGGGTAAATGACATAGAAAGCAAAGGTTTGTGAGGCAGAAGGCATGCGTTTGTGTACGTGGCAGACAGATGTGTGAAACATGACCTTCTATCCCAAATATTAGAATAACTTTCCCAGGGAAATCATTAAATCTCGAAGCTAATTGCTAACTAGACAAAGTACAGCATTTCCTAAAGCCTACGTGAATTATGGCTGTGATATAATACATTTTTAGATGAAAATAACTGTTTTATGTCACTTCAACTTAAACCCTTTCACCATGGAAATTACTTAATTGAAAAATGAATGTTTCCACAAGCTTAAAATGACACATTAAACAAGGTGGACTTAATTGATATTTATAGGACATTCCATCCAAAAACAACAGAATACACTTTCTTCTCAAGTGCTCATAGAACATTCTCCAGGATACATCATATCTTGGGTCACAAATCAAGCCTCAGTAAATTTAAGAAAATTGAAATCGTATCAAGTATCTTTTCTGACCACAGTGCTATGAGACTAGATATCAATTACGGGAAAGAAACTGTAAAAAATACAAACACATGGAGGTTAAACAATACACTACTAAATAACCAAGAGATCACTGAAGAAATCAAAGAGGAAATCAAAAAATACCTAGAGACAAATGACAATGAAAACACGACAACCCAAAACCTATGGGATGCAGCAAAAGCAGTTCTAAGAGAGAAGTTTATAGCAATACAATCCTACCTCAAGAAACAAGAAAACTCTCAAATAAAAAACCTAACCTTACACCTAAAGCAATTAGAGAAAGAAGAACAAAAAAACCCCAAAGTTAGCAGAAGGAAAGAAATCATAACGATAAGATCAGAAATAAATGAAAAAGAAATGAAGGAAACAATAGGAAAGATTAATAAAACTAAAAGCTGGTTCTTTGAGAAGATAAACAAAATTGATAAACCATTAGTCAGACTCATCAAGAAAAAAAGGGAGAAGACTCAAATCAACAGGATTAGAAATGAAAAAGGAGAAGTAAAAACTGACACTGCAGAAATACAAAGGATCATGAGAGATCACTACAAGCAACAATATGCCAATAAAATGGACAACCCAGAAGAAACAGACAAATTCTTAGGAAAGCACAACCTTCCAAGACTAAACCAGGAAGAAATAGAAAATATAAACAGACCAATCACAAGCACTGAAATTGAGGCTGTGATTAAAAATCTTCCAACAAACAAAGGCCCAGGACCAGATGGCTTCACAGGCGAATTCTATCAAACATTTAGAGAAGAGCTAGCACCTATCCTTCTCAAACTCTTCCAAAATATAGCAGAGGGAGGAACACTCCCAAACTCATTCTACGAGGCCACCATCACCCTGATACCAAAACCAGACAAAGATGTCACAAAAAAAGAAAACTGCAGACCAATATCACTGATGAACATAGATGCAAAAATCCTCAACAAAATACTAGCAAACAGAATCCAACAGCACATTAAAAGGATCATATGCCATGATCAAGTGGGGTTTATCCCAGGAATGCAAGGATTCTTCAGTATACGCAGATCAATCAATGTGATACACCATATTAACAAACTGAAGGAGAAAAACCATATGATCATCTCAATAGATGCAGAAAAGCCTTTTGACAAAATTCAACACCCACCTATGATAAAAACTCTCCAGAAGGTAGGCATAGAGGGAACTTACCTCAAAATAATAAAGGCCATGTATGACAAACCCACAGCCGACATCATTCTCAATGTTGAAAAACTGAAACCATTTCCACTAAGATCAGGAACAAGACAAGGTTGCCCACTCTCACCACTATTATTCCACATAATTTTGGAAGTTTTAACCACAGCAATCAGAGAAGAAAAAGAAATAAAAGGAATCTAAATCAGAAAAGAAGAAGTAAAACTGTCACTGTTTGCAGATGACATGATACTATACATAGAGAATCCTAAAGATGCTACCAGAAAACTACTAGAGCTAATCAATGAATTTGGTAAAGTAGCAGGATACAAAATTAATGCACAGAAATCTCTTGCATTCCTATACACTAATGATGAAAAATCTGAAAGAGAAATTAAGGAAACACTCCCATTTACCACTGCAACAAAAAGAATAAAATACCTAGGAATAAACCTACCTAAGGAGACAAAAGACCTGTATGCAGAAAACTATAAGACACTGATGAAAGAAATGAAAGGTGATACAAACAGATGGAGAGACATACCATGTTCTTGGATTGGAAGAATCAACATTGTGAATGACTATACTCCCCGAAGCAATCTACAGATTCAGTGCAATCCCTATAAAACTACCAATGGCATTTTTCACAGAACTAGAACAAAAAATTTCTCAATTTGTATGGAAACACAAAAGACCCCGAATAGCCAAAGCAATCTTGAGAAAGAAAAACGGAGCTGGAGGAATCAGGCTCCCGGACTTCAGACTATACTACAAAGCTGCACTCATCAAGACAGTATGGTACTGGCACAAAACCAGAAATATAGATCAATGGAACAGGATAGAAAGCCCAGAGATAAACCCATGCACATATGGTAACCTTATTTTTGATAAAGGAGGCAAGAATATACAATGGAGAAAAGAGAGCCTCTTCAATAAGTGGTGCTGGGAAAACTGGACAGCTACATGTAAAAGAATGAATTTAGAACACTCCCTAACACCATACACAAAAATAAACTCAAAATGGATTAAAGACCTAAATGTAAGGCCAGACACTATCAAACTCTTAGAGGAAAATATAGGCAGAACACTCTTTGACATAAATCACAGCAAGATCCTTTTTGACCCACCTCCTAGAGAAATGGAAATAAAAACAAAAATAAACAAATGGGACCTAATGAAACTTCAAAGCTTTTGCACAGCAAAGGAAACCATAAACAAGATGAAAAGACAACCCTCAGAACGGGAGAGAATATTTGCAAATGAAGTAACTGACAAAGGATTAATCTCCAAAATTTACAAGGAGATCATGCAGCTCAATATCTAAAAAACAAACAACCCAATCCAAAAATGGGCAGAAGACCTAAATAGACATTTCTCCAGAGAAGATATACAGATAGCCAACAAACACATGAAAGAATGCTCAACATCATTAATCATTAGAGAAATGCAAATCAAAACTACAATGAGGTATCACCTCACACCAGTCAGAATGGCCATCCTCAGAAAATCTACAAACAATAAATGCTGGAGAGGGTGTGGAGAAAAGGGAACCCTCTTGCACTGTTGCTGGGAATGTAAATTGAAACAGCCACTATGGAGAACAGTATGGAGGTTCCTTAAAAAACTAAAAATAGAACTACCATACGACCCAGGAATCCCACTACTGGGCATACACCCTGAGAAAACCATAATTCAAAAAGACACATGCACCCCAATGTTCATTGCAGCACTATTTACAATAGCCAGGACATGGAAGCAACCTAAATGCCCATCGACAGATGAATGGATAAAGAAGATGTGGTACAAATATACAATGGAGTATTACTCAGCCATAAAAAGAAACTAAATTGAGTTATTTGTAGTGAGGTGGATGGACCTAGAGTCTGTCATACAGAGTGAAGTAAGTCAGAAAGAGAAAAACAAACACCATATGCTAACACATATATGTGGAATCTAAAAAAAAAAAAAAAAAGGTTCTGATAAACCTAGGGGCAGGATGGGAATAAAGATGCAGACATAGAGAATGGACTTGAGGACACGGGGAGGGGGAAGGGTAAGCTGGGACAAAGTGAGAGAGTAGCATTGACCTATATACACTACCAAATGTAAAATAGATAGCTAGTGGGAAGCAGCTGCATAGCACAGGGAGATCAGCTTGGTGCTTTGTGACCACCTAGAGGGGTGGGATAGGGAGGGTGGGAGGGAGACACAAGAGGGAGGGGATATGGGGATATATGTATACGTATAGCTGGTTCACTTTGTTATACAGCAGCAACTAACACACCATTGCAAAGCAATTATACTCCAATAAAGATGTTAAAAAAAAAAGTGAATGTTTCTTTTTAACCTCTAAATTATGCAAAGCTTTATCAAACCATATTTACAGCAATATGATACTTTTAACTGTGTAATATATGACTTGCCCTGGGTTGTCACAGATTTATGACACCAATCATGCAGTGCTGTGAAAGCTTATGTGAAGATGGTACCGTATACTTAGAATAAGTGAGCCAGATATTTTGTCTCAAGGATTAATTTCTTTCTAAGTTCTACCAGATTTGCATGAATATGCTTAAATTAAACTGTTTTTCTGTGATGTTAGTTTTCAGTATTCCATAAAGCTCAAAAATATAGGCCATACCTATTACAGACAGCCTATTTTAGCATGTTACCATAAGACATACCATTATTTAATAATTTCTTGAATATATTTTCATAATATAGTACAATATTTTTAAAAGAGGGGAAAGCACACCTTTAGAACATTAGCGTTTTACTTCTTGGTTAGTTCTAACTATTTCATCAGCTGAATTTCTTGAGATATGTAAAGCAAGTTTACCCTTTAGATGGGCTATGGTCAGGATCTTGCTGGACCTGTGGTGAAATGAACATTCCAAAGTAATTCATTATGAAAATGAAGAAAGCAAGTATATAGAAAATACATTTCAGATTTTTAAAGAACGGAATTTTGTTATTTTTAGGCAGTATACCATTATACTGAGTTTTACTATTATGCAGATGAGGCTCTGAAACATTATTATTACTATTTTTTTTTTTTTACTGAACATTGCCAGAGATGGTCTTTTTGCCATAAAATGGCGATTTACAGGCTGCTAGCTACTCCATCCTCCTGAAATACCCCATGAGGATGAACTACACACTGCTATCATTCACTGCAATACTGTGTGCAGCAAATAAAGGCACACGTTCTGCCTTACACAGCTACTGGGCTCCCATTATTATGACGGCACAGGAGAGTTATCAAGAAAAATGAAGAAGCACAAAGACAGCACTTGCAAAACAGAACCAAGACAACTGCCCCCTTATGTGCATTCGGTGCTGCTGTGAAAGCAGCTGTGATAGGCTAGGTGGGCGTGGGCCCACCAGCAGTGAGGAGGCCTGTCCCACCCATGACAACTCAGGCCATTAATGCAAACAGACAAACACACTACTTTAGTAGAAAATGTAAAGCCCTCAAATCCAGGATAATAAAGTAAAAAATAACAACAACAAAACTGGCCATAGCAGCAAGTTTCAACAGATCCACAAAACCAAAGGCCATTGATATGTCCAACTTCCTCTGTCCACTTTTTTCTTAATGCTCGCTGTTCATGAGCTTGGATTGACAAGAGGACAAACAGAACCTAATCTACCTCTTCTAGTGAATTTTCAGCCCTGACAGGATTCCCAGAACAACACTTCCAGTGCTTGAAATGAGAGCAAGCATTTTGGAAGAGTGACTCCATCTCTATTAGTATCTGGAAACACTATAACAAAGATTAACATTTAAAACGCACTAATACACACTCACACCCAAATTCATACAGAGAAGACAAAACTGAACTAGAACAGGTAGTCAGTCTATAAGTACTTGTTAGCAGACTGCCAAAAAAAAATCACAAAGAAGAAAAAATTTTTTTTACTGCTTGAGTTGGGGAAGTTTCCTTATCGTTTTCAATGTACAGATTCATGAAAGAGATCATATTTCCATCATGTGACTGAACCTCACGTGAGACGTCTCAGGAGTTGTTTTCTTCCATATCCACGTTTGTCCTATCAGGTTGTTCACTTGGAAGATCATGAAATTTCACAGGAACATGCAGAGATTCACTCAGAGGAACATTTATAGTGTCTCTGCAGTACAAACAGGAAGATAACTCCAGTATCTGCCAAAAACCGAAAACAAAAACAAGGCAGCTTGCCTTCCACAAAATTCTCTTGGACACTGTGTCTCCGTGGCTTCCAAAGAAGAAAGCCCAAAAGGCAAAAACAAATGGTTTCTCCAAAGGGGCTGAAGAATGTTTGGTTACATTGAGAGAGGACAGAGGAAGCCCATGCTGAGAAGCCTACCCATGTCATGCCAACGTGTGGGAGAACCACACTCCAAGGGCCCTTCGCAGCCAGACTTAGCTGACGTGAGGCTCCAGCAAGCTGAAACACCCCTTAAAACTGTTGGCTTTCGTGTGGCAGAAGAATCAGGGCCCAGCTCAGTGGCTGCATTCAAGGCCACGGCCGTATAAACCTGTTCCCCAGGCCAAGTGCATCAGGACCATCCACGCCCACCTCTGCTCCCATCCATTTCCATATCTGGATCCTGGGTGCATTAGTCTGCTGGGGCTGCCATAACCAAGGACCACAGACTGGGTGGTTTACATAACACATTTATTGTGCCACAGTTCTGGAAGCTAGAAGTCTGAGATCACGGAGCTGACAGGGTTGGTTTCTTCTGAGGCCTCTCCCCTTGGCTTGGAGAGGGTTGTCTTCTCCCTGTGTCTTCACGTGGTCTTGTGTGTGTCTGTGTCCTAATTTCTTATAAGGACACTGGTCACCTTGGACTAGAACTATCCCAGTAGCCTCATTTTAACTTAATTATTACTTTAAAGGCCGTGTCTCCAAATACAGTCATTTCTGAGGTACTGGGAGATAGGACTTCAACATACGAATTTTGGGAGAGGGACACAACTCAGCCCATAACTTTGGGGTAATAGACTTTAACTCTCCATCTCTTCCACCTGTCTTTTTCTTTAACAATCTTTTTTTTTTTAAGTGAAAATAATTTTTCACTTTTACGTATCCTCTATTGACTTTTTACTCTACAAGATGAAAATGGAATTCTCTTATGCTCTCTTCACACACTTTTACCCTCCCCCAATCTCCTGATAAATTATAGCACAATTTTTGAAAATTAGTCTTCAGCATTTCTACTATATGATTGCCAGTATCCTTCACAACTGAGACTAGTAGAACAATATGGTCATTTCTTCTCTTGTACTTAAAAAAAATTTCCTAGAGTTAATAAATGCTTCTTCTTCCTTTTGCAATTTCAGGGGTTTTCCTTGGAGCCCTCTACCTCCTGTTCCCATCCACACTGGTGGCTCTCACACCTGCTACACAGTACTCTCCCTGGGGACTCCTCTTACCCGCTGCCCTACGTTACAGCCTCTGTTTCCTGGAGCCGATGTCTTAACTCTTTCTTGGTTTCCTCCCTCGGTCCTTTGTTAGCATCCCCTCAGCAACACTGGGGTTTGAATTTCTCTTCTCTGTTGAAGCAATTTCCCCTCACCCAAATGACTGACTGCCCCTCAGCTTCCAAAACTTGGTTGATCTTATTTTTCTACTATTCCCCTACCCTTCCATTCTTTTTGCTCTTTGGGTTTACCCTTTAAAAATTCTTTACTGTCATTTAAAAGGGTTTCCAAAAAAGAAGAGATAAATATATATGTTTGAATTGCCTTGGTTAACTTACACCCTACCTCCTTAACTCTCAAATTTGAGACTTGGTTCATAATTCAGCTCCTTTAGGAGATTTTCCCATTCACCTAACCAGTCTGTTTCCTCTGCATCTCTTTGTGATCTGCGTGTTCAATCTGCTGGTGAGTTTCCCTGGCTCTGCACAATGGATATGTGCCTACAAAGCTACCTAGACTTCCATTTCTTTTTTTTTTTTTTTTTTTAAGTAAACATTTGATTTTAGAGCAGTTTTAGATTTACAGAAAAATTGCAAAGGTAGTACAGGGAGTTCCTATATACCCCATACCCAGTTTCCTTTAATTAACATCTATCATCTTATAGAATGGCACATTTGTTACAATTAACCATTATTACACTGTTAGTAACCAAAGTCCATACTTTGATCCTATTTCCTTAGTTTTACCTAATATCCCATCCTGGATACCATGTTACATTTAGTTGTCATGTCTTCTTAGGCTCCTCTTAGCTGTGACAGTTGACCCCCACTTTTTAAAAAAAATTTATTTATTCATTCATTCATTTATTTATGGCTGTGTTGGGTCCCCGTTGCTGCGCGCAGGCTTTCTTTAGTTGAGGCGAGCGGAAACTACTCTTTCATTGCAGTGCACAGCCTTCCCATTGCAGTGGCCTCTCACTGCAGAGCACGAGCTCTAGGTGCAAGGGTTTCAGCAGCTGTGGTATGCAGGCTCAGTAATTGTGGCTCACGGGCTCTAGAGCACAGGCTCAGCAGTTGTGGCGCACGGGCCTAGTTGCTCCACGGCATGTGGAATCCTCCCGGACCAGGGCTCGAACCCGTGTCCCCTGCATTGGCAGGTGGATTCTCAATCACTGCGCCACCAAGGAAGTCCCAACCCCCACTTTTTACGAAGTAAATCCAGATACTTTTGGCAATAGAAAGATGCGTTGTATAGGTACGTTGACGTGTTTCATTGTTAGAAAGTTCACAGCCAGAGAAAGAAATGGTGCTAAAGGGAAGGGATATCTTCAAGTATGCACTCAATAGTCCCAGGAGCAAAAGGAGGGGAGAATAGGATTTATATTCAGATTAGAGAAAGAGAGAAGGGAGCCCCTCATTGGGTGGAAGAACCCTTGCTGGCCAACTTGAAGAGGTTCCCTCTGGCCAAAGATAAGCAATTTGAGCTTCAGCAAGAATAATAATTCCAATAGACTGAAACTCATCTAACATACTTTAATATGTGAGTTCATAATATTTTTTAAAGTAGGTGGTCACCTGGAGAGTATGATAGAGAAGTAATTCATTATCTTTAAAAGTGCTAAATAAAGGAAAGAATGAAACATTTATCTTGCCTTCTCTGTATGAAGGGTACCACCAGGTAACCAAATTGTAGATGAGGGAAAGCATCTCTTCCTGCAGTAGTTCAACAATTACATAAATAAGAAATTTTAGAATTAGACTGTCACCATTTTTTCAGTCCCTAATGAATTAATGGATCCAGACACTGATCCTGAACATCAACAGTGGCCAACAGCATGAAGGGAGGGAGGAATGGAGGGGGAGAGAGAAAGACAGAGAAGGAGAAGGAGGAGGAGGAGAAAAGGGTGGAGGTGGAGGGGGAAAGGGAGGAGGGCAGAGGAAGGGAGAGAAAACCAGACATTATGTGCTTTCTGATGAAAGAACACACCACCACCTATAGTCTTGCCAAATGGACTGGAAATGAGACTGATGAAACAAACCTCTGATTTCAGCTGCCAACTTTCAGGAAATACCGAGCACAGAGGAACATGTTGAACTGTACCCTGAGTATGCAATCAGCAAAATCCAGACAGTGAGAAACTCTGCAGATTACATGCCTCTCGATCTTAGAGGAATGGGACTATGAACCTGATGGGACTTAAAAGACGTAACCAATGTTTTCAACAAATGGCAAGATGAAACTGTAGAGACTAGGAATGCATGATCAGGCAAGAGAACTATAAAGAAACACCAGGAAATGATAACTTTAAAAGTCAGAAGAGTGTTTACTTTTAAGGGATGGGAAGGAGTTGAGAGGATGTGGAGAGGCTTCTGGAGGGACTGGCAAAGCTCTATTTCATGACGTGAGCAGTGATTAAGAAATGCTCACCTAGGAGGGCTCACGCCAAGGAGTACTTCCCAGAACTTCTGCTGCTAGTGTCCTTGTCCCCATGGTGAGCCACAGCCACCCCCCACCTCTGCAGGAGACCCTCCAACACTAGCAGGTTTACAACTTTTCTTCTTCTGCGTCCAGTACTGTATATTAAATCTATCAAATACTTATTGAGCAGAAGCAAAAAAGAATATAATCCTGCAGCCTGTGGATCAAAAACCACATTCACAGAAAGATAGACAAGATGAAAATGCAGAGGGCTATGTAACAGATGAAGGAACAAGATAAAACCCCAGAAAAATAACTAAATGAAGTGGAGATAGGCAACCTTCCAGAAAAAAGAATTCAGAATAATGATAGTGAAGATGATCCAGGACTTTGGAAAAAGAATGGAGGCAAAGATCGAGAAGATGCAAGAAATGTTTAACAAAGATCTAGAAGAATTAAAGAACAAACAACCAGAGATGAACAATACAATAACTGAAATGAAAAATACACTAGAAGGAATCAATAGCATAATAACTGAGACAGAAGAACGGATAAGTGACCTGGAAGACAGAATGGTGGAATTCACTGCTGCAAAACAGAAGAAAGAATAAAGAATGAAAAGAAATGAAGACAGCCTAAGAGACCTCTGGGACAACATTAAATGCAACAACATTCGCATTACAGGGGTCCCAGAAGGAGAAGAGAGAGAGAAAGGACCCAAGAAAATATTTGAAGAGATTATAGTCAAAAACTTCCCTAACATGGGAAAGGAAATAGCCACCCAAGTCCAGGAGGCACAGAGAGTCCCATACAGGAGAAACCCAAGGAGAAACATGCCGAGTCACACAGTAATCAAATTGGCAAAAATTAAAGACACAGAAAAATTATTAAAAGCAGCAAGGGAAAAATGACAAATAACATACAAGGGAACTCCCATAAGATTAATAGCTGATTTCTCAGCAGAAACGCTACAAGCCAGAAAGGAGTGGCATGCTATACTTAAAGTGATGAAAGGGAAGAACCTACGACCAAGATTACTCTACCCGGCAAGGATCTCATTCAGATTCGATGGAGAAATCAAAAGCTTTACAGACAAGCAAAAGCTAAGAGAATTCAGCACCAACAAACCAGCTCTACAACAAATGCTAAAGGAACTTCTCTAAGTGGGAAACACAAGAGAAGAAAAGGACTTGCAAAAACAAACCCAAAACAATTAAGAAAATGGAAACAGGAACATACATATCGATAATTACCTTAAATGTGAATGGATTAAATGCTCCAACAAAAAGACACAGGCTCGTTGAATGGATACAAAAACAAGACCCATATATATGCTGTCTACAAGAGACCCACTTCAGACCTAGGGACACATTCAGACTGAAAGTGAGGGGATGGAAAAAGATCTTCCATGCAAATGGAAATCAAAAGAAAGTTGGAGTAGCAATACTCATATCAGATAAAATAGACTTCAAAGTAAAGAATGTTAGAAGAGACAAAGAAGGACACTAAATAATGATCAAAGGATCAATCCAAGAAGAAGACATAACAATTATAAATATATACGCACCCAACATAGGAGCACCACAATACATAAAGCAACTGCTAACAGCTATAAAAGAGGAAATCGACAGTAACACAATAATAGTGGGGAACTTTAACACCTCACTTACACCAATGCACAGATTATCCAGACAGAAAATTACTAAGGAAACACAAGCTTTAAATGACACAATAGACCAGATAGAATTAATTGATATTTATAGGACATTCCATCCAAAAACAGCAGATTACACTTTCTTCTCAAGTGCACATGGAACATTCTCCAGGATAGATCACATCTTGGGTCACAAATCAAGCCTCAGTAAATTTAAGAAAATTGAAATCATATCAAGCATCTTTTCTGACCACAACACTATGAGATTAGAAATCAATTACAGGGAAAAAACTGTAAAAAACACAAACACATGGAGGCTAAACAATACGTTACTAAATAACCAAGAGATCACTGAAGAAATCAAAGAGGAAATCAAAAAATACCTAGAGAAAAATGACAATGAAAACACGATGATCCAAAACCTATGGGATGCAGCAAAAGCAGTTCTAAGAGAGAAGTTTATAGCTATACAAGCCTACCTCAAGAAACAAGAAAAATCTCAAATAAGCAATCTAACCTTACACCTGAAGGAACTAGAGAAAGAAGAACAAACAAAACCCAAAGTTAGCAGAAGGAAAAAAATCATAAAGATCAGAGCAGAAATAAATGAAATAGAAACAAAGAAAACAATAGCAAAGATCAATAAAACTAAAAGCTGGTTCTTTGAGAAGATAAACAAAATTGATAAACCATTAGCCAGACTCATCAAGAAGAAGAGGGAGAGGACTCAAATCAATAAAATTAGAAACGGAAAAGGAGAAGTTACAACAGACACCGCAGAAATACAAAGCATCCTAAGAGACTACTACAAGCAACTCTATGCCAATAAAATGGTCAACCCGGAAAAAATGGACAAATTCTTAGAAAGGTATAACCTTCCAAGACTGAACCAGGAAGAAACAGAAAATATGAACAGACCAATCACAAGTAATGAAATTGAAACTGTGATTAAAAATCTTCCAACAAACAAAAGTCCAGGACCAGATGGCTTCACAGGTAAATTCTATCAAACATTTAGAGAAGAGCTAACACCCATCCTTCTCAAACTCTTCCCAAAAATTGCAGAGGAAGGAACACTCCCAAACTCATTCTATGAGGCCACCATCACCCTGATACCAAAACCAGACAAGGATACTACAAAAAAGAAAATTACAGACCAATATCACTGATGAATATAGATGCAAAAATCCTCAACAAGATACTAGCAAACAGAATCCAACAACACATTAAAAGGATCATACACCATGATCAAGTGGGATTTATCCCAGGGATGCAAGGATTCTTCAATATATGCAAATCAATCAATGTGATACACCATATTAACAAATTGAAGAAGAAAAACCATATGATCATCTCAATAGATGCAGAAAAAGCTTTTGACAAAATTCAACACCCATTTATGATAAAAACTCTCCAGAAAGTGGGCATAGAGGGAACTTACCTCAACATAATAAAGGCCATATATGACAAACCCACAGCAAACATCATTCTCAATGGTGAAAAACTGAAAGCATTTCCTCTAAGATCAGGAACAAAATAAGGATGTCCACTCTGGCCACTATTATTCAACATAGTTTTGGAAGTCCTAACCACAGCAATCAGAGAAGAAAAAGAAATAAAAGGAAACCAAATTGGAAAAGAA
This sequence comes from Eubalaena glacialis, assembly GCF_028564815.1. Taxonomy (NCBI): domain Eukaryota; kingdom Metazoa; phylum Chordata; class Mammalia; order Artiodactyla; family Balaenidae; genus Eubalaena; species Eubalaena glacialis. The sequence goes on along the minus strand of NC_083723.1, from coordinate 86,551,994 downwards.
GAAGTAAAACTGTCACTGTTTGCAGATGACATGATACTATACATAGAGACTCCTAAAGATGCTACCAGAAAACTACTAGAGCTAATCAATGAATTTGGTAAAGTTGCAGGATACAAAATTAATGCACAGAAATCTCTTGCATTCCTATACACTAATGATGAAAAATCCGAAAGAGAAATTAAGGAAACACTCCCATTTACCACTGCAACAAAGAGAATAAAATACCTAGGAATAAACCTACCTAGGGAGACAAAAGACCTGTATGCAGAAAACTATAAGACACTGATGAAAGAAATTAAAGATGATACCAACAGATGGAGAGATATACCATGTTTTTGGATTGGAAGAATCAATATTGTGAAAATGACTATACTACCCATAGCAATCTACAGATTCAATGCAATCCCTATAAAATTACCAATGGCATTTTTTACAGAACTAGAACAAAAAAATCTTAAAATTTGTATGAAGACACAAAAGACTCTGAATAGCCAAAGCAGTCTAAGGGAAAAAAATGGAGCTGGAGGAATCAGACTCCCTGACTTCAGACTATACTATAAAGCTACAGTAATCAAGACAATATGGTACTAGAACTTCTGCTGCCAGTGTCCTTGTCCTCACAGTGAGACACAGCCACCCCCTTCCTCTGCAGGAGACCGTCCAACACTAGCAGGTCCTCATAGTGTGGGAACAAGGCTGGCGCCTGGCAGTTTCCGGAAACCATTCATGACAGCACACACTCCCCAGTGGACACGTCTCCTCCTCCGACCCATAGTCGCATTGCAGAAGCAACTGCTCACCAGAGTTGAGGCACTTCATCTCTCATTGCTGATCCCGTCTTCACAGCATCGTGCTGATGACCATTCATGGCTTAAAGCCATGTGGATGACGGGCTCTTGGTGCTCCAGCCAGGCGTCAGGGCTGTGCCTCTGAGGTGGGAGAGCCAAGTTCAGGACACTGGTCCACAAGAGACCTCCCAGCTCCACATAATATAAAACGGTGAAAATCTCCCAGAGATCTCCATCTCAACACCAAGACCCAGCTCAAGTCAACGACCAGCAAGCTACAGTGCTGGACACCCTATGCCAAACAACTAGCAAGACAGGAAAACAACCCCATCCATTAGCACAGAGGCTGCCTAAACCCATAATAAGGCCACAGACACCCCAAAACACACCACCAGACGTGGACATGCCCACCAGAAAGACAAGATCCAGCCTCATCCACCAGAACACAGGCACTAGTCCCCTCCACCAGGAAGCCTACACAACCCACTGAACCAACCTTAGCCACTGGGGACAGACACCAAAAACAATGGGAACTACGAACCTGCAGCCTGCGAAAAGGAGACCCCAAACACAGAAAGTTAAGCAAAAGAGAAGACAGAGAAACACACAGCAGATGAGGGAGCAAGGCAAAAACCCACCAGACCTAACAAATGAAGAGGAAATAGGCAGTCTACCTGAAAAAGAATTCAGAATAATGATAGTAAAGTTGATCCAAAATCTTGGAAATAGAATGGAGAAAATACAAGAAACGTTTAACAAGGACCTAGAAGAACAAAAGAGCAAACAAACAGAGATGAACAACACAATAAATGAAATTAAAAATCCTCTAGAAGGGATCAATAGCAGAATAACTGAGGCAGAAGAATGGATAAGTGACCTGGAAGATAAAATATTAGAAATAACTACTGCAGAGCAGAATAAAGAAGAAAGAATGAAAAGAACTGAGGACAGTGTCAAAGACCTCTGGGACAACATTAAATGCACCAACATTGGAATTATAGGGGTCCCAGAAGAATAAGAGAAAAAGAAAGGGACTGAGAAGATATTTGAAGAGATTATAGTTGAAAACTTCCCTAATATGGGAAAGGAAATAGTTAATCAAGTCCAGGAAGCACAGAGAGTCCCATACAGGATAAATCCAAGGAGAAACACACCAAGACACATATAAATCAAACTATCAAAAATTAAATACAAAGAAAAAATATTAAAAGCAGCAAGGGTAAAACAACAAATAACATACAAGGGAATCCCCATAAGGTTAACAGCTGATCTTTCAGCAGAAACTCTGCAAGCCAGAAGGGGGTGGCAGAACGTATTTAAAGTGATAAAGGAGAAAAACCTACAACCAAGATTACTCTACCCAGCAAGGATCTCATTCAGATTTGACAGAGAAATTAAAACCTTTATAGACAAGCAAAAGCTAAGAGAATTCAGCACCACCAAACCAGCTTTACAACAAATGCTAAAGGAACTTCTCTAGGCAGGAAACACAAGAGAAGGAAAAAACCTACAATAACAAACCCAAAACAATTAAGAAAATGGTAATAGGAACATACATATCAATAATTACCTTAAATGTAAATGTATTAAATGCTCCAACCAAAAGACACAGACTGGCTGAATGGATACAAAAACAAGACCCGTATATGCTATCTACAAGAGACCCACCTCAGGCCTAGGGACACATACAGACTGAAAGTGAGGGGATGGAAAAAGATATTCCATGTAAATGAAAATCAACAGAAAGCTGGAGTAGCAATTCTCATATCAGACAAAAGATACTTTAAAACAAAGACTATTACAAGAGACAAAGAAGGACACTACATAATGATCAAAGGATCAATCCAAGAAGAAGATATAACAATTTTAAATATTTATGCACCCAACATAGGAGCACCTCAGTACATAAGGCAAATACTCACAGCCAAAAAAGGGGAAATCGACAGTAACACAATCATAGTAGGGGACTTTAACACCCCACTTTCACCAATGGACAGATCATCCAAAATGAAAATAAATAAGGAAACACAAGCTTTAAATGATACATTAAACAAGATGGACTTAATTGATATTTACAGGACATTCCACACCGAAACAACAGAATACACATTCTTCTCAAGTGCTCATGGAACATTCTCCAGGATAGATCATATCTTGGGTCACAAATCAAGCCTTGGTAAATTTAAGAAAATTGAAATCGTATCAAGTATCTTTTCCGACCACAGTGCTATGAGACTAGATATCAATTACAGGAAAAATCTGTAAAAAATACAAACACATGGAGGCTAAACAATACACTACTTAATAACCAAGAGATCACTGAAGAAATCAAAGAGGAAATCAAAAAATAACTACAAACAAATGATAATGAAAACACGAAGACCCAAAACCCATGGGATGCAGCAAGAGCAGTTCTAAGAGGGAAGTTTATAGCAATACAATCCTACCTTAAGAAACAAGAAAAATCTCAAATAAACAACCTAAACTTACACCAAAAGCAATTAGAGAAATAAGAACAAAAAAACCCCAAAGTTAGCAGAAGGAAAGAAATCATAAAGATCAGAGCAGAAATAAATGAAAAATGAATTAAGGAAACGATAGCAAAGATCAATAAAACTAAAAGCTGGTTCTTTGAGAAGTTAAACAAAATTGATAAACCAGTAGCCAGACTCATCAAGAAAAAAAGGGAGAAGACGCAAATCAATAGAATTAGAAATGAAGGGCTTCCCTGGTGGCGCAGTGGTTGAGAATCTGCCTGCCAATGCAGGGGACACGGGTTCGAGCACTGGTCTGGGAAGATCCCATATGCCGCAGAGCAACTAGGCCCGTGAGCCACAACTACTGAGCCTGCGCGTCTGGAGCCTATGCTCCACAACAAGAGAGGCCGCGATAGTGAGAGACCCGCGCGCCGTGATGAAGAGTGGCCCCCACTTGCCGCAACTAGAGAAAGCCCTCACACAGAAACGAAGACCCAACACAGCCATAAATAAATAAATAAATAAATAAATAAATAAAAATAAATAAATAAATAAATAAATGTTGTTGACTGAGACCCACAGTAAGAAATACGTTTAAAAAAAAAAAGAATTAGAAATGAAAAAGGAGAAGTAACAACTGACACTGCAGAAATACAAAGGATCATGAGAGATTACTACAAGCAACTATATGCCAATAAAATGGACAACCCGGAAAAAATGGACAAATTCTTAGAAATGCACAATCTTCCAAGACTGAACCAGGAAGAAATAGAAAATATGAACAGACCAATCACAAGCACTGAAATTGAAACTGCGATTAAAAATCTTCCAACACACAAAAGCCCAGGACCAGATGGCTTCACAGGCGAATTCTATCAAACATTTAGAGAAGAGCTAACACCTATCCTTCTCAAACTCTTCCAAAATATTGCAGAGGGAGGCACACTCCCCAACTCATTCTACGAGGCCACCATCACCCTGATACCAAAACCAGACAAAGATGTCACAAAGAAAGAAAACTACAGGCCAATATCACTGATGAACATAGATGCAAAAATCCTCAACAAAATACTAGCAAACAGAATCCAACAGCACATTAAAAGGATCATACACCATGATCAAGTGGGGTTTATTCCAGGAATGCAAGGATTCCTCAATATACGCAAATCAATCAACGTGATACATCATATTAACAAATTGAAGGAGAAAAACCATATGATCATCTCAATAGACGCAGAGAAAGCTTTTGACAAAATTCAACACCCATTTATGATAAAAGCCCTGCAGAAAGTAGGCATAGAGGGAACTTTCCTCAACATAATAAAGGCCGTATATGACAAACCCACAGCCAACATTGTCCTCAATGGTGAAAAACTGAAACCATTTCCACTAAGATCAGGAACAAGACAAGGTTGCTCACTCTCACCACTATTATTCAACATAGTTCTGGAAGTGTTAGCCACAGCAATCAGAGAAGAAAAAGAAATAAAAGGAATCCAAATCGGAAAAGAAGAAGTAAAGCTGTTACTGTTTGCAGATGACATGATACTATACATAGAGAATCCTAAAGATGCTACCAGAAAACTACTAGAGCTAATCAATGAATTTGGTAAAGTAGCAGGATACAAAATTAATGCACAGAAATCTCTTGCATTCCTGTATACTAATGATGAAAAATCTGAAAGTGAAATTAAGAAAACACTCCCGTTTACCATTGCAACAAAAAGAATAAAGTATCTAGGAATAAACCTACCTAAGGAGACAAAAGACCTGTATGCAGAAAATTATAGGACACTGATGAAAGAAATTAAAGATGATACAAATAGATGGAGAGATATACCATGTTCTTGGATTGGAAGAATCAACATTGTGAAAATGACTCTGCTACCCAAAGCAGTCTACAGATTCAATGCAATCCCTATCAAACTACCACTGGCATTTTTCACAGAACTAGAACAAAAAATCTCACAATTTGTATGGAAACACAAAAGACCCCGAATAGCCAAAGCAATCTTGAGAACGAAAAATGGAGCTGGAGGAATCAGGCTCCCTGACTTCAGACTATATTACAAAGCTACAGTAATCAAGACAGTTTGGTACTGGCACAAAAACAGAAATATAGATCAATGGAACAGGACAGAAAGCCCAGAGATAAGCCCACGCACATATGGTCGCCTTTTCTTTGATAAAGGAGGCAAGCATATACAGTGGAGAAAGGACAGCCTCTTCAATAAGTGGTGCTGGGAAAACTGGACAGATACATGTAAAAGAATGAATTTAGAACACTCCCTAACACCATACACAAAAATAAACTCAAAATGGATTAAAGACCTAAATGTAAGGCCAGACACTATCAAATATTCTTAGAGGAAAATATAGGCAGAACACTCTCTGACATAAATCACAGCAAGATCCTTTTAGACCCACCTCCTAGAGAAATGGAAATAAAAACAAAAATAAACAAATGGGACCTAATGAAACTTAAAAGTTTTGCACAGCAAAGGAAACCATAAACAAGATGAAAAGACAGCCCTCAGAATGGGAGAAAATATTTGCAAATGAAGCAACTGACAAAGGATTAATCTCCAAATTTTACAAGCAGGTCGTGCAGCTCAATATCAAAAAAAAAACAACCCAATCCAAAAATGGGCAGAAGACCTAAATAGACATTTCTCCAAAGAAGATATACAGATTGCCAACAGACACATGAAAGAATGCTCAACATCATTAATCATTAGAGAAATGCAAATCAAAACTACACTGAGATATCATCTCACACCAGTCAGAATGGCCATCATCAAAAAATCTAGAAACAATAAATGCTGGAGAGGGTGTGGAGAAAAGGGAACACTCTTGCACTGTTGGTGAGAATGTAAATTGATACGGCCACTATAGAGAACAGTATGGAGGTTCCTTAAAAAACTAAAATAGAACTACCATACGACCCAGCAATCCCACTACTGGGCATATACCCTGAGAAGACCATAATTGAAAAAGAGTCATGTACCAAAATGTTCATTGCAGCTCTATTTACAATAGCCAGGACATGGAAGCAACCTAAGTGTCCATCAACAGATGAATGGATAAAGAAGATGTGGCACATATATACAATGGAATATTACTCAGCCATAAAAAGAAATGAAATTGAGTTATTTGTAGTGAGGTGGATGGACCTAGAGTCTGTCATACAGAGTGAAGTAAGTCAGAAAGAGAGAAACAAATACTGTATGCTAACACATATACATGGAATCTAAAAAAAAAAAAAAGTGGTCATGAAGAACCTAGGGGCAAGACGGGAACAAAGACACAGACCTCCTAGAGAATGGACTTGAGGATACGGGGAGGGGGAAGGGTAAGCTGGGACAAAGTGAGAGTGGCTTGGACATATATACACTACCAAACGTAAAATAGATAGCTAGTGGGAAACAGCCACATAGCACAGGGAGATCAGCTCGGTGCTTTGTGACCACCTAGAGGGTTGGGATAGGGAGGGTGAGAGGGAGGGAGATGCAAGAGGGAAGAGATATGGGGACATATGTATATGTAAAACTGATTCACTTTGTTATAAAGCAGAAACTAACACACCATTGTGAAGCAATTATACTCCAATAAAGATGTTTAAAAAAAAAAATGACAATATGGTACTGGAACAAAAACAGAAACATAGATCAATGGAACAAGATAGAAAGCCCAGAGATAAACCCACGCACCTATGGTCAACTAATCTATGACAAAGGAGGCAAGGATATACAATGGAGAAAAGACAGTCTCTTCAATAAGTGGTGCTGGGAAAACTGGACAGCTACATGTAAAAGAATGAAATTAGAATACTCCCTAACACCATACACAAAAATAAACTCAAAATGGATTAGAGACCTAAATGTAAGACTGGACACTATAAAACTCTTAGAGGAAAACATAGGAAAAACACTCTTTGACATAAATCACAGCAAGATCTTTTTTGATCCACCTCCTAGAGTAATAGAAATAAAAACAAAAATAAACAAATGGGACCTAATGAAACTTCAAAGCTTTTGCACAGCAAAGGAAACCATAAACAAGATAAAAAGACAACCCTCAGAATGGGAGAAAATATTTGCGAACGAATCAACACACAAAGGATTAATCTCCAAAATATATAAACAACTCATGCAGCTCAATATTAAAAAAACAAACAACCCAATCCAAAAATGGGCAGAAGACCTAAATAGACATTTCTCCAAAAAAGACATACAGATGGCCAAGAAGCACATGAAAAGCTGCTCAACATCACTAATTATTGGAGAAATGCAAATCAAAACTACAATGAGGTATCACCTCACACCGGTCAGAATGGGCATCATCAGAAAATCTACAGACAACAAATGCTGGAGAGGGTGTGGAGAAAAGGGAACCCTCTTGCACTGTTGCTGGGAATGTAAATTGATACAGTCACTATGGAGAACAGTATGGAGGTTCCTTAGTAAACTAAAAATAGAATTACCATATGATCCAGCAATCCCACTACTGGGCATATACCCAGAGAAAACCGTAATTCAAAAAGACACATGCACCCCAATGTTCATTGCAGCACTATTTACAATAGCCAGGTCATGGAAGCAACCTAAATGCCCATCAACAGACGAATGGATAAAGAAGTTGTGGTACATATATACAATGGAATATTACTCAGCCATAAAAAGGAACGAAATTGGATCATCTGTTGAGACGTGGATGGATCTAGAGACTGTCATACAGAGTGAAGTAAGTCAGAAAGAGAAAAACAAATATCATATGTTAACGCATATATGTGGAACCTAGAAAAATGGTACAGATGAACCAGTTTGCAGGGCAGAAATTGAGACACAGATGTAGAGAACAAACGTATGGACACCAAGCGGGGAAAGCCGCGGGGGGGTCGGGGTGGTGGTGTGATGAATTGGGCGACTGGGATTGACATGTATACACTGATGTGTATATAATTGGTGACTAATAAGAACCTGCTGTATAAAAAAAAAAAAAGAAATGCTCACCTTATAACTTACGACGTTATGCCTTTATTTTATGTGGTTTTCCATTTCTGTTTTATATATATATATATATATATTCTTTTTTTTTTTGACTGCATTGGGTCTTCGTCCCTGCATGCGGCCTTTCTCTAGTTGTGGCGAGCAGGGGTTACTCTTCGTTGTGGTGCGCAGGCTTCTCATTGCAGTGGCATCTCTTGTTGTGGAGCACCAGCTCAAGGTGAGCAGGCTTCAGTAGTTGCAGCACGTGGGCTCAGTAGTTGTGGCTCGCAGGCTCTAGAGCACGCAGGCTTCAGTAGTTGTGGTGCACGGGCTCAGTAGTTGTGGCTCACGGGCTTAGTTGCTCTGAGGCATGTGGGAACCTCCCAGACCAAGGATCGAACCCATGCCCTCTGCTTTGGCAGGCGGATTCTTACCCACTGCACCACCAGGGAAGTCCCATTGTTTTATAACTTTTTAAAAGCAGGGGAGAGGAGAGAGAGCGAGAGAGAGAATTGTATGGCCTTCCCCCTCTCCCAGAATTTCCATTCATTGCAAGGATGGTCTCGGGCATTTGGAGGTCCTGAATGCTATCTGGAGTCTTCTGAGAACAGTTCAGTATTTGCAGGATATTTTTAACATGGAGTACGTTGTATTGCATTCCTTATATTAAAAAGTGGTGATTCCAAGTATGGTGAGTTACAAAGAAAATGGCAACCGAGGTCTCTACTCTGCCTCTTATGGACAGCATTGCCTGGTGGCCATGTGAAGAATGCAAGTTCTGAGAAGTCACACTTTTTTCTCAGTCCTCTTTGTCTTCCTCACGCCCAGATCACAAGAGCTGTTTGCTAACTGAATAAATGACAAAATGTCAGAGCTAGAAAGGACCTCAGAATTTACCCAACCCAGTGTTATTGAAATGTGCCCCCCATCCCACCCCTGAGACCCACCTGCATCAGCACCTCTGGGGGCTCATTTAGAATGCGGAGCCAGGCCCACTCCAGACTTGCTGAAGGAGAGCTGGGCTCCACTTGACCCAAGCTCCCTAGCGACTCTGACACTTAGTGAAACGGGACACCGATGGGTCTAATCCAGCCCTTGTTTATCAGGGGAGAAAACAGAATCTCAGAGATGAGGAGTAACTTGCCAGATTGTTGTGCAGCAAATTGGCACCAAACCAGGACCAGAACCCTCTTCTGTCCTCATCTCAGGTCGTTCACTCGTTCCCTCCCTCCCTCAAACGTCTAAGGCCCAGGAGGTACAATTTTGAGTGAAACAGACCTAGTCCCCTGCCTTTATGGTGCTTGCCACCCAACAGGTGAAACCAACATTAATTTTCAAACTTCACGTGATATGTAATTACAGACCATGATGTGTTCAGAGAGAAAAGAGCAAAGGCACGTCTCCCTGGCCAGGTGACCAGGGCTGACTCCAGGAGGTGATGACACTGAGATGTGAGGGGGGAGCAGAGGGGATGGGAAGCCTTCCAAGCAGAGGGGCAAGTTCTGAGGTCAGAGGGAATTAGGCTCAGTGGAGGAACTCAGAGAAACCCAGGGTAGCCGGAGGACACTTAGGGCTCAAGACTGAAAGAACGAAGGGTGGCATTCCTGGAATTCCCCAAGCACTCCTGGAATCGCCCTGTCTGAATCTTGGATAGCAGGGCTGTGCAACCGAATCATCTTGGGAACTTAAAAAAATATTTGTCCCTGCCCAAAACCGTGATTTACCAGGACTGGGATAAATCCCAGGAATTTGTATTTTTTTTAAAAGTGCCTCCATTTATTCTGATATGCAACCAGGTTTGGGAACTTCTGGCCTAGGAGATTTGAAGAAAATGGAAACAATTGAGGTTAAGTGACACACTGGCTTTGAATTCCTTCTTAGACCCTCAATGTGCTCATTTGTGTGGTGGGAAATGCTTGCTTCATGGGTCTGGAGCAGGGTTACAGCAGATAATATTGCAAAGAACCAGCTTGGGCCTTGGTACCTCGGTACATGGTCAATATAAAGTGACTATAATTAAATCCAGGCCTCTGGTTTCTAAGAGGGCTATTTTTAGAGGAAGGATTGTTTTTATCACTCTGCAAAATGCTGGATTGTTTTCAGGAAACTCTGCATTGCACACCCCCCTAAACCCAGAACAATTCCTGTCCCTTCCAGCTTCCAGCCAACCTCCACCCCCCGACTGAGAGCAGGAGATTTAGGGTCAAGGCTGTTCTAAGTCTGTACCTCACCCCCCAGCCCCAGTAATGCTCTATTCCTAGCTGGCCATATGGGTGAATAATCTTTTCCCTAAAAATAGACAGTGGCCACAGGCTCTGTCCAGATTGGATTTCACCTCTTGTTTTTAAGGCTGTCAATCTGGCAACCAGCACCGAGCTAAATTATCTTCTTGAAAATCTTAAATGATGAGAGGAAGACCTCAGGGGTATGAATTCTTGGCATTGGAACAGTCATGTGGCAAAATCTCCAGATCCGAAAAATTGAGCAAGAGATTTATTTGAACCACAACTATTTATTCTTGCAAAATCAGCATAGACTCTTCTTGCTCTTGGACTGTTTCAGTGGGAAGGCAACACCAAGACCATCTAGCACAATGAGGAGAAATGGGGGCCCAGAGTTTGCTTCCAGATTTTGTCGAAGTTACTTCCAGGTCTAATGTCTAGTACCTTCATTCTTAAAGGGGAGAACAAAACGGAGTATAAATTAAAAGGGAGACAGGGAGGATATGATGATGGGGAGAGGGAGTGAAAAGTCAAAAGGTAACGTCTAAGTTTGAGGTTTGCTCATCACCTCTCTCTCTGGGCCACTGCTCCAGATTCTGTCTAGGCATCTGTTGATGATGTAGGCTCTTCCGTGCTGGGCCCATCTTCCAGGTCAGCCCCATCCCTAAGGATATTCCTAAGTAAAGGAAGAGGTCCTTTTCTTTATTCTCTCAAACACAATTGTTACAAGACATTTGTGTTCAGCAAACTTTACTGAAGATTTAGAGTGACAAAAGAGGATTACAAGGCAGGACAGGAAAACTTTAAAACTCGACTGTCAGAGTACACCCAGTGTCCCTAGAGACCATCAGCCATATCTAATCAAAAGGGCGCCCCCTACTGGCTATCTCTCTTCTTGGTCCTATCCTGCCGCCATATTGCATTGTTTCTACCACCCGCCCTCCACCCCCTCAGGAGCATGATCGCCTCAAATGCTAATATGGTTTCCACGTTTAACCTCAGGACGATGCTACCGATAATTAAACAAAGTTTTTCCACCAATCCCATATGCTTGGGTTGGAGTCTTGCTTCTCTTTCTGCCGTTTGGAAACCACCTGTGGATTCCCTTTATTTCTGGGCCCACAGAACTCAGGATAGTCATACCTGACCTGCAAAGGTATGTGCCTCCTTCCTTGGTCACATTCACCTCTGCCCCAGGCCTGGGAGTCAAGCAAGTCTGACTTTCTGTGGAACTGGAAACTCAATAGGAAGACTCCTTATCCCAGAACAGCTCCCTCCAAGTACCTCCATGTATTAGAAATGCCTCTAGGTATTAGAAACTAGTGTCAAACGTGAATCTCTCTTTTCAGCTGCCTGTGTCCTACCTGCTGGAAGGATTTTGGGGAAATGGGGATGATCAAAGGAGAAGGCTAATTGTGTCCCTAATTGTGACTTTTTCCTTGGTTGCCACTCAAGTACCACCCCTTATTTGAACTGCATCGCCTCATTTGAAGCAGTGAAGCCAGCACAGGGTTTGAGGTATGAAATACGGGGTTGGCCAAAAAGTTCATTCGGTGTTCGATAAAGTTCTTGGTAAAAATGAAAAATGTCTTTACTTAAAACTGAACGAACTTTTTGGCCAACCCAATAGGATTAGAAAAAAGCAAGCACTAAAAAAGCTCATCAATATTTATATTAAATAAATGTAATACTTTACAAACATATACACACACAACCAATCTAGGATTCTAAATTCTCATTGACTGACCTCAGTGACTAGGACCAGGTTGTGGTTACCTGGAAATGAAACTGGAGGGTGAGCCTTGAGTTGGTGTTATGGGAGACACAGCCCATGAAAGGTTAATAGGGTCTTGGAAGCCCTCGGAAGGAGGTTGGTCTCTATACGTCACTGAATAATGACTCCAGCCCTAATTCAAACACAAACAGTATGTTCTACATGTCTCTGGGGTGAACTCGAAGTTTGCTTTAAATGTATCTGAAAATGGGAGTGTTGACTTGAAGCAGATGGGGCTCTGATTAGCCAAGGGCCATGGGGAAGTACAAAGCCCTGCTTGGTAGTAGTGGATGATAATCTTATAGTCACTACAACTGGCTCCAGGAAGCCAGGCCTGTCTAACCATCTCTCTGCAGCTCAGACTCTTGAGCGGGGCTTCACACGTTATCAGAGGTGCTAATGGGAGGGCAGATGTGGCCCATGGATAATTGTAATCCAGACTCCAGCAAGGCCTCCCTGTCCCTCCAGCTCAGGGTCTGCCCTGCTTCTGTTTCGCTTACATCATCCAGTGCAAGGCTTAGCCCCTTCACCAATTTCTACCCTGTAAAATTGAAAACCGACTTCCACCAAGCGTGCCCTGACGTTAGCCCCTTGAGTGAATATTAAAGTGTGTGGGGCAGGAACCGACTCCCATGCCCACTCCTCCCCTCACTGTCCTCCCCTCCCCTCTCAGGAGGGACTTAGACCCCTTCTGGTCCCTTTTACTTCAGCAACAATCTTCAGTGCTTGGCCATGTCCTTGGGGCCTTACTCTCCCTCCTAAGAGGCAGAGCAAACAATTTCTTTCCAAATGTATAGTATTTTGTCCAAGAGGAAGCCTGAGGAATAGAATTTCTCCATAAACAGGACTGGGAGATTTGACAAGGGCAAAGGTTTTTTGGAAGCCCAGAGATTTGACTGATTTTATACAAAAACTGGGGGAGTGAGAAGAAGTTCATCTACCAAGAGACCACAAAACTCAAGTCTGGGCCACTGTTGATTTAAAACTGCTGATCAGAAGCTGAACTCTGCTCAGTATTATGTAACAACCTAAATGGGAAAAGAATTTGAAAAAGAATAGACACATGTATATGTATAACTGAATCATTTTGCTGTATACCTGAAACTAACACAACATTGTTAATCAACTATACTCCAATATAAAGTAAAAAGTTGAAAAAAAGAAAAAAAAGGAAGCTTGTGCTGATATGTTTCTGTGTATCACACCCTTCAGCCGATTGCATTTTACTCAAGTTTCTTTGCGGTCTGGGGTAAAGGCCTGATTTCTTAACGTGAAATCCAGGGATGCCAGAATATTCTCATTTGAACGCAGAGGTCACCTAACTGTTTCCTGTTTTGCCTTCATCTTTGACAAGCTAGATTCTGCCGAGGAATTAGCTCTTGTGTTAAAAATGCTTCCAGACTGCCATTTTTTATCCTCTTTTAAATTCAGAGTTTTAAAGTGCTCCCTGTCAGTGATGGGACTGAGGCCACACAGGAAGTAGTCTGTCATTTCCGATTCCCAGTGCTGTCGGTGGCACCAACAGTCAACAGTTGCTCAGGATTACCTCCTCCCTCTCCTTTGCCTGCTCCTAGCTCTCCGTGCCCTTCTCCGTCATCTTCTCCTTTCAAACCAATTAAAAGCAAGGGGAACATTTTTACCACAACACAAACAAAGTTCACTTCTAACACTCACACTATTTCAAGGGTTTAGAGATTACTCATAAAGTGGAAAATGGGTTTGACACAGGAATTGAGCAGAATGCTGAACCATTTTTAACAAAATATGGGACAACAGGTTTGTTGTTGTAGAAGCTTTCCATTTCTCTCTCAAAGGGATCATTATAATAATAGCTAATGTTTAAGTGATTATAATATTTACATGAATTATTTCATATAATCCCGAGGTAGGATTGTAATTATTCCCACCATACAGATGAGGAAACTGAGGCTTGGAGAGGATAGGTGACTTGCTTTAAGGTTGCTCATCCAGGACACTTTCAGGGTCAGAAGTCCCACCCCAGTGGTCCAACAAGCGCCCTTGGCCAGAGAGCTGCACTGACATTGGATGTCAGTATCCAAGGCACTGGCCTTCTTGTAACAAAAGTGTAGAAGGAACTCCTTTTTCAGAGGTGATAGTCTCCAGATTTAAATTACTTTCTTGAAAGTAGCAGAGTTTTCCTTCTCCATCTTCTGCCAACACTGTTCTCTGCAGATGTAGTGGCTGCTTCCCCTGTTGCATGTTTAACATCACATTCTCCACCCAGCAGCCAGAATGCCCTATTCCCTACAAGTTCTTCTCCTGCAGTTGCTGTTCCCTCTGCCAGAAACGCTCTTCCCCCAGTGGTTGGCACAGTTGGCTCCTTCCCTTGTTGACTCAAATATCCCCTCTGCACAGAGACCTTTGCCTTCAATCTCCCAAACAACGATCATATTTCCCTGTTTCTTTCATGAGAAATGACCTTGCTCATGTGTTTCTCATTCACTGCTGGTCTCCCTCCACAGGAAGGCAGAGCAGGGACCAGGTCGTCTTGCCTCCACTCTCTCCTCCCAGGGCTGCACCAGTGGATACTTAATAAATATTTGTTGAATAAACAAGTGAATGAATGAATGAGTGAATACACAAATTCTAATTGGTAGCCAAACCGAAAGCTCTAGGAACATGGTATAGTGACTTTTCAAAAGGGAACCCCCCTCCTTCACCTGAGCATGTTAGGAACATGCTAGGAGCATGGAGCATGTTAGGAACATGCTCAGAGCTTCAGAGATAAATGTACGTATTGGTCCCATGAATGGGAAATGACTTTCACAATGACAGTGTAACTTTACATTGAAAAACTAATCCTCTAGATCACATCTTGGGTCACAAATCAAGCCTCAGTAAATTTAAGAAAATTGAAATCATATCAAGCATCTTTTCTGACCACAACGCTATAAGATTAGAAATGAATTACAGGGAAAAAAACGTAAAAAACACAAACACATGGAGGCTAAACAATACGTTACTAAATAACCAAGAGATCACTGAAGAAATCAAAGAGGAAATCAAAAAATACCTAGAGACAAATGACAATGAAAACACGACGACCCAAAACCTATGGGATGCAGCAAAAGCAGTTCTAAGAGGGAAGTTTATAGCTATACAAGCCTACCTAAAGAAACAAGAAAAATCTCAAGTAAACAACCTAACCTTACACCTAAAGAAACTAGAGAAGGAAGAACAAACAAAACCCAAAGTTAACAGAAGGAAAGAAATCATAAAGATCAGAGCGGAAATAAATGAAATAGAAACAAAGAAAACAATAGCAAAGATCAATAAAACTAAAAGCTGGTTCTTTGAGAAGATAAACAAAATTGATAAGCCATTAGCCAGACTCATCAAGAAAAAGAGGGAGAGGACTCAAATCAATAAAATTAGAAATGAAAAAGGAGAAGTTACAACAGACACCGCAGAAATACAAAGCATCCTAAGAGACTACTACAAGCAACTTTATGCCAATAAAATGGACAACCTGGAAGAAATGGACAAATTCTTAGAAAGGTATAACCTTCCAAGACTGAACCAGGAAGAAACAGAAAATATGAACAGACCAATCACAAGTAATGAAATTGAAACTGTGATTAAAAATCTTCCAACAAACAAAAGTCCAGGACCAGATGGCTTCACAGGTAAATTCTATCAAACATTTAGAGAAGAGCTAACACCCATCCTTCTCAAACTCTTCCCAAAAATTGCAGAGGAAGGAACACTCCCAAACTCATTCTATGAGGCCACCATCACCCTGATACCAAAACCAGACAAAGACACTACAAAAAAAGAAAATTACAGACCAATATCACTGATGAATATAGATGCAAAAATCCTCAACAAAATACTAGCAAACAGAATCCAACAACACATTAAAAGGATCATACACCACGATCAAGTGGGATTTATCCCAGGGATGCAAGGATTCTTCAATATATGCAAATCAATCAATGTGATACACCACATTAACAAATTGAAGAATAAAAACCATATGATCATCTCAATAGATGCAGAAAAAGCTTTTGACAAAATTCAACACCCATTTATGATAAAAACTCTCCAGAAAGTGGACATAGAGGGAACCTACCTCAACATAATAAAGGCCATATATGACAAACCCACAGCAAACATCATTCTTAACGGTGAAAAACCGAAAGCATTTCCTCTAAGATCAGGAATGAGACAAGGATGTCCACTCTCACCACTATTATTCAACATAGTTCTGGAAGTCCTAGCCACGGCAATCAGAGAAGAAAAAGAAATAAAAGGAATACAAATTGGAAAAGAAGAAGTAAAACTGTCACTGTTTGCAGATGACATGATACTATACATAGAGAATCCTAAAACTGCCACCAGAAAACTGCTAGAGCTAATTAATGAATATGGTAAAGTTGCAGGATACAAAATTAATGCACAGAAATCTCTTGCATTCCTATACACTAATGATGAAAAATCTGAAAGAGAAATTATGGAAACACTCCCATTTACCATTGCAACAAAAAGAATAAAATACCTAGGAATAAACCTACCTAAGGAGACAAAAGACCTGTATGCAGAAAACTATAAGACACTGATGAAAGAAATTAAAGATGATACCAACAGATGGAGAGATATACCATGTTCTTGGACTGGAAGAATCAACATTGTGAAAATGACTATACTACCCAAAGCAATCTACAGATTCAATGCAATCCCTATCAAATTACCAATGGCATTTTTTACAGAGCTAGAACAAATCATCTTAAAATTTGTATGGAGACACAAAAGACCCCGAATAGCCAAAGCAGTCTTGAGGGAAAAAAACGGAGCTGGAGGAATCAGACTCCCTGACTTCAGACTATACTACAAAGCTACAGTAATCAAGACAATATGGTACTGGCACAAAAACAGAAACATAGATCAATGGAACAAGATAGAAAGCCCAGAGATAAACCCACGCACCTATGGTCAACTAATCTATGACAAAGGAGGCAAAGATATACAATGGAGAAAAGACAGTCTCTTCAATAAGTGGTGCTGGGAAAACTGGACAGCTACATGTAAAAGAATGAAATTAGAATACTCCCTAACACCATACACAAAAATAAACTCAAAATGGATTAGAGACCTAAATGTAAGACCGGACACTATAAAACTCTTAGAGGAAAACATAGGAAGAACACTCTTTGACATAAATCACAGCAAGATCTTTTTTGATTCACCTCCTAGAGTAATGGAAATAAAAACAAAAATAAACAAATGGGACCTAATGAAACGTCAAAGCTTTTGCACAGCAAAGGAAACCATAAACAAGACGAAAAGACAACCCTCAGAATGGGAGAAAATATTTGCAAACGAATCAACGGACAAAGGATTAATCTCCAAAATATATAAACAGCTCATTCAGCTCAATATTAAAGAAACAAACACCCCAATCCAAAAATGGGCAGAAGACCTAAATAGACATTTCTCCAAAGAAGACATACAGATGGCCAAGAAGCACATGAAAAGCTGCTCAACATCACTAATTATTGGAGAAATGCAAATCAAAACTACCATGAGGTATCACCTCACACCAGTTAGAATGGGCATCATCAGAAAATCTACAGACAACAAATGCTGGAGAGGGTGTGGAGAAAAGGGAACCCTCTTGCACTGTTGCTGGGAATGTAAATTGAAACAGCCACTATGGAGGACAATATGGAGTTTCCTTAAAAAACTAAAACTAGAATTACCATATGACCCAGCAATCCCACTACTGGGCATATACCCAGAGAAAACCGTAATTCAAAAATATACATGCACCCCAATGTTCATTGCAGCACTGTTTACAAGCAACCTAAATGCCCATCAACAGACAAAGGGATAAAGAAAATGTGGTACATATATACAATGGAATATTACTCAGCCATAAAAAGGAACGAAATTGAGTCATTTGTTGAGACGTGGATGGATCTAGAGACTGTCATACAGAGTGAAGTAAGTCAGAAAGAGAAAAACAAATATCGTATATTAATGCATGTATGTGGAACCTAGAAAAATGGTACAGATGAGCCGGTTTGCAGGGCAGAAGTTGAGACACAGATGTAGAGAACAGACATATGGACACCAAGGGGGGAAAACTGCGGTGGGGTGGGGATGGTGGTGTGCTGAATTGGGCGATTGGGATTGACATGTATACACTGATGTGTATAAAATTGATGACTAATAAGAACCTGCAGTATAAAAAAACAAACAAACAAAACAACTAATACTAAACTTTCATTGGGTTATTGGTATGGAAATATGTTAATATAAATGTTTCAGACATTACATGAAATTTCTAAAAATCTTATATGTTCTGGTATAATGTTATAAGTCATAATCCGAGTTATTACTTTAAAATGTGTATCTCAGAAAAATTTTCTTGTCAACTGCATTATTATGAACTTTCATCAAATCTTTAACCGTGGTCATTTTTAAGTCTTTTGTCATTTACAGACAGTTCTGGGTGTACTCTGATGCTTTTGCAAATATGTTCCTATAAAAGGGTTTCATATTCAAGAAATTCATGGAAAAGACTCTGACAAGTACAGGTTTCTGGTAACTGACTGTACTGCTGAACTGAATGAATAAGCATTTTCAGAACTCTAATGAAAAACTGATGAACTCATAAAAGTGCTAACAAAAGATCAAGATAAAAAAAATTAATTACATGGGACTGAGTGAACTGATGAGGATGATTATAATTTTTGTGACTTTCTGTTTGAATTAAAAAAAAAAAATCCCACAAGGACTCAGAGGCAAAGAATATACAAATCAATTTTCACTGCAAAGTAAAGGAGCTATTACAGTGGAGGATTACTGGACTGAATGTCAATATTATGACATAGTATGAGTGTGTTTCATGTTTGGTAATTACAATCATTGTTGCTTTTGTTGTGGTCATCCATGTACAATGCTTGGTGTCAGTCTATTTATCTCTTGTAAAAATAAAATACAGTGTGTGTGTGTGAAAAAAACAAACAAACAAAAAAACTAATCCTCGTGTTTTTCTTAGAAATTTCAGAACACAGACCTTGTCTTTTGTTAAATAGAGCTGCCAGTGTTTCTTAAGAGATCCTATAAGATGGGAGAAGGTACGAGAAAGGCGAACACATTGTTATATGCAGGCGCATGGCATGATCGGATCTGGGTTTTAGGAAGCTCACCTTGGTGGGGGTGTGGATGAGAAATTGCATAGGGGCAGACGAGAGACCAGGAGAGGGGACAGGTGGCAGATGATGGCAGTCTGAAGAAAGGTGCTACAAGGAGCTGAAGAGCAGCCGGAGACACGGAGGGAGGCAGCAGCAGGGCTTGGAGACAGACAGGACCTGGGGTTGGGGTGCGCTCTGGGTTCAGTCCTGGGCAACTGGGGCCGTGGAGGGCTGGGAGGGAGGCATTTAATTCACATATCCTGTAGACTTTCCTTTGAAGTGTCTCACACTTCCCTCTTTCTCATTCTGGAGGCAACCCTCCCCCCGGCCCATCCTGAAACGCTGCCTCAGCCCTTGACACAGGTCCACCTGCTCAGACACACTTGCACCAGGCCATTTCCAGCCCCGAAGTCAACGAGATTCTCACTTTTCTCCATAGGGGTCAGTCTCTCTGGTGCTTTGGGGCTCTCCTGGAACTGGCCTTCCTGCATCCCCCATTGATTTCCTCGTACTGCTCCCCAGGGCCTCTGCTCCACTCAAGCTGGTTTTCTCAGTCTTGGGGTGAGCTAAGTCCAGCCCAGTCTCTGTGCCTTTGCCCCTGCTCCCTGTCACCTAGCACAGCCTTTCCTTCCATCTCCCATCTCAGTTCTTCAAGGCCCCCGTCAAGTCCTGCTTCCACGAAGCTGCCTGCATCTCTCCCCTTATCTCAGCGGCTGACCTCAGCCCATGCCCCACAGAGCAAGTAATCCGACAGGGACTCCCTCCCTCATTTCCTGTCTCCACATAAACCCAGATGCACCCTAACTGTATCTAAATCCATCGTCTCTGCCTTCCTTCCTCTGGCCACCTGTGCTCCATCAACTCTGGAGCCCGTCACCTCTCACTGTCTCAGGACCTCCCTCTCTTCCTCCTTTCTACTGGTCCATTCCCAGGCACATTCGACAAACCAGTATCTCTAGTGTTTGGATAAACTTTTCCTTGCCCCTCCCATTCCCCTCTAACTGTTCCCGCAAATTCTCAGCTCCCCCTCACAGCATAACTTCTAAGAGGAGTTGACTAAGTCTCCACCTCTTCCCTTGCATTCTCTCCTCAACCCACTCCAGTTGGTTTTCCAGCCCCACATGTCCCTGAAGCGGCTTTTGTCAAGATCACCAATGACCTCTAGCTTGACAAATCTATCAGTTATTTTTTGGTTCTCATCTTATGCAACCCCTTATCAATATTCCACACTACTCTTTCCTTCTTGAAACATTCCTTATACCACTGTTCTGGTTTCCATCTTACTTCACTGAACTCTTTCTCTGTCCCATTTGCTGGATTATTTTTTATTTGAACTCCTAAAGGTTTATCTCCCCTTGAGAGATCAGTTCTAGGTAAAATCTACATACTTTCTTTGGATAATCTCATTCAATTCATAACTTTAAATACTCTTGACTTGGCAGCAACTCTCACATTTGCATCTGCAGCTCATCTTCTTTCTCCAATTCCAAATTCATGTCTATCTGCCCACTTTTCCACTTTGATATCCAGTAGGCATGCCAAGTTTGACAAGTCCAAAGTGAACTACTGATTCTCCCATCCTCCCTAAAAATGCTTCTCCTCCAGCCTATCCCATCTTGGCAAGTACCACCATCATCCACCCACTAACTTTCCCTCTCCCCTCACACCCAATCATTTAAGGATTCCTGCTGACTCAGTCTCGAGACATTTTTTCCATATCCACTGCTAGCACGCTAACCCGGGTCCTCACCATCACTAGCCTGGATTCCTGCAAAAGCCCTAACTGTCCTCCCAGCTTCTAGCCCCACACAGTCCATTTTCTACAGATCTTCCAGAATCATATGTACAAAAAACAAAACTGATGCCACTCCTTGGATTTAAACCACCCAAGATTTCCCATTGCACGAGGAAATTTTGTATCCTGGCCACACACCCTACATGATATGGCCTCTGTTGATGTTCTATTATTGAGGCCTTTCCTCTCTCTACTCCAGCCATGCTTGCCTTCATCTTATTCTTCCAGCGCCTCAAACTTGGTCCTGACTCAGGGCCTTTGAATTTGCTTGTCCTTCTGCCTGGAACACTCTTCCTCTACATATGCCCATGGCCTGACCTTTCTTGTCTCTCAGGCCCCAGCTTACATGTAAGTTTCTCAGAGAGATTTTCCCTGATCATCCATCTAAAGGACCACCTGGCCACTAAGCACCCGATTTTATTTTCATTAAAGGACTTGTCATTTGTGATACTTTATTGTTGGTTTGATTTTGTCTAGCCTACTCCGCTAGAATAAACATACTAAGAGGCAAGCCCTCAGTAGGTTTGAGGGGTTCACAGTCTGCTGTTCTAAACGAGGCAGCTGTCCTCACTCATCTCAAGAATGTGCCAATCCCCTGAGAAAACCATAATTCAAAAAGAGTCATGTACCAAAATGTTCATTGCAGCTCTATTTACAACAGCCAGGACATGGAAGCAACCTAAGTGTCCATCATTGGATGAATGGATAAAGAAGATGTGGCACATA